>NC_139231.1:91145065-91582876 GCF_977018435.1 Lepisma saccharinum | reverse complement strand
CTATGCCATATTTACGTGGTTTCGGGGTCAGATCCCCACTTCAATTTCTCCTCATCTTGACATTTGAGGGGCGGGGGGGGGTGCCCCCTAAAACAGTTTCTTAGCTGAAACACAAAAACACGTATTTCTTCCTTTGAGCCCCTCTATACACCTGCCAAAGTTTCATGGAAATCGGAGGGGGACTCTTAGATAACTTCCCTTGTAAGTGTATTAATTAATTACAAATCGCGCACACACACACTATATATATATATACTATATATATATATATATATATATATATATATATATATATATATATATTATATATTATATATATATATATATATATATATATGTATGTATATTATATATATATATATATATATATATATATTAGCAGGTAACAATATGTTATAAACACATTCTTATTTCCCAAAGAAGCGCTCGTGTGTGATAGTAAAACGGATCCGGATCCGCTAGGATCCGGATCTGGCCATCCCTACTCCAGAGATACTTGGGCAGAGTATAAATGTTCCGACCGTAAAAGTGAATAAAGCACAATTATCTTTCCATACACAGATCATGATATAAAGTAATCACGGATATCATGTAGTATTAACGATCAGTAATCTGCAATGTGTGTTTTACCAATTTCACTTTGAAGTGGTAACCAACGGAGAAAACTTGAAAGCAATATTACGATTGGGACATCTAGGGCACACTTTCTATCGAATGCATTACGATAAACTTTCTAAACGGCTATAAGCCACCATCCTTAGCGGAGTGTTTAGTGTAGAGCGTTGCGTAGCAAGAGATCCTAGAGTCGAATCCTGTGTAAGGCATGAGCGTTTTTCGGAGTTTGTTCCTTCATCTTTCTCATCGAAGGATATCATTATATTCTGTAGAATTTCGGAAAGTTTGTAGAAGTACACGTTTACGCTTAAGAAAACTCATCGGGGGTTGGCACGCGAACGTTCTGTGTCCCTATTTGGAATTGAACCGGCGATCCATTGTCGGTGTAGTATTTGGAGTATATTGACCTGTCACTGCTTTAACACACCTACTGTGAAATTTAATTTTTAAAACTTGTAGACATTTTGTTCTGTGAAACATGCATAACATGTATAGCATTGGAGATTTGTTATTTGTACCATGTTCATAAAAAGCAACTCAACTTTCATATTGTTGGGTGTGACGCTGCGTATGTGAATGGATAGTACAGTTTAAGAAACCTTTAGAATTGTAAATATGTTTGTAGTAACAGATTGTGTTTTGTATTAAATACATGGAGTTCATTGTAAAATGTTTAGAGACAATTTTGTGTTAAATAAATAATGTTGGATTATGCGGTACATAAAGTAAGAAAAAAGTAAAGTGCTCTCCTGTACTTTGCACCACGCCATGAAGGCATATAGTGGGTGTGGAGTTAGGGCTCCACACTTTCTTGATCACAGTCAAAGGCAGGCGTGATGTGATCAGCACCACTCCCCTGGCCGCCTTTACCCACCAGAGTTTCCTCCAGGTACCCACTTTATACGACGCAGGGTGGGCACCGGAGCTGCCTGAACAGGTGGAAAATATGCAGGGCATATCATTAAAAATAAGCTCGACACCTTAAGTGTAATTTGAGTGTGTTTGAATACACAACACACATAAGTGCAATATGCAATACACCAATAAAATAAGTCTTCTTTGGATTTTTTCCCATGTACTTCCCTTTTATATCACTTTTGTCTAATCGCAACGATGATCATGAATTATTAGATGAAATTAAAATTAGGAAACTCACAAAAATAGGCTTATGCCAGACCGAGATTGAAACAAAGATTCATCTGTGCCGAAATTGTGATTCGTCCTCACTAGGGCTCGTATCAATATACAGCCTGAACGGTGCACTATTCGTTGAAAATACAAGCATATTAGATTGAAAACCATATATTTCCAACATCTTTCCTCTCTTTATGTTTTTCGATATCTACACCAATAACGGAGTTGTCCTACGGTGGCAGACTTTTGAATCACCCTGTATACAGACATGTGTCATAAACGCAGCGACTTTTCGACTCGCGATCTATCCTCCGAGAATTCGAGCTGCTGGCGAGGTTATGTTTTATTTCTGTATTCATCTATTGCATCTACGTCTTTATCCTCACCGTCGCGATTGATTTGAAGAGATTGAAAACGAAACAAAGAACCAAATTTGTCACAAACAACGGAAACTGGGAGACAATAAAGTTATGTACGCAGTTCAAACAATTTCTACGGATTAACTTTGGTTTCTTTGATGAACACGAACGTTTTCTAACAATCACCTTGAGTACACTCGAGGCCAGACGTTAGCTACGCAGATAAGGTATTATAGATAAAAATAATGTTGATGCTTGTGCATGGAAAGAGGGAGAGAGAATTACAGAAAAACACTCCATGCCCGCAGTTCCTATAGAAACCTTTCAAGTACACCAAACAATCACGTGGAGTATGAGTCACCGGCTAATACAAAGCCTTGTCTACTCGAGGACAATTCAGCCCTACAATGAGTTAGTTTCTCGATACTTCTCCATTAGGGAAGAAAACAGAAAAGGGAGGGGAACAGATAATGATGAATCCTGATTCAACGAGGCAGTGGTTTCAAGTTGCAGACAATGTGATTTTAGGCTTGTAGGAGATCCGTAACATCGTCAGAGGGCGTTTGATCTTGTGCCCTTAACTCATTTTGCGTCATCAACTCCAATTATACCGAAGTCTGTTTTGCGCTGAGGATAATCAAAAGGTTCCGGGGATTATTTTTAGAAGTTGACTCCTGATCTTATTATCTTGTCTGTGTCGTTACGGCTTGAGAAGTACGGATGTTTCACAGATGCAAGGATATTTGTGAAAGAATGATTAGTTTAGCTCTTAAATACCTCGCATTAGGTTTACGGCGTTCGAAGTTTGTATTCCGCATTTTAACAATAAAGTTTATTAATGATGGTATATTCTAAATCGGTGTAATAGTAACACAATGGTTCTCTCACTTCGACACTGGTTAGAGGGGTCCTGAAGTTCGATCCCGGGTTCATCTTGAGACACGCGTTTAACAATATGCCAGATTAGCATATTAAAATAATTTTATAAACCAGCACCATGTGGAATATAATAGCCTAATCCAATCAAGTGACTCATTTCAAAATTATGTTAAAAACTTCCGGAACTCTGTAGGAATAAGAGTTCGTGAGTGAAGTAGAAACACTTATGCTTAAAATAACTTTTGCTTGTTCATTTATCAGAATGAACTATAGTAAAGCAATGCATACCACATCGAAAAAATATTCTATAAAGTTATCTGCATGTATTACTTACCTCAGGATTAATATCATTTTTTGTATGGTTCACACTGAGTTTACTGAGACTACGTACACCCTCTGTAACAAAAGAAAATAAATTTTAGCATTTAACTTTTCCAAAATTCTATTTGTTTCACGTAGGCTACACGTAGCTTAAACCTAATTCAATTACTAGGGCTTTAAGGAACACATACTTTGCCAAAACATTGTGACAAAAAAAAGACATAATGGTATGAAACGTTCCCCCATTTAAATATTTACATATTACATACATTTGCTTTTCCCTATAGGCTTAGCGCCTTTATACACTTCTTTTCATGTAGTCTGTGTATTTATTTCTTAGTATCATTGCAAATATGACTGGTGTTATTGGTTTATTCCAGACTCTGAAGGTAGGTGACGTATGGAGGGAAATATTAACCAAGTAGTTAGCACTTTCTTACGGAAGTTTATTGTGGTAGAGAGACGAGGAAAAATCGTTGATGAACACGTTGGAGCTGTGTTCACTGCGTAACAGATTTGCTAAACTGCATTTGCTGCTTCATTAGTGTTAAGATTGATATCCAAGAGGATATACCGCACTAAAACTAGTATTGCATAGTACTTCAGGTTTCGAAAGCCATTTTGTAGCTGAAGTTTCTTCTAAGATTAGTGACACACAGAACTCGAAACGTTCGTTTCAACTTGAGGTTAATGCGAAGTGTAAGGGTGATCCTTTCCACAGGCACCCATATGTCAACCTCCCCTCTACGTAGTACACCCTGGACTGCAATTTGCAGACTAGCGAGGCTATGGTGCCTGGACTCGTGTTGTGTCATCCATAAATGTTTGTGATTACCCCTTCATCCACCTCATGTTATCGCCATTTATCCTCATCTTTGCGATTAGCCAAAAGTGGAAGATAAGCGAAGTAAATATAACAAATCAATCAATTATGTTGATAAACTTCTGGTGTATCATTTGACACAGAAGAATCATGTAATTTTGAAACGTATGTTTGGAATGATCTTTGTCTTGTCTGTTCAATGAATTTTAAGTACATCGCACGGAACAAGAGCTAATGAAAGTACCCTGTGATGCATTTCTCTTGGTACACACAAAGCACATCATTAACAGTTCATGCAACTTAATGTGTCATTGAAATCAACATATCGGTGTCAATTTACAGAGTTTCGTTTCTGTGTGTATAATTGGCGTAAATAGAGATGACTAAAGAAGAAAATCATAATCTGTAACATGTAGATCGTCAGGAATGCGTGAATACAACAACAATTGCGCCAAATCATTGAAAAAAGGAGCCCAAAAATGTGGAACAGTTTTTTATATCGAAGGGAAAGCAGAGATTTTTTGGACTCGCCGACATCAATCATATCTTGGTTGACAAGAAGGTTAAAGGGGTGCTCCATATCCTCTGGACATCACTTTCGCGAGAGGAAGGTTGGCTGGAGAGGCAAAAAACAGGCTTAGAAATTAGAAAAGAGAAGAGGACAGAGGCTGAGAGTTACCGTCCTCATATGTCGTCATTCTTAGCATGTTATCACCCAGCGGAATTTCACAAGACTCTTATTGCCTGCGTTGATATCTATTAGGATGAACTTGATACCCTGAGCGAGGGAAAATTGGTTCCGTTCCTCAATCTGATGGTTTTCGCATCGCCAATCAATCCGCAGGGAAAACCTATCAGCTCGACGTCACCACTGTGGGAAGAAGGGGGAGGGGGCACTGTAGAACGTGAGAGATGGGGAAGGCTTGATGGAAATGCCCCTAGCCTTAGAGCGGCTAATCCAAAGCCACTCATATATGTCATTCATGAGAGGGAGTTGTTAATGGCCGGGGAAAAGGGGTAACTTTTATTGATTTCCTAGCAATATTTCCCTCTGCAGTTTGAAAATTGCCTGATTTGCATGATATGTTAAGTTTTCTGTCGGTTTCCTGGTTGTTTCGACTTGGAAGCTGCATGAATTTATAATCTAATCCAGAAACATTATTCAGGGTTTGTCACGAAGAAAAATTTTCCCAATTTTTTACTAGTTATACGAGGGTAGCACAGAAAGTAAGTGTTGTTGAAATTATTCGTTAGAGGATAAAACATTTGGAGTTCCGTTTACCTTTTGATTGATTGGGATTGGATTAGATTTAAATGATGAATTGATTGGAATTGGATAGATGAATTTGATGGGATTTGGATGATGGATTGATTGCATTGGGTTTGGTCGATCGATTAGATTGGATTGTTTGCATGGGTGGATGAAGGGAAATGAACAGACGGACAGATGAACGAACATAATATGATCTATAGATATTCTTTCGGTTTTAGTCTCAGGGCCTTACTTTTCAGGCGAGATTCTTGTTGGTGATACGAAAGAAAAGAAGGGGAGAAAATCGAAACTAATTTTCTTCCTCGCTTGAGTTCGTCTTGCTAGGTATTTGAGAAATGAAGACATATGGCAATGTT
Organism: Lepisma saccharinum; assembly: GCF_977018435.1. Lineage (NCBI taxonomy): Eukaryota > Metazoa > Arthropoda > Insecta > Zygentoma > Lepismatidae > Lepisma > Lepisma saccharinum. The sequence goes on along the minus strand of NC_139231.1, from coordinate 91,577,116 downwards.
TAGACAGGGCCCACTTTGTGCTCACACGAAAGGAAGCATCCGGTCCTTTGACGGGACAGGAATGAAATTTCGACCGCACAAAGATTGATGGTACTTTCTCGTGTGGTAGCGGTTGACCACACAAAACAAAACTTCGACGGTTTCGGGCGAGGGAAGAGGAAGAAAAAAGGGGAGGAAAGAAAACGCAAGAAATAAATTGTGGGGAAAATAGAGGGTTCGAAACGCATTTTTCAAGAATTGGTCGATATATATTTACCATATAGCCGACTTCATGAGGGGATGATGGTGGTGCCGTCTGTGAGAGTGAAGAACTGTCTTGCAGATAGTCTTTTTTTTCTGTTCGGCTAAACAGACAAATGAGAGAGTCACAGTTGTGACTAGAAAAGTTGTCTGTTAGTCCTCGCTCTATTATATCACCAGCTAGGCAACAAACAGCGGACAGAATATGAAGATAAGTTTGTTCATGATGGAGTCAAACTTCACAAAGAATTGAAAAGATTTCGAGAGAACATTGAGATAATATTTGATTATTTTTCCAAACCGGCACGAAATCTTCAAACTGCAAGACAGTATTGATCTTCAACAATTGATGAAGGGATTTCCTTTGAGAAATGGTCTGCGTAACTCGCTATGATATCAAAGGTCTCGGTTCGAACCCTGTGTACGGATTGGGCGTGTCATTGTGTTTATGCCATCATCCATTCACAATTCATCATCATTGTCGCGATTAACACAAAAGTAGAAAAGCGACCTTAAAAAAAACAAAATGTAAAGAAAGATTAACTGAAGAAGATATATCCCTCCTCCGTGTTTCACACCTCCAAGTTTCGCCTCTCGGAGTTTTTAAATCCATTTCATGTACAGATAGGTTAATCGGAACTGAACCTACAGCTTAAAGTGGTCTACCGACCACTATGCGCCTCTGCCGGGTCTCGAGCGCGGGACTATCCTCTCTGAATATCATATTAAACCTAGAAGATACTATAGCGCCAAAGAATATAGCATTGCAAGTTAGAATGCACAGGTTCGATTCCCAGATTCTGATCCTTCTTTAAACTGTATTTATTGTTTCCGTTGGACAACCAGAGCATAAAGTGTGCATAATTTTCTTATTGTGCAGCGCTTTTCTGTCTCATTTGCCTAATGGCGACGATGAGGATGAGTGATGATTAAATTAAATCGATGAAGGAACACTTGCAACAGAAGCCATGCCAACAGCCGCGATTCGAACCCGTGAACTTCTGTGGCGATATCGAAAATCGATCACAAAATATCACATAATACGCCCGAGACACATGGAGTGTACGTAAAACAATCTGCAACGGGAAACAAGAAAAAACACATCTTAAAATTCAACCATGCCGTCAGACACATCCTGCATTTTGTCCACATTGCTTTTCCACTTCTTTAGGTTAACAGCAACGATAAGCATAGATTGATCAAGGGACAAACAGGCCGGAACGCTAACCCAGAACTTTCAGTAGCTACACACTGGGGCCACCGAGGAGACTAGAAGAGATAAACCGACTAAGGACTGTAAGCTTTCTGATGCGCAGAGTTATGCAAAGGATATCCATGAAAGTTTGTCACATATACAATGCGAAGCACAAGACTATTCATCACCCACCCTGCCTGGTCCCCATTAAAAAGCAGGATATTCCCGTACGATTTCAATAGGCTTTGTCCAGAACCGCGAAGAGCGAGAAGTGAAACATGCTTTCTTTTTCCTTTCATTTATCTGGCGAGCGGGATGCTGGCTATAAATTTTTGCCGGAATAAGAATGGTCCACCTGTCAAGTTCCGTGTCATCTATGGTGTTGGGATGTATGGGTAAGTCAAGGGAATCGTACACCCCTGCTTTCGCCTGGCATCGTGTTCTGGTCCTATCTCTCCATCTCTCTTCACGTATCTTGCTCCCTTTTCTCTTCTCTCTCTCTCTCTCTCTCTCTCTCTCTCTCTCTCTGCATCCACTGAATGCCTGAAATCGATTCCCAGCCGTCAGCGTGTCCTAAGTCCCACGGGTAAGCTGTCCGAGAAATGGACAGGATTAAGAAGGGGTAGAAATCCCACTTCTCTTCCGGTTTCTTGTATCGTCACTTCTTCCCCTTTCCTTTCCCTTCTAACGTCGTTTTCGAGTTTTATTTCGAATTACTACCCCCTGTCTTGGCTGTTCTGCTGCTGGATGGCGTGGTAAGGGATTGGTAACTTATTCTGTTTTTACTCCCAATAACTGTAGCGAAGAACAAGATCCATGGTAAGACCTTTTCGTCAACCTGAGAGCTGTCTTTAAACGATTTTTCCACCCAATGGCTCCACTGTTACACAGAAAACTATGTACCGCATAATTTGACAAGTGTAATTTCTTCCATAACTTGTTTCATTTTCTCTCGTTTTTGTGTTTTTCTATTCCTTTTCGTTACGTTCTGTTTTCTCTTTCTTCATTCTTTTTTACTTTACCTTCTCACTCTCCCTTCTGTATTTCTCTCTGTCCCTTCCTCCCTCTCTGTTTTAATCACTCATAACTCTTACTTTACTGTTTCTTTCTCTCTGTCCCTCTCTTTTTATCTTTATCTCTTTCTCGCTCATAATTACTATAGCTCTTTTCAGTTCTTACGGCAGGCGCTCTAGAAGCTGACAAGCGAAGTGGGGAGCGGGGAAGCGACCAATCCAGTGCGATAAGAATCGCAGCAGCCTGTAGAACGAGGTTCACGTAGTACTTACTTCCGCCACGTCGTATCTCTCGGCGCCACTGCTGTTCTCTTTTTGGTCTGCGGCGAATTCCCCGCTCCCCACTTCCCTTGCCAGCTTCTAGAGCGCCCGCCGTAAGAACTGAAAATACCTATAACCTTTCTATTATGTACATCTCTCTTTTTCTTCATTCTTTCTTTCTTATTATTTCTTTGCCTTCCTCTCTCTCTCTCTCCTTCATTTCTGTCTGTCCTACTTCTCCCTTGCTTGCTTACAACTAACTAATTTTTCTCTGTTCTCTTCTTTTCACACACTTTTCTTCTTTATCCTATTTCATGCTTTATAATTCTTCCTTCCCTAATTATTCTCTCTCTTCTTACCCTGTCGTATTCTTTCTTCCTTAATTTCATGCTATTTTTTCCTAATTCTTCTCCCTTCATATTTCTTTAATTCCTCTTGCATACTACGATTAGCATTTTAGTACTTTTGCAACGAATGTGCAGATTTAGTGAGAAATATAATCTGTCTCTAACACTTGAGGAACAGAGAAGGTTCCTATATTGTTGCTTAATAGAGGATGCTGCACGAAGAAAGTTGCCCCGATCAGTAGCATAGAGTATACTGACAAGGGATACATATTGCGGGCCACCTTGTATAAATACGAGTAAACGAGTCTGTCACTGTTGTCCATTTAGCGCCTTCTACAACCCTATGCCGAGGGCGTATTCCGCGAGTGCTATCCACTCTAGACATAGCAATTTACACAAGTACTTTTCTACAAGTTCATATCTTTCATTGTATCCAAATCAAAGAGGGAAAACTTTCAAAATACATGGTTTCACTAAGTCTTAGCTAATAATAGACACGGCTTGGAAGAGAGGGTTATCGGATGCTGAGAACTTAAGCATGAGCCGGCTCTGAATGTGCCCTCATGTCAGATCTTTATCTTGCAGTTTTAGACTCGCACTCTGAAAGATAACGAAGGAGGGGCAAGCAACACAGACTATTCGAGATTAATTCTCGGCTGCCAGAGTTTTATTATTGTTTTTATTACGTAATAAAAACATTCTCAGCGCGATAACGTGCTGTATAAATCAACACCATCATGAAGCGCACAAACAAAGGTCATTCTCCCTCAGACATGCCATCGTCCGCATCTACCTACGTTTAAGATAAAACCTTATCGCCCCGTGTGGCGGAAAAGATATATAAATTGCTGCTTTCCTCTTATGATAGAGGTTGCCACTGTCTAGGGGAAAAAATGTCAAAATAATAACTTATCTCGCACGTTTGTGCGAGCATTATTTCGCACAAAAGGAAGGAAAAGAGGGGATTTGGTGGTTCGCTCAATATTGCAGTAATCTGCAGAGGTTTTTGCAGAATGCGTACAGCTTAGATTTTTACTCAAGTGTCCTGCGTTTCGTGTAAACTGGAAGCATATTTCAAACTTCTCAAAAAGTACAGACCCAACCGTAATCAGCCTCTGGAAACATAAAACAAGGTTTGAGCTACACTCAATCCCGGGAATCTCTGGAGCAAACAAACGAAAGCAAGTCTCTGCGAGGCCTTCCTCCACAGATTCCCGGGACAGAGTATACTGAAAGTGTATATCAATATTTGTCTCTTTCGCCTTTACATGTGAAGGTTTCCCCGGGCTCGATACCCGGTGGAGGCACTTGTGGTCCGGAGCCTAGTTTAAACCGATTATCCTATAAAGTGGACCTGAAACGAAAACTGAAACAAACATGTGAAGTTTTGGAGAATGGCTTAAGTCATTATTAGATTGATACATTTTCCCCTTTAATAACGGTTTTGTTCCAATTAACATATTCGTATGGCCGGTAAATTTCTCGTATCGGACAAACGGATTTCTTCCAGTTTACAGGAGAAATTACTTACCGAATGCAGTTTCTTTATACTTCTGGAAGTTCGGGGAAGTGTTTTCTCGCATCATTGAATTTTGCCGGTAAATCATCTATTTTTCGATATAAATGTGTGACCGATGCACGGAAGCTGTTGCATCCATTTCCTTCCAGCCGGATGTTGCCTGTGTGTGATGACGTAATCACGGTCAATGCCGGTCAGTGTTTCCAAACACGTGTTTTTGCAACTGAAGAAGGTACGTTTCCGCAAATGGTTCGTAGGGCTATGTATCAATGGTTCGTAGGGCTATGAGTCAATGGTTTGTGGGTGTTCAGACGAATTGTCATTCTTATTAAGCTTGTTGCCATGCAATGTGCGCATGCGTAGTGTGAGTCCGAGTAGAGTCGTGAGGCGACGTACGTGTGTTGTACGCCTCGTCATATTCGTGTACATTTGTGTGGAACCCTTCATTGTATTTGGTGTTATTTACGTGCTTCATGTTATTAAAGTATAAGTTAATCTACATATATGTTTAATTTGTACCAGAGTGAAACTGACATACGCGAAACCACACACCCAGGAACTAGGAAGCTAATCAGTGGGGCTATGATGTCAATGGTTTGTGGGGCTACGTAGGTATTTTTGGGTGCAGTGGGGTGGAAACACTGCATGCCGAGTACGGTAGTGAAACTGTGACCGCCATTTTGCGTGTTACCGAAGGCAAAAAGAAACGAAGAAAACTTACTCGATATGTCGCAAATAGAGCTTATTTCCGTGAAATAAGCGAAATGCCAGCTTAAACAATGTTTCTCAATGCAGAATACGTAAGTACGAATATTGAAATTAAAAGAACTAGCAAATTTCAGCCGTTTGTCCGATACGAGAAATTTAGCTCGTAGGCCTTCCGTACAGAATGTCATTTAACGTCGGCTTATAATCAAGGGTTCCCGGGTTCGATACCCGGTGAAGGCTCATTACACAGTGGTTTGGATCGCACTTTAAACTGTAGGCCTAGTCCCAATGAGCCTCTAAGTGCATAAAGGGGACTTAAAAAACTGCAATTCAAATTCAAAAAAGTTCATTCAAGTGTACAATGATCACTGGTCGTTCCATGTCAAATTACCAAGGCATGTCACCCATTCACACGGATTTCAACTTTTTTCTTTCTTATCTGGGCCTTATACTTTACAGTTACAGAAGGTCATATTTTCAGAATTTTTCTACTAAGGACTCCTTTACGCTGCACCCATAACTGAATGAAAATATCTTGTATCTCATTTTTTTTTCAAAGTACCGTCCGCAGCTTGCATTAACGCTGACGTTTTATACCTCACCCTCGAGCGTCCACGACCCTCCTCAACTAACCTATCAAAAAGACGCTTGTAGCGGGCAAAAAAAAAAGAAAGGACGCAAAAAAAAAATCGGCTTCTCTCGTAACTAATTTACTCCAAGCTCCCAGCATGGCGTGACTCACGCTCTATTATAAATCCACAATCCCCCCCTCCCCTAAAATACCCTCCCCGCCCGCCCCCCTTATCATCCTCAGAAAGCTCAGACGATCAGGCGCTGATGCTGGACTTACGAAACCGATTTGCAATTACCTCTCCCCCCCTCGGATAAAAAAAAAATATCTTGCAAGCTGAAAGGAACAGGTGGGGGGGGGGGGGGTCCTCCGAACGCCTATCATTTAAGCACCCCACCTGGACGTTGGGGGAAAAAAGGTGAGCAGGGGCCGGGTGGCGGTAGACAAGGAGACCGACACGCCACAATCAGAGGCAGTCTCTCCCCTGTCTTTATTCTGTTTCCTTCCCTCACCGTGAAGCTTTTGATCCATCGCCGTCATCAATAAGAGAGGACGGCATTGAATTTCTGACAAGAGGACTGATCCCTAATCAATATCCATGTTTGCTAAGAGGGAGTATGGATGTTGACAGCAACATGGAAGTAAACACAGCGGAGATTCCTTACATTACTAAATTATACTGGTTTATTGTTATGACCCTACATATTTCTCTATTTCTATTTTGATGTTTACGTCGCTTATCGACACCTTAAGTTAATCTTGACAATTAAAATAGGTGATGTAGTCTAAGTCTGGATGAGCCCCACCTCAGCTTCGCTTGCATGGCAGTGTCACGGTGATATGATCCACATTTTTATGTGACGTCACCAGTAGAAAATATGTCACTAATGTATTTATTTTTGTGAAGGAAAGCGTAATTTCTTTGTTACATATAATAATGCACCTTGTTTGTAATGTATATCTTTTGTTTATTGTTTATAGTATTTTATGCTACATTATGGGTAATTTAATGTATCTTTGTTTGAGAGAGTGCACTATACGAATTTGTATTTCTAAACATGCATAGATGTCAGTTCCATGCATTGATGATATGCACAATACTGCAACCATTCTACGTTAAATAATAAAGCTAGCCTAAGAATTAATTTGGAAATAAAAGGCTAAAGAGCAAATATTGGCTCAGTTATCATTGCATATCTCTTGGTGTGGTAGTTCGGGGCGCAAGCTAGGTCTATGTGATCACAGGCTTGCCGACAGCCACGCATTGAGTTTATGCGTTTTAGTTGAGTCAATTCATCGACAAAGCGAAATCCTCGTCTTCGTCTCAAGTATATTTGCATTATAATTGCAATAAATAAAGAATATAACCTTTCAGTTTATACATACTGCAGTAATGTGGTTTTATTTCTCTGTGCTATGAATATTGTCTTTGCCTAACACTATCCCTGTACCTGAGAGGAGTCTGTGTACTTCACCGAGTCTCATATTTCACCGCTGAGTATTATCAAGTTAATATTAATAGTAAAATAATACAATGCGTCGATTACAAGAACGTAACAACAGGTGTCACGGTACGATAGGGGTCAAAATTCAAAATTTGTTGAAAATAGACTTAACTCAAAACAAGTTTGTAATAAAGAAATTAGTCATTGGTTGCTTTCATATGCTAGCAGTTAATCCAAAGAACAAATGGGTACATGTCAGATATTTTGAAATTTGTGAAAGTAGGTTTTTGTGTGAGGTCACGGAACAGAGCATTTGTGATTAAAACCATCTCTTCCGTTCACTTCTCTCTGACCTAGCTGGATTAAAAAACTAAACATCAGAAGGACTATTTAGTTCATTGTAAATATATTACTAGTTTGAATTATCTCCCGAAATTCTTCATTTCCCGTATTCCCACAGTTCTCTCTTATCTCTCTTTCTCTCTCGTTTCTACATGTCTTTTTATTTTTCTTTCTTCCTTTTTGATTTGGTTTCTTCATATACCCTCGTCTCTGTTTCATTTCTTTGTCTTTATATTCCTATGATTCTCTCTTTCTATTACACTTCATTTATCTTCCATCTACTGTAATTCTCACCCTTTCTCTCTTACTCTAACTTATTTGTCTTCCTATTCCTATTGTATCGTACAACGATTTCACTACATTCATTTTCCATTTCCTATGATTGATTCTCTTCCTCCCACTCAAACACACAAACACACAAACACACACACACACTTCCACACATATATACACATACTTCGAAATCAGCTCACCTCTTTGTCTGTCTTTCATTCTCTCTCTTTCTCTCTCTCTCTTCTTTATCTATTTTACTTTTCCTCTCTGAAACACACATTTTTTTTGCTTTTCCCTTTGGATTAATTCTCTCGCTTCTTCTCTTTCTTCCCCCATCTCCCTCTGTTTGTCTGTCTCTCTGTCCTATGTCTCTCTCTCTCTCTCTCTCTCTGTCCTCTGTCTGTCTGTCTCTCTCTCTCTCTGTCCTAAGTCTGCCTCTGTCTCTGTACTCTGTCTCTTTCTCTCACTCTGTCCTCTGTCTCTCTCTTCTGTCTTACATTTGAGATTTGTCTCTTCAGGTTTGCATTTTTGCTTATTTTACGTCGCATTTTCTTCCTCTTAAGGATACTCACGATGATGAGGATGAATGATGACGAGATGTAACTGATGAAAAGACTCTCACAAAGTAACACCCAGAGCCACACCAAGACCAACCTGAGACCATCGGATTCGAGATTGTGACTCTAGTGCTCAACAGATTTAACCTATCGGCCTTGGCCAGACGCCCTACAAACTGGGCCACGAAGAGAGGTTAATATAACGAAAATCGATAAATAATTTTATAGAGTGTGATTGCAAGAACAAAATAGTTGATTCGTACTTTTTTCCGTACGAGGGGTTCCACAATCTTACCTCCATGATACCTAGGCTACAGGTGTAAAAAGACAAAAGTTAAAATCCATGAAACACGATAACAAGAAATAAACAGTAATATTATAAATCCACATCACAATCTCCCCTTCCCTCCCGATTGTAACTCCATCATTTCCGGAAGAGCTAGCACCAAGGAGGACACGAAACAAATCCGAAACGTGATCATCTCTTCACATGAACGGAGAAGGAAGGGTGGGAACATAAAGGAAAGAAGGTAAGGGAAAATTGGGAGGGTAGGGAAGGGGGGAAAAACTGCGTATCTCACCGGTTTATAATTTCTTTCTCCAAAAATCGAGAGTTCCCATAGCTACCGCTTCTGCTCCGGGAGGGAGTGGAATTGTGGAAAGGGAGACTCGAGCATCGGCAAGGACGTGGGAATTCAGCCATGAGGTCTTGGCGTTAGAGGGAATGGTGGTTTCGTGTGTGACGTGGTTGCCAACCTCGAGAACTTATCACTATATTCAGATTTATTTTTAAAAAAGGGGGAAAAGTTAAAATGAATAGAATGTCAATGGAGAAAATTATTGGCCACTCCAAATTGATTTTTCCTGTATTATGCCAAACATTTGTTGTTGATTTGATTTATTTTTCTTCTCTCTTCTGCCATTTTTGCCTAATCCGGAAGATAAGGATGAATGGTGATTAAATCAAATTGATAAATAGACAATCACAAACAAATTAGGGCGACATAACACGGGCCCCATGGTGGATTATACTGGCAGTGAGTCCAGACGCCAGAGCCTCGCTAGTATGCAAAATGTAATCCAGGGAGGACTACGTGAAAGGGGATTTGATATTTAGGTTTCTTTTCGAAGGGTCACTCCTAAAACTCCGGATTATGTAAAAGAAAAAGAAATATTTTGTGCATAAAATTGTTGCTACTTAAGAATCGAAATGTTATTTTGTACACTACTTATCCTGAACTGGTTAGTATTTTTTGATAATAAATTATGTTCAATTAAATTATGATGAAAACAAGAATGACGTACAAGATAATTATGAATTCAAAATGTACTTCAGTACCCCCTACATACCAGTTCGCAGGATTCGACTTAGGTTTTTGTCAGCTCAATATGTACAATATGTACAAAACCGTGCTACGAAATACGTGTCTACTTGAAAATGGATTGAAGAAACACGCAGAAAAAATATGAAAATGCGTCAGAACGCAACAATCTTATTAATTTTCGTCAAATAAAAAATACGGTTTTTGTACTTTTATTTTTGAATGTCTCTTATTTTGCAATGCTCTTCTGCCTCTAAGGCTAATTGGTACACCGACGACGAGAAGGCGAAATTCTGATTACATGAAACTGATGAAAGGACTCGAACCAGGAACCTTCGTACATGAAATCCTATGTCGACAACTATAAACTGAACTGCTCAACAGTTCTCCGAGAACCAAGGCCTGCCAAACGGCTATTTGGTAACAGTTCGTTATATCGGAGACACATTTTTTTCATTTTTACAGACGAAACTACTTACGGAAATGAGTTTCTCTAAGGTTCGTCGAGGTATTTTCTTTCATCGTGGAATCTATTTGACCGGGAAATCGTGTATTTTTCAAGAGAAATATCTCACCGACGCACAAGTGCCATTGCTTTCGCTACGTGAACCGGATGCTGCATACGTTTGATGACGTAACCGCCTGTCAGTGTTTCCAACCCCTTTTTAACTATGCTTGCCTAATCTAACCAAACCTAACCTAACCTTATAGGAAATGGTTCGTGGGGCTATCCGTGAATGGTTCTTAGGGCTACCTGTGCATAATGTACAATTTGCACACGTGACAAACACGATAGTAGGTATTTTTCTGTGAAAAAGGTTGGAAACACTGCATACCTATAACGCTAGTCAACCTCTGCCCGAGTTATTGTGTGTTACGGAAGCGAAAAAAATGAATAACAAAAACTACTCTCTCTATGTGAAAATTGTGTTTGTTTTCGTGTAAAAAGCATAATGGCACCTTGTACTATGTTCCGCAATACACAATTGGTATGTACGAACCATGCAAAACACAAAATATCCTATGTTAATGTGTCTCCGATATAACGAACTGTTACCGTCTATTTTCTTACTGGGTAACGTGTGGTCAGCGTATCGAATCTCATCGTCGCTGCTTTTCCGGTTTAGAAGACCGAAGCCCGCTACTTCTCCTTTTGAAGTAACACCCTAATTGTCCTAGCGCTGCTGGGTAAACACCGAAATGTTGGAGCCTCCTACGGAGAATAGAACCCAAGACCGCTCACACCAAAGTCGAGTAGAAATATTGTCCACAAAGAATTATATCATTCCATTTATAATGCTAACAAGACTTGAGTTTGCGGTATAGAATACAGAAGACAAATTAGTTTTGCATTGTTTGGTGGCCGATCTCGCCACCAAAGTTCCCGGGATCGAATCCCGTCCTGAGCATGGGTGTTATTTTTGTGAGTGTTATTTCATCAATTTCATCTAATCATCGTTCATTGTCGCGATGAGAGATGCAAAATAACAAAAACACAAATTAACATTGATATTCATGATGACAGTTTGTGTTGAATTACGTGTTCTCTCAATGTATACTTCAATGACAGCAACAAACTTGCAAGGAGTCCCGGGTTTGATACATAGTCGAAATACATAGTGGTTCGTAATCCACTTTAAACTTCAGGTCCAGCCAAGATTAGCCTCTCTGTACACGAAGTAAACCTAAGACCAAAACCACAGACGCAGACAAGATAAAAACAAACTATTTTCCGGTTCGTAAAACAAATAACTATTTTAAAGTTGTTTATTTGGATGGGGGGGGGGGGGTTCGTTATATTACTTAAACCTCAATTTTAGCCGACCTACTTGACGAAGTAGTTGGAATAGCGTGCTACGACGCCAGGGGTCCACGGTTCGAATTGCTGCCTGGGCATCGTCGCGATTAGCCGAAAGATGTATAAGAGCGACGCTATGCAACAAAAATCAAAATCAACGATTCCAGTTTTGCTGACAAAATAGTAACTTCATTTCTCTCTCTAATATGTTGCCAATAAGAACTTTGGAAAATGTAAATACAAAATCTTGCTTTTCGTTTGCGAAAGAGCCGAAAATACTTTTCACTTCATTACTAGGTTGGCAAGCCTGCCGGAGCAAGAAAAAGCATTTTGAGCACGGCTCAAATTTCAGCAGAGTGTGATTCTTATATGAAGTAAGCAAAAGCCCCTTTGGGCTGACTAAATCCATATCAACGGAATCTGAGTCTAGGGAATAAATAACGTCGGATATGCATCGCCCGCGTGGAGTTGGTCGGAAGTAACATGGAAGAAATCGGGGAGATATTCCCACGGGAGGAAAATTACGGGAAGGGGGAGGGAATTTGGGACGGGGAAGGATATTGGAGGAGGAAGGGAAGAGATGAAAGTAAGAAAAAGTAAATTTTTTGTTCTTCACAAGAGAGAGAGAGAGGTAACGGGCATAAATAGGACCGTTAGAAAATGTGTCCTTTGTCTTAAATACACTGCAGAACAAGCACTTCAAGCAAGTAGGGATGTGTAACTATGAAGACACAAAGCTAAAGGTCTCAATTTGAAGAGTAGTATTATGATGAAGTTGTTTTATAAGTACTAGTAGTGTAATTAGTCGTAATTGTAATGATCATATTTATAATACTGATGTTTCAACAGTCGCTCAACCCTTATTTCGATTTATTATAACATTAAAACAGTAATATTTACACAGGTTTTTCTGCATTATGACGCTTTGTATTCAAATACGTATGTTCTCATGCTATTGAATGACAAGTTTACTACATACAGGTAATTCTTGATATTAAATTGCGTAATGTATCAAGTCAGAATGGATTGTTTTTCCAAAACGTCGCTTTATGGGGGAAAAGGTGTGTAAGGTTTCGTTTGAGTTGAGCTTTAAGTACACTTTATGCACAGAAAGCTAAGGCCAAAGCTGTGTATATGTAAATGTCAATATTTCTTATGCCATTAGAGTGTTCTGTGAGGTCTCGTATTCTGTGCTATCCTGTGTGTTTAGGCTTGCCATATCGTCAATTTCATCTTATCGCCTCTTACCTCGAAATTCGCGTTTAGCAGGAAGTGACAGAAAAACTAAGTAAAATAAAACAAACCAGTCAGTCAATCTTCGGAGAGAAAAGTGATAAGAAATCATCGTGCGGTTTTAATTTGAAACTTTTGTAACTGGAATCATAATAATTATTGGTTTGTTACCACGAAGGGTCATTCGCAGTGCTTGCTGAATACGAGAATAGTGATTTTACTTGCGAAATTCAAAATGGACGTTTTAGTGGTATATAATCTTGGTTGGCAACACTAGCAGTTTTTACGAAGACCGATCGACCGATCGTGCAATAGCTTTAGAAATTATAAATTTGTCCTGAAAGTTTACTTTCAACCGTAAATTTCGGTGCAGCTGGCAACATTATAAGATTGTACTGCTGACATGTCTCAGGAGATACCAATTGTGTATTTGAATGTCAAACCAGGGCAGCCAGATCCAACTAAAAATCCTCTCTGAAGTCCCAGTACACATCGATATTATGTTAGTATATGATATTTATCGGGTCGTGATCTTTGTGATGCAGGTGACATTTAAAGACTAAGTGTGTCTTCTTGCACTCTCGTCTAGTTTATCAAAGCATAAAATAGGACAGCGGAAGATGCTGCAGAAAACACACACACATCTCCATTTAACATTTTAAACCTGCGAAGGTTATTTTTTTATATCTTATGACTATGCTAACACACAAATATCATAATTTAGAATTTAAGAATCAAATTGCGTGAAACGTTTCTGAAGAATCGGTTTGGAGACATGAGATGGGTAGTTTTGTACTTGAAAACCCAAGACTGTGGTGCCGCACAGACGAATAGAAAGAAGAATGCATTCTTAGCAGATGGACAAAAATCGACGAAAGACTATGAAAAAAAACCTCCAGACCTGGAAAGTACAAGGACAAACAAATAATTATGTCTAATTAGAATCGAATTACAAATTGATTCAGAACCAAAGAAAAAGAGGTAGCCGTTCCGAGTTTCTTATCCAATCAGCTCGTTCCTTGGAGTCACATCAATTGCTGAAGAAGACGTAAAGACATGCTCGTTAAAAAGAAATTGAGTGGGAGGAGGTCGAGGATAAGAAGAGCCAGCGTTGCAGGTTTTACAGGCAAAGTTCAACTTCGAACTTAATTAATTTCAAAAAGTAAACAACGTCCCTTGTGCAAACGATGATGTGCTACCAGTCGTAAGGGAAGAAATTATTATATGGACAAGGAGGAAAAAATAAAATAAGGAAATGCCCCTGGACTCAATTTTGAAAAGTGCGCACCGAATGTAAACAACGATATAGCCTGCAGAAGCGTTTCTTCAGCCTTTTAATTTCCTCAATATTCATCCATAATGAACTATATAATATGGCTGACTTGGCATTTTCTCCGCTCATAAATGTATAATGATCTCATCTTACAGAAAACTCAGGTTTGAATTTCAATGGTGTTTGTTCTCCCACAACTCTTATTGGTGGAGAGGGTTGTTCTTTAAGTCTTCAGTGCGCTGCTTCTTTAAACGTAGTTTAACAAATTGAATAACGGTAATAGTTAATGAGTCAATAATAGATTCAGCTCTGCAGAGAAGCGTGATAGTGAGAGTCAAGCCTAGGTGAGTTCGGAGCCTAGGTAACATGATATGAGCGAGGTATTTGAACAAAATTATTTGGATAAAGGGTTGAGAACTGAAATGCCCAGATAATTTGACTTCAGAATCTGATATTAGGTGCCTAGGAAAATATGAAAAAACATGTGTCGTAGTCAGTGGTAGTCGGAAATTTTGTAGGAGCAGAATACTCCGTGTTGACTGTACTTTAAACAGACATAACTTGGAAATCATTAGTTGAACGGTCGTTGTAACTTTCATCATTCTTCATTGTACAAACGTATAACTGTATAATTCTTACAAAAGGTTTGCTCTCGGATTCTCTTTTAGTGTCAAAATGAAATGCTTCTTTATAATAATCTTATGAAGATAATTGAGAAACAAAACATACATTTTCAAAATAATAAGCAATCACCAATGAAACTATGAAATGAACAACAAAAAACAAAGTTCCAAAATATTTAGCATCATCAATGAAAGTGTAAACTGAACAACAATATACAAACTTGCAAAATAATGAGTAATCACCAAATGGAAGTGTAAACTGAATGAAATTGCAAAACAATTAATTATTGCAGAAGTCAAAAACTGGATAAAATTCCAACAAATCTCCAGTTAGTGAGAAGAGAATCAACTATAAGTTGCGAAAGTCGAATTAACGTACTCGTGACTTTAATAAGCAATGAGAGCTACCTGAACATTAATTTTTACACTTAGTTGCAACGATTTTTTTAAAGCATTTGATCAACATGGAAAACCAGGATTCAACTGTATCAGAGAAAAAACACCCAATGACTGTTAGGGCGTGTTGAAAGTTGTTGACTGTAATAAGAAATCCATTCCCACAAACAGCTTTTCACAATTCTAAAAAGAGATGGTATTCGCGGAGTTTTAATGGTAAACAAGACCGGTTGAAAGTGAGACAGAGGGCGATGAAGAATAGCATTTGGAAGATTATCAACTGGAAGTAAGGTAGAGATGAAACTTAAGTGTGAAGCGTTAGGGTGTCGTGTTAAGGAGTTTAATTTCTAAGTGACATATTTTATACTAGTTCATTTTAATCTTTCATCAGTTTCTTGATGGGCCAATACGTGTGAAACTATCAGCATTTTGGATTCTGATTAGTGAACCAGCTCGGTGGACGAGTGCTTTGAGTGGTCGACTTTCGATCTCACCACAAAAGTTCCCGGGCTAAATCCCCGGACCCCTCATAGGTGTTCTTCGTATCGCATCATCAATTTCATCTAATCATAATTCATCCTGATCGTCGCGATTAGACGAAAGTGTAAGAAAAGCGAGGCTAAATATCAAGAACACACACAGGTTCTCATTTGTAACCATAAAGTTAACTGCATATGCAGATTGAACTTGTTTTCAAATGTGTCAAAAGAACTGTGTTGCTCCGTTTTCACATACTGCATTTGATCTCAAGAGCCTAAGTTTACAAAGACTTTGGTTAGGACATGTGTAAAAAAAAATAGGCGAGAGAGAGAGAGAGATTGTGAAATAAAAAAATGAAAGACTATACTCAAGTACGAGATGCAGAAGTCGAGATGAAGACACGGCGTTATCCAGGACCTTAAGAACATGGGAATAGGAGAATGGAATTGAAGATGTCAGAACAGAGAGGACTGGAGGCTTTTTTTTTTGTGGAGGTAGACAATGCCCACCAGGTAAGGTACAATGGTAAGTATGCCTACTCGAGTACTGCAGAGAGCGTTTTTCGCTCGAGCCGCAAATAGTTAGAACGGGCAACGCTAGATGGCGCAAAAAATTGATAGTTCTTCCACTCGAGCGAGAAACGACCAAACGAGCGAAATACATTCGAACTCTCGAATCCTATTAGTACACGTATTTCCGTAATTTGCCATGTTGAAATGCAGTTGTGTGTATCTTACCGAGATATGTGAAAATGAAATAGATGATTATGGACTGAAACTGCTTTGGCTGACATTTTATGTTCCTACACATGTGTATGGCACATTGAAATGATGTTCGATCGAATGTTATAACTGCATTTCATTATTTGCATAATATGATTATCCTTTCCGGTAAGTGAACAATGATGTCCTTCTCGCACTGTGATACGATATTTGTAATTGCTTGGGCAGATCTGTCAGCATGTGTATCCATTTTACGTATGCATAGAGTGGTTTCCTTCCATGAAAGGGTTTTAGGTCGACAGTGCTGCTTATTAGGCTCTGAAATACGGGAGTTGTCAATCATTCCACTACGAGTGCGGTACGATCGAGCGTAGCACGCTCGAGCGTGGGAGATTCGAACGAGTTTGAGCGAGCGAAAGTGGTCCGTTAGAGCAGTACTCTAACGTCTACCCTCCATCTAATGTAAGAACAAATATAATGAAAATATAACCAGTGACTACTAGGATAGAGTTTATTTCCCATGTGTCAATTCTGGTATTATTTTGCCAGTGAAGTGGTCACAGTTGTACGGCTCATACGGCTGCGCAGCTACGTTGGGTGGTACGACTTTCACGTATTCCTATGGGTAACATTCCTGCACATAGTATTTCCCATTGTTTACATTGTCTTCATTCTTAACGTGGACTGAGAAAGAGCATTGCTGTGGCCAAATTCTGCTTGATATATTTCCTTTTTATAACTGACAACTTATCCACGCTATCGTCCATCATAACCATGGTTGCCTTCTGCTCCACGACCATCTTTTTAAGGATCTATGAGTAATGTTGGCTATGATATGTTTACCCAAGTTGTCGAGTGTAGTAGGGGCGATTAGCTACTTGAGCGCAAAGAGGACCATTATCCTCTCGGAGGGGAGTCACCCCTCCTAATGGATTATACAGTGTGGAGTTCTTCGCGACATCCCGCCTAAACGGGTCCCTTAACTCCGTAAAATCGCATCCCCCGACCCCTCCGTCCCTTGGCAACCGTCACATCATCGCCCGAGATGTCCAAAAGGGAAATTGATATCAACATCAACCGCACAGAAAACACGCATGTAGGAGACCTGAAGGGAGGATTCCCCGAGGCAATTTGTAGATGAAGTTTCGGCGAGGGTGGATTCCAATGCACACTCCCCTTACTCTGACGCCCACACTTGTGTCTCCTCAGTGTTGCAATCTAAGCACTTGTTACTTTAAAGGACATTTGTATCACATCTCTTCCGTAGAATAGCGTGAAAACTGTACTTGCACTGCAAGGAAACCATGGGGGAGTTCCATTGGACGTCCGTAACTCGTAAACAACATCGAACGCACGGAAGAATTTTAAGAATTTACCGTAAATAATATCAGCACTCTGTTACCGTACATAGAAAAAAATATTTGGAAGAACCCCTAAGCAAGTGCAGGGACGAAAGGCTTGTTTAAATAGGTGACACAAATATTATTCTTTGTAGATATTTAAATAAAAATTGAAGGCTGGGCCAGGACTCGAAGCCGGGTCTCTGTTATACCGTGTCATTGCTCTATCGACTCCTGTTGTGGGTGTCAATTCAAAAGATTAGATGTATAGATATCCACATTTGGAGATACTAGTATTTCAAAGGCAGTTTAGCTCACGATAACACTAACAGATAAAATCCCACATAGGTACGGGTAAAACAGAGGAAGTAAATAATCTGTGGAACCCAGTGCTGGTTCGGAAGCTCAGTTGATAAAGGAATGGTACGGTACACCAAAGATCAGACTTCGAGTTCTATACCAGCCTAATTTTTTCGCTTAAATTTGTAAGCAGTAAATATTTTGTATGTGCCACATTTTAATGAATTTATTCTTTGGCAGCAGTTACTAGGGGCGTTCAAGTCAATCCCAGACTCTTTTTTACAGGTTTAAAAACAAATACCAGGGTTGAGGTAGTGCATGTGGTAGGAACTGGCAACTGTACCCTGTTACTGCTAGGCGGTGCTCATCGCACACGCCAGTCCAGAGACCAGTAAGGTGGCGGACAACAGTGTGAACGTGTACACGGAACAGCGTGTGGTGATGATGTTTTTAGTGAAGGCTGGCATAAAACCAGCTGAAATTTACAGAAGACTGCAAGCACAGTACGGTGATGAAAGACTCAGCCGCAGTAAGACATTTGAATGGTGCAAGCGCTTCAAAGACGGTCGTACGTTTCTCACCGACAATCCCGGTCGTGGTGGTTCCCAGCCCACAGCAGTCATTCCTGGAAACATTCAGCGCGTGCTTATCATTGACAATCGTCGCATAACCTGTCGTGAAATTTCTAAGGTGTGTATTCTCTCGGTAGGAACTACAACACAATAATTCATGACATTAAAGTTAGTGCACGCTGGGTACCAAAACAGCTTTCCGTTTTTGGGCGGCACAGAAGAGTTGAAGTCTGTACTGAACTGAAGGACCGCTATCTCAGGGAAAGCCAGTATTTCCTGCATAGCATCATCACATGTGACGAGACATGGGTTCACCATTTCACTCCGGAATCAAAGAGCATCGAAGCATTGGAAGCATGCGGACTCGCCACCACCAAAGAAATTTCGAACAATTGCGTCAGCAGGTAAAGTGATGGCAAGTGTTTTCTGGGACAAACATGGGATTATTCACGTAGATTCTTTACCCGGTGGTGTCACTATCAACAGTGAACATTACTGTCGTGTTCTGCATGTTGTGCATAAGAATCTGAGGAAGAAACGGCTTGGTTTGATCCCGAAGGGTGTTCTGTTTCTGCAGGACAATGCAAGACATACCGCTCAACACACTACGCAAATATTGCAGGAAATCGGCTGGGAATTATTGCCACATCCCCCTTACAGTCCGGACTTAGCGCCAAGTGATTTCCACCTGTTTCGACCCTAAATAAATTCCTCGGAGGTCAACATTTCAGCACTGATGACGAAGTAGAGAAGGCTGTCCTAGAATGGTTCAAACGTACTGACAAATCTTTCTATGCCGAAGCTTTCCAGCCATTAGTTAAAACCTGGAATAAGTGTATAAATGTAGCAGGGGAGTACGTCTGAAAATAAATATTGTTCTTTCATTTTATAAACTCAAAAGTCCCGGATTGACTTGAAAGCCCTTCGTAGGTTTTACTAAGAGGGCTAATTTACTTAGAATTACTAAAGTTTACTAATATCAATAGAATTACTAAATTTTACAAATACAAAAAATAGTAATTACCAAAGAATATCCATGAAACATTTCGTGTTAATACAAATACATTCTTTTTCATGTGTAATTATGCATAGCATTGACCATTACACAACAGTATATGTAACAATTTTTGAATAGTATCTATATCAGCGTTAGAATTAATTTGTCTTGTAGTGTATTATAGATACCTGCAATTATGTAGTCATCGGCAATAAAACAAATTACATCTAGATCTTAAAATACTCACTTTTCTGCAAGGCGTTATGTGCTAGAAGTTGCCAAAGAAAATTTGCGATTAAAACCCAATCGCCATAGAGTTACGCAGGGAAGCAAGTATTTCAGGATATATTTCACCTACTTTTATTGCCGGTGACTGTACATGCTAGAGTGATTTAAGAACATTATTTCTGTCTTACGGTATGTTAATATAGCCAAAGCATGCGACTTTCATGTCAAGATGTACATCTACAAGTTCCTAGATTAGTTTGCCAAAATGTTTGTGTTCGTCCTTTTATAAGTTTTCACGAATTTTAAAACAGACGATTAAAATTATGATTTGAGGTGTTTTCCATTTCAAGGGTTGTAGCCAAAATAATTTGTTATGTTGAAAAGGTCAGCAAATGCACTGCAGGAAGAAGGTTCTGGGGTTCCAAATGCGGCGACGCCAGCCTGGAGTACGGCTGTTAAAGTCTTATATTTATTAATAACCGTACATTGTTCCAAGTTGTTCAAGAAGAACCAACCGTCAACGCTCACAGACTGTCTATTTAGTTCAGGATTTCGTGTCCCACCAATATTTACTACCCGCATTAACTCAGCTGCCACTGAATTGCAACTGGAGACAAAAACAGATCTTTATTCGAAATTTTGTCACCTGAAACGATAGTCAGATGACAAAGTTCCGGGATAACTAAAAGATACTCAGTCGCAACATGGATTGGAAACATTGTACGAATGGACATAATGTGGCCATAAACCTCTTCACGCCAAAACCAGAATTCCAACCCTGCACTTTAGTGAAGACATCGCGAGACGACCGCTCAACGCTCTTAGTCAACGAAACGGCTCTATATCATGGGTAGTGTAAATAACTCATCACATATCTTTTGTGTATATATACGAGGGCTGTTCAAAAATACTTGCACAGACTTTTGTACATTTCATCATACGTGTTAATTTGTCCGCTGCATTAATATAACGCTGCATTGCGCTAAAGTTTCCTGTCGAAAGCGCAACCAAAACAGCATCCACTGCGTTTCGGAATCAATTGTCGGCATTTTCCCTCTTCAAACGGATGGCAACAATGCATCTTCCTCCGCAGCTCCAAGTCTGGTGTCTTCACTTCATCAGTCGGGAGCCGAGAGTGCTAACAAGGGAGCCTAATGGGTCCCGTAGCTTCCAATAAGACACGTTGACTCCGGAATACAAAACAAGGACATAATTACTGGGTGAAAATCGGAGCCCCCCGATTACATGGTGCATTTCCTTCACACAAGGGAGGAACACCGCTGCAAAGCGCGGAAGTAAGGGGGGGGGGGAGTTTCGAAGGGAGGGGGTTAGGGGTGCGGAGGGAGCTCCTCTGTTAGATTGGAAATGGCCTCTTGAGGATTTCTCCGACGCCAGTGAAACCCTGAGATTCGACGAGAAAGTTTCCAGGATGTCTCCATTTCGTCTAGTTGGTTCTGTGTTGTACTTAGACTCTATTATGGAAACATATTTAAGTTCTGTTGACGTCGTATTGTGGTAACGTTTGCATTGATCTTTCAAACAGTATCTTGTCCCTTATGATTGCCTATTTTATCTCTATTATCGCATTTCCCATAGCTTATCGATGTCGCTGTCGCTGTCGAGAAGTCCCATGTTCGATGCCCAGTGATGAACCAATATTTCGGTGTTAATGTAATGGCCAGGATAATTATGGACCTACTTGAAGAAGTGAAGTAGGCTTAGTAAACCTAAAAACCGAAGCGATTTGACACTATACGCTTGCCGGTGAGTCACCAAGCAAAGCATGTTTTTAAACCCTTAGGTCAAAGTGATGCTGCGCCACAAAAATTAGAGGCCTTTCGAATTCTCTAGACTCTGATTTTGGAGAAGGTGCTTCATTCTCTTCTCGTATAGTTACTGTCAAAATTGATTGTTGATCTATTAGTATCCTTCTACATAGGCAACCATATATACACTGATGTCGCTGTATTGCATAACGCATACGGACGTAATTTTCAAATATTACAACAGGACGGTAAAGATTATGAACCGCAAACTCTAGGATGCAAACTATACAGTCAACCTTGATGTGTTAGCCCGTTGAGTTGTCAACTGACGATCTCGCTAAAGAAAGGTTCCAGGTTCGAATTCCGGCATGAGCATGGGCGTTCGTTTGCGTTTGTCGTTCCATCAGTTTCTCTTCATCTTTCATCCACATCGTCTTCACCATTGTGGTTAGGCTTTACAGTGCGAGATGTACAGTGGGATGCACAAGTATTGCTCATATTCATTCATTTTATTCGTGCATCATATGTGTATTTATTGCATGGATTTTTTAAATATGTTTGTGCAGAAGTTGTGATAAGTTTGTTCGGTATTGGTTTTTGAATTATTGAAGCTCTCATTGCGTAAAGCCAAGAGTATAAACATGGTGTCGAATAATTTTGCAATATTTATGTATCCCACTGTGGGATATCCTTGAGAACTCTTCCTTCCTTATGTTTATCATCCTTCAAGTCTCATCGCCACGGCAGGTCATCAACAAGCAAGCGACTGCGGAACATTTGCAGGCCTTCTTCATAACAGCCCGTAACCAACTCCAAAGCAGTAAAGGGGGAAGAGGGGTGCAACTGCCCTTTATGTGTTGGTAACAGGATATCGATGTGGAGATGCTTTCTCCCGCTTCTCCCACTCAAAATCTCTAGTGTCCCGTTGAGCATCCTCTTGAGTCACGTGTACCTCAGGGCCCTCACGAAACGACATGAGAGACGTCATCAACTCGTCCCCACCTTTGCCATACTGATAAAAGATGGTGCCGTTACGTTTTTGAAACGTTACCTTCTCTCCCACTCCGCCAGCAACCCACTCAATATTCTTCGGGAAAACACAGCCGACGGTACGAGGCTGAAATTTGAGACCCTCCCCCTTCCTCTCCCTTCGCAAGAGCCACCCCTCCTCCTCCTTCCAACAGAAGGAGACAACAAACTTGTGGTGGTAGCAAAAGGTGAGGGAAAGTAGTGGTGACGACGGAATGGAAATATAATCAGTGTCCATTGGTCTTCTGAAGCACGTGACATGAGTTTCAAGCGTCCAATAGCTCCCGGGGAAGAGCCTTACAAAATGGGTTCATCTGACCCCTTTCATCCCCTCAAATAAACACTGTTTACGTGGGTTGCTTCGAGGCGGGCAAAAGTCAATGTTGCCAGGCAAAACACAAGTTTGAATCCCTTTCTTAAATTGTTCTTTAGTAGAGAAAAGACACAACTTCTTATGTATTTCTTTATAAAGTTCTTACTGACTGTCCCTGAAATCACAGCAAAACATGAAAGGAATTTTTATATGTAACTTCAGTGGTGTCCTGACGATATTTCCACACTGCTGACGACTGTATTTCTCAGGACCTCAGTTAAGGGAGAAGTGTTAGAATTAACAACACGTAATGAGCAAAACCAGGATTTTACTCTAAGTAACTATTTTTTTCCTGTTCAGAACCTTTCAGTACAACAGTGTTTGAAGTTTCTACAATCACTGTAGATAAAATCTTGTATAGTCTTGAAAAAAACAGAGTTGATTCATATCAATCATTTGTGATTGTAACATTTCAGGCGATTTGTTTTCGCTGACACCATGTAGGGGAAAAACTTGCAAATTTGTCTTCTATTGAGGTTTAAGAGATAACTTTCGAAACAATTCATATTTCAATCTCTCTTCCCTCCAGAAATCACAGCCGTATTTAAATAGGGGATGTTTCTAAGTTTCAAATTCCCCAAAGTGTCTAGCATGTTCAATTCAAATTTAGAAACCAAAATCTGCAACTCATTTTCAAATTCTTATTACCAGCTTTCCAAAATTACGAGTGGGAGTTAATACTGAGAGCACTGTTTCTTGGAACAGTCAATCCAGGAGTTCTAGAGAATTGGAATTCCTTTAACACGTTCTATTATTGGTATCACAACGAAGCGGCGACCCCTCTACTTATACTTCTGGCTGTCCTCCTTCCAGTATTGTTCCTGGTTTTCTTTCGGCTGTTGTTCCTCTAAGAGGAATCACTCAATCTTCTACCCTAATTTACTCCAATTTCCTGACGAGTACGAAGATGATGTCAAAGTTAAGAATTGAAACAGTATCCTATTATAATTTTCCAATAATAACTTATTGGTAAGATTATGGTAGAGGATAATTTGGGTTACACAACCTTCTATTACTTTCCAAACCGATCTCAACCATAAACTCAAAAGAATGAATTTTATATAAAATTTTCATAGTGTAATATAATTTTCAAATCAATATTGCAAATGCTAGCAATTAAATCGCTTGTAATTGTGATTGTGTCTCGGGTGTCCACGGATTTCCAATTGTTTTCCTTACACTCAAGAAAACAGGCTGTACAGGGATAAACGCATTATCTGTGAGAGGCAGTGTCTCTTATGAAAATAGGCATCCTACAGTGGCTAACTTTTTAATTTCCTGTAACTTATGCAGCCCGATAAACATTATGGTAAAGAGGGTTACATACATTCCAGGAAACTATATCCAAAACATGTGTTTTCGTCACAGACGGCAGACGTGAAAGTGAGCTTTTGGTTTAAATCGTACATCTTCGTTCGCTAAGAGCGCGAGGTGATACAAAGATGGTAGAAATGCGCAAATGCGCATTCCGAATTGAGTTTGCGCAATGAATAATTTCGCGTCCGTTTCAATAACATCTGCAACATTTTACGCTACCTACATAATTTTTTGTTGTGACATTTTACAGTTTTTTTTAGAATGATAAAAGCTTGTGTAGACACAGTGTTAATTGTAGTATTATTCAAATGACCAAAGCATAAAAATCACGACCTTCTATTTACTTTCCATTAATTATGTGACTATTCCGAAATGGTCGAAAGCAATTACACTAAATTATTGCATTTTCATTATGATAATAATAATTATTGTTAGTTTCAAGATAGCAAGCTAAATGATTCATTAAGCAAACTTTAGAAATATGATTACTTCATTATTCATTAATTCAATAAAACGTGGCAGTGTACTGGTAACCGTGTACAGAAACACACCCATGTGTCAGATGTTCTTATAATTGCAATCATCATTTACAATTTTCCGTTTCTGTCTCCGATTTATCAAAATATCATAAAATACATTATTTATGAAACGTACATTAATACATTCATGGTCCAAATCTCCAGATTTTACGATTAATGTTGAAAGCAGTACGACTGATTGATTGATTGATTGAATGTTTTAAGTCCACTTTATGCACAGTAAGGCTAATCGGGACTGGACCTACAGCTTTAAGTGTGATCCGAACCACTATGTGCCTCCACCGGGTATCTAACACGGGACCCCTTGATTACAAGACGACGACGCTAGCTACCACTGCGCCATCGGGGAGGTCCTGAAAGCAGTACGAAACTATACATTCTTTGTGGCAATAAATGTATTTCTATTAACGTTCATGTACAGTCACGGACACTTCTGGCTTGTAACACCACCACTGACTTTCAATTATCATTATATCGCAGAAGTTGACTGAACAGAGTATCATATTTTCTCATAATATATTAAAGTTATCTGTGGTAAAATTACTCGATACTCTTCAAGCTATTTAATATGAAGGTACGTTCCCCGCCAGGTAAGTTATCACAACGGCATAGACAATGACATTGTAATATTTACCCAGGTTAAAATTATCCTTACGATAATAAAGCATGTATGTATGTGTTTCTGGCATCTATTGAAATTAATGCCAGATACTCCAAAATTTGCTATTTTTGTAGAATGAAAGGTAAAAGAGAAAGAGCGTCGAAATCTACACAGAATGCAAAGCCAATGGAGGAAAGATTAATCTAGATTGAAATATATCCACATGCTAATAGTACAGATGGAAGTTAAATTATAAAAAAAATGTTTTAAAGCTAATTTCTATATAAGAATATCAGTTTTGTTCACTCCTTGTTTGAAATGAAAATGTCTGCTCCTGAGGTGATTTTTACTATCCCACAGCTTCAAATTATAGAAATGTTGCATCAGTGAGTATTTTACGTTACTTTTTAGTACTTTTGGCTAAACGGTACCATGCTGTTAAATGGTGATTATAATAAATTCATAAATGCAGAAACATCAATGTCAGGTCGTAATTCAAACCTGCGATGGTGAGCTACTTAACATGCTCAATCACCGAAGAGATGGTCTGTGTAACGCCATTGGAATTATCTACTAAACAATTAGATTATTTAGAGAAACGAAGATTATAAAATATGAAGTTCACTTTATGTTGAGACATGCTAACCGAGACTAGATTAGAACGAGTTTGACCTGAACCACCGTACAATGTGACTCCACCGGGGATCGAGCCCGATTTCCAGCTGTCGCATTGGCTGAGCAAGTTAAGTGGTTGACTTTTGATCTCGCCAGCAAAGTTCGAATCCCTGGTTGGACATGAGCGTTCTTTACGAATAAATTTCATACATAATTTCCATTGTTGTAATTAGCCAAAAGTGGCACAACTGTGACGTTAAAAAAGATATCGACAGAATTACCACTAAGTTATCAGGAGGGCAAAACAAATACATACAATATTTTAATTTAAACCATTATGGGGGTCATAAAAGATTATCTGGCTCACATTGAATTTAATTGGAGTGAAGTCCCTTGTCCGTTCAAAGTTGGTGCCTACGGTGGATTGTTCAAACATTTCGAAATTCAGATTTATTCTCAATTCCTGAAAAATACGGGTTTGCCATTTCCTTTTGGCATATTACGAGTATTTTGTCATTCTTCAATAAACCAATACATACTTTAGATAATGTAATACGAACGAACTATGTATCTTTGTTATTTAACGTCGCATTCTTCCACATTTAGATAATCCTGGCGATGAGATGTAGTAGGATTATATTAAATTGATGTCATCACATCAAGAGCAAATGCACGAGGATTACTGTATCAATACCAATTTAAAACTCAAATATAAGAAACATATCTTGTAACATAGTATATGTTATAAGATGTCCACGTATTACGTATTCTGTGGAATATTATTTATTGACAAATTTTTCTATCAACAACTTTTTCTGTCACATGCAAGAAATTTGACTCAATACTTCTACACAAGAGCCATCTGTTGACAGTAAGCTAAATCAAAATGGAAATATCCGAATCGCACTTCTACAAGCAAAACGAGGAAATATGAGAACCCAGGTTTTGAACCGGAAAACACATTCTGAAGGAGTAGCGGGACGTTGTATCGTTCTATTACAGAAAGAAAGTTTAAAGGTCAACCAAAGAGAGAGAAAATATAATATCAGACACTTTTTCGTGTTTATATCATCGTCGGCTTTCTTTTCAGTGTTGCTAGCTGTGGACGGATTCTATTCCAGAAGAAATGATTGAGAGGGAATAATATTTTCATCTCACACATGTCACAAGTAAGGTGCAATGTGAAGAACTTTCTCGTTTGCGGATACAATTTAAAGCACATTTTGATATTTCGGTTTTCTGAGGACAGATGGGAGTACTACATTGCTATTTATTATAACAGCACTTTAAGGAATAAATGTGTATATTCGACCTCTCCTGTACATCTGATTAATGAAAATATTACTACCTTTTTTTTAATTAGATATTTTACTATTTATCAGTAGGTAACTCAGAAATTTAAAAAGGGGTTTATGACATTTTGTGGTTATCTTATGCCAAGAGGGTAATAATAAACTCACTATGTCAGTGTTCAAAATGAGGACGATGTGTCAATAGAGGAGTTACGCGAGTTAGATAAAACTAATACAACGGTCTTGAAAGGTCCTTGCCTTACCCACGACTCGAACGTAAGGACCGCCTAACACACACACACACTTTTATAGCTTTCTGTAACTATTTCGCCAGAAAGACTATATATTCTGTACACTTTTTTATGGATGTGGCGTTCTTTTTAAGGAAATTTTGGCTAGAACAAAAGTTATATTCCCTTAACCACCACCTTAGTTGTCCCCTGGCATTCACTTCTACACTGAGTAAAGTCCTTAAGTTTTATGACGTCAGAAACACTACCAATAATATCATCAATATCTATTCAGGCGTGACTTAAAAAACTGTTATTCTTCAACCATTCCATGTAACAAGCTGAAACTTCTAATTCTGTAATTGAAATAGTAATCAAGAAAAAATGTATAGGGAATTTCAAGAATAGACATAACTCACAACTGAAACTGATTATATATATTTGAGCAACAGTGACAATACTGACAGGGTTCAAAATTCTGAAATAAATCTTATTTTGAATAGATAAAGTATCAGCCTATTTTGAGAGCAGGTTCTGGATATTGTTGGGTCATGTTCATGGCAATCTTGTATTTTAGCAGCTCTTAGTACTACTTGTGTAACTGTAGATTTTTGCGTTTAACTTTCCGAAGAATTGTCCTATCCACAATAATTCTTATTGTGCTAGTATTCCTAGTTACTTATAAGCATATGGAAATATTAATTACATCAACCATCTTCTCACTTCCACTTAAATGGAAACCTTCTGTTACCAGATCTAAGTGCTTTCCCATTTATTAAAATTTACTATTTAATATTCGTTTTCGTACCAACTTGATTTCATCAGTTTTTCTCAAATATTGACATCACTTCATGATGCAGTACATTGCGCAACATATCTCTAAGAGACTGAAACCTCTCCAAGGCAAAAACGGTGTCATCTATAATTCAAACCTTCAACTTTCCGTGCTTCCCTCGTGTAAATATTTTTTCCAAAGCAAATCACCAACCAGGATTCTTCCAATTTGGGTCGCCGGGCAGCGCAATCAAGGTACCATACCACAAGATAATCCTTCATTGATG
The DNA here is from genome assembly GCF_977018435.1 of Lepisma saccharinum. Lineage (NCBI taxonomy): Eukaryota > Metazoa > Arthropoda > Insecta > Zygentoma > Lepismatidae > Lepisma > Lepisma saccharinum. The sequence continues at coordinate 91,548,538 of NC_139231.1, read as the reverse complement.
GACTGCACGGACATTGCAGAAAGAAAAAAAATAATCCGCATTCCGAAAATTCCCAGTAAATTAACGTTTGGGAAATGGCTGAAAGGGGCACAGGAATTCTTCTCTTCAGCAAAAAAGCTGGTCCTGCAACTGTCATCTCTGTAATGCTCATTGCAAGCGCCGAGATCCAACCTTTTCACCACTATCTTCTTTTCCCAAATACGAAAGGACTGCGGATCCCCCAATCGGGATTAACCGCGACTGTGTTTTCCTTTCGAATAGGTTTCCCGTTTCCTAAAATTCAATTAACGATGCGTCAGTAATTGGTTACCAAAGTCCAGGGGGCCTCTCTGGCACTTTGTTATTCCAAGTGCGATCACTGGTGTGGAACACTTCCGTTCTGCGGCTCAGAGGTCGAAAAATCCATTTCCGTTATTTCTGGAGTTCCCTTTCCGCGGAAGGGAAAAAATAATAGTGGAGAGAAAATCTCAAAAACAAAGGAGAGAGAGGCACGTGTATTGAAGTCACAAGTGCGTAGTGTTGCATTAAATAAGGGAAGAGAGAGAAACCGGAAAAAAATATATGGCTCTAGATGTGTTGGTAGGTTTGCTTCTTGAAGTTTTTCGGACGAGAGAGAGAGACAGAGAGGCCACAGCGTTAAGCGAGGGAGATATAGAGTTAAGATGGTGTGTGTGTGAAGTCACGACACAGGTGTCTGTGTGGTGCGTGTCTATGTGTGTGTGTGTGTGTGTGTGTGTGTGTGTGTGTGTGTGTGTGTGTGTGTGAAGTGTGAAGCTACGGGACAGTTTGTAGGAAGTTACAAGTCAATGTGTGAAGTTTCAAGTCAGTGCAAAGTTGCAAGTCAGTGTGCAAAGGTGCAAGTCAGTGTGTAAAAGTCAGGGTGGGAAGTTGCAAGTTAGTGTGTGAAGTTTGCAAGTGAGTGTGTGAAGTTTGCAAGTGAGTGTGTGAAGTTTCAATTCGGTGTCTGAAGTTGCTAGGTAGTGTGTAAAGTTACAAGACGCTGTGTAATGTTACAGCAGACGGGTGTGAGAATTTACGAGACAGCGTATGAAATTCCATGAAAATTTACGAGAAAGGGTGATTTACTAGAGAGCGTGTGAAACTAAGAGAGAAAGAGAAAAAGAAAGAAAAAGAGAGAGAGAGAGGAGAGAGAGAGAGAGAGCGTACGGAGGTAATTATGAAATGCGAACAGAAGCATCAAGATTTACATCGGAATGTTAGATTCATTGATTTCCTGTGTTGTTATTAACTATGACATTCAAGACAAAATGTATCATCCCGTCAACGTAATAGATTATAGTAGGCTATTATACGAGGGTTACAGCGAAAGTCATGGCAACATTTGTTTTCGGGAAAATGCGGGACCAGCACGAAAATCCGAAATATACAAATGGAAGGGGCCAGTGAATGGTATCGTGTAATGTATGAACATTGCAGATCTAGTGTATCAGGTGTGGGATAGGGAAGCGAGATAACATCCTTAAAGATAACATCGTGCCACATGTGCTCACAAGTCTGAAAGCACAGGAACACTAGAGAAAGAAAAGAGGCGCATACTACGGTATGACACTGTTCTGCCAGAGTTTCAACCAGCTTCCTGCGGCCTTTTCTGGCATTTCTTTCCCAGAGAACGGCTATTTTGATACACGAACGCTGTTCACGCCGCGGCACGACGGTTGACTTAACAATGAATTACCAATGCCCTCTGTACAATAAACGTTCATCACACTGCCATCTAGTGATGTGTCCACATACTACGGGTGTCATGTTCTCAGGGACATACGATGTTATTGTGGTACCATCGTTCAAGTTTGAGAAAAAAATACACTTGTCATGACGTTTGCTGTAACCCGAGTATAATTGCGGGGTGATTTATAACACGTACCAAGACTTGTCTCTCGATAGAACCAGAGTCCACCGGTACGAAAGTCAAACACGTTGTATTGGAAGCTTTGCGGCACTTTTTGAGAAATTTTATAGTGTTTAAACAGGCCAAAGTGCAGTTACTAGCAGGAATGCAAAGAGAACTTGTTTGCTATATAATACTCTCGCAATAGTATAATAGCTGCAAAGGAACTCTTACGCCCACCCAATGTAATTGAATCTAGCGTATATATTGACTTATTCCTTCTGCTGCAGATGACGTCAAACACAACGAGGAAATGGATTTCCAATGTTTCCCTCCGAAAGAACGGGTGGAAGGAAGGGGAGGGGAGTCGACATTAGCTTCTATGCACTTGTGAACATATGTTTCTATGAAATATGGCCTCGGTTAGTTCCGTAATGTCTTGGGAGGAATTTTGGGAAAATTCTTGTGCACAATATGAAACTGTCTCAAATGGTGCATCGAGAAACCGGCTAAAGTTTTGTTAAGAGGTAGTGCATTATTCTTTAAGTTAGAATATTTTAAGCTCAGTTTGAATCTACAGCTTAAAGTTGGATGAGACGATCGTTTAAAAAAATCTAGACGAGATCAAGGGAATATGCATCATGGCCGATAGCATGAGTAGAGAGGAATTATGTTTCAAAGTTTCCGAAAAAACCAAAGCCTGGGCATTAGTAACTGGTATTCAACAAGAACCTTCTTTGTTTCTTGAGAGATTTATGGACAAGATAGGTTTGAGAACTTTACACGATCTTAGCTGTCAATTTGGAGATAAGCGGTTTCACAAAGGAAATTAGACAAATTGCTTGTAGATCTCAGTCAGGCTTCAAGATTTTTGTCGCAATATCTAGCTCATTTCTCCACAAATGGCAAATATCTGCATGTCAGTATGTTTCGCTATGTAAACACTGTCAACAGTTCTTTAGGCAAATATGCACGTTTCAAGTTCGAATTTGAGGTTTTTTTCTGTTTAAATCCGCTTTATGTACAAAGCAACGAATCGGGACTGGACCTACAGTTTAAAGTGGGATCCAAAACCCTATGTCTCCACCGAGTATCGAAACCGCAAGCCCTTCATTAAAGGCGACGACGTTATCACTATGCTATCGAGGTAAATATGGATGGAAACGAGATCATGCTAAAGAAGCTGTAGAATATTAATTATTGTAATAATTGTATGCAGTATGGTGTTAGAACTGACGTCCTAATAAAAGTATCTTGTGTCAACGGGCACAATCTTCGCCGGAAGTAGGGCACGCGAAGGAATTTTGTGAATTTTTATGCAAGTATCCTGAAGCGTTTGTGGTGAAGGAGAAGAGTGGCATTCTGAAAGAAGACGATGACAAGAAAGCGATGCCTTTCAAAGAATTCGAACACGTTTTAGTAAACCCTGATGTAACTAAGCATCTTGCCGTGGTTGCCCTGAAGAATATATAAAGTTACAGAATGGTGTGTGAAGTTACTAGAGAGAATTTTAAATTACGATAAAGCGCGTGAAGTTACGAGATGGCATGAGAAATTGAGAATGCGTGTGAAGAAATGTACATCAAGATTTAATGGGAATGATAGTTCAAGACATACACTAGAGGTGGCATTCTGGTTCTTTTCTAGGGAGTAGTGTTAACGTCGCCTTGTAATCAAGAGTTCGATGTCCAGTGGAGGAGGCACATAGTTGTTGGTATTCCATTTTTAAATTCTAAGTTCAGTCCTGATTAGCCTATCTGTGCATAAAGTAGACTTAAAAACTCAAAGAAATTCAATTTGCGGATATTCCCCCTCCACCGGCAACGTTTTATAAAATCTGCCAAATAACAGTCTGTTCAAAAAATGTTTAGGTTTCTGAAAATACATATCAAATACGTCGTATAATGAACAACCTAATATTTCTGTAAGGTATGAAACTCTTAACTTATTCATAGAACAAGTTATAATGGGCTTCTAATGAGTACAGTTTAAGATAGATTAGGGCGCTCAAACACAAGACTAAGAACGAGGGTTTCCATTTGTGACCGAGGATAATACAAGTATTTATAAGTGCAAACGAGAACGAGACAAACTTCCGCACCACACGAGACGGTACGAGATTTTTACACGTCCCTAGTTGTGCTCACTGGGATTTAAGTAATTAATACCCAACGAAAGGTACACTATTAACTAATAACGTGACATAACGGTCACGCCACGTCACCTCAAATCACTCTAACGTAATTTCCTCAGCCCTCATACCTCGAGGGTGGACAATTAAAGGGAGGGAGAGGTAATACTTTATCGAACTACCAGTCGATGACCAACCCTAACTTTCTTCCCCTCCCCCCTTTCAAACTTCATCCCCCACAAAGTAATCTGTCCCTCATCATCTGGGGCGAGTTCGATCAGAGGGTCTGAAAATTGAATGCGTGTGTGTTTCACCGTTAACAAATGCTTAGTCTGGCCCTGTCCATTACAGTCTTATTTTCCACACGAATTCTGCCTTCTGGAGTACAAATCCCTTACTTCCAATCAGCGTGTTCCAATATCACATTTTTCGTCACTTCAAGCTTGAAAAATTCTCCGAATTTCAAACCTTTACAATGTTACACACACAGATGTGTGTAACTAAATTCTGTACACTAGGCTTATATATATCTTGCAATAAGATAGATAATAATTAAAATTGTAGCTTATGCATCAAATATATATGTTTTAAAATTGAATACTTAAAATTACATTAATTACAGAGAAGTAAGTGAAAACCGCTGAACTTTAGAAACCATATCGTTACTGTAGTTGGATGCAAGTAGACTTTGACGGGGTAAGACGTCATTTTTACAGCCAAATTTCTAGAGTGTAGTTCCAAACGAATATTATTTTCCCATGTTGTAACATTATGATAATAATACAAAGTCACATGTCAAATTGTAGAAAGAAATTGTGAAAAACCTGTAGCTCATTTTAAAAAACACCATCCATTATTTTAATTTTTGTGCAAACAATTGAGATTTCCCTCTATCCATTTGGGTGTTCAAAAAACATTAGGTTAATTTGATGTAGAGAATTTATATTTGCATTAATATACTTAGGTTTTCGGCCACTTTAGACTCATTGCAATGCCGAGGATGAAATATGATTAAATGGTATTTATGAAAGAGCTATCATAAAGAACACCCATCCAGAGGCTGTGACTTGAACCAGGTACCTTCCATTACTAGATCGTGAATCTGTCACTCAACAAAGTCGTCCGCCGATGTGGCTATGAATAAAGATAGATAAGTCAGGTTGATACAAACGAGATCTTGTAATAGGTTCACAGGTCAATGACGATTTAGAATTAAATTTGTTCTAGAAAAATATATTTATTATTTATTTTGCACTTCTCTAGATTCTTATTTATTCCCTCAATTATTTTTCACTAATATTGAAAATTTATAATAATACTTAATAAATATATAGTACAATTAAGTAGAGCTAGAGAATCGATGATAATCAAAATTCTCTCACGCTACAGGTATATAACTCTACAATTAGTCACCTCGATAGCTAAACGCGCTGAGTGGCCGACTCCTAATCTCCCCACACGGAACCTTAAGCGTCCGAACCCTGCCGAACATGCATTCTCCTGGGTGAGTGTCCCTCCAATTTTATCCTCATCGTCGCGATTACCCAAGTTGTCGGAAAAAGGAAAGGCTAAATAAGAAAAACAGAAACATCCTACTTAGCATATACATCTGCGCAATCTTGCTTCAAGGTCCCGAACGATATTCGATTCCAAAGCTCTCTAGGTGGTCAGCGCGTGCAGCATGAAGGGAGGCCAGGATGATTGTGCCTAGTGGGGAAATCGTGGGGCTGCATTGACAGACAGATCGAAACGTCACGAAACAATCTCCACGTAATTTCCGCTCCTGGGGGAAAGTCGTCATCTCCAGGCTACGGGTTGGTAAAGGGAGAGGTAACTCGGAGGAAAGCTTTTCCGCCTCGGCGAACGCTCCCGTTCCACTTGATCTATTTTGTATAGTATTTGTCTTTGTGCTTCGTTAAAGCTCAGGCTGGACAAACATGGAAGGGAGCGCTGGCAAGGTTTACTTTGAATACTGCTCATGACGTTATTCAATCCGCTTGTCTCCAAGAAGGCTTTGGTTTTTTTGACAATGGAGACATGGATAGCACCGCTACGGTATTCTTCAATGCTCCAGATGGTCGAATTTGGCTAAAATTATTCCATATCTTATCTACCACTCATTCTTGTTAATTCTGCAGTATTTTAAAAATTTGGCGTTAAAGTGAAGCAGTCGCCGCTCGATGTTCACACCACAATTTGATCAACGTTTTCAAAGGCTACAAATTACATTTCTAAAAATCTCATGTAGACCTGCTGGAACCACTGTTATGTGTCGCAATATAATTTTTCTTGAGTGCATGTTGACAGTTCTATCTCTCTTTCTCCCTCTCTCTCTATTCGCCAGGAGTAATGGGTTCAAATCCCGACGTTAATATGAGTGTTCCTTGGGAGTGTCCCTTCATCAATATCATCATAGTATTACTTATCCTCATCTTCTCGATTAGCCAAGAGTGGTAGGAAACCGACGTAAAATAAACCATGTCATGATTCATTCTTTGATTTCTTGTTTTAAATCCACTTTTTGTACAGATAGGCTAATTTGACCTAAAGTTTTACAGTGTGATCCGAACCAACGTGCAATGCACCCCCACCGGGGATTAAACCTGGGACCTCTTGATTACAAGGCGATGACATTACCACTGCGCCATCGTGGATGCGTTATAATAATAATAATAAACCACATCAAGCAACCAATATCTCTCTCTCTCTCTCTCTCTCAAATGCACTTCTCTTCCCACCCCCCACACATAAGGCAAAGATGTATAATTATTAGAGATCGGATTGTAAGTTTTTAACGTTTTTTTTCTTTTGTTGGTAAATAAGAAATAACACGTTACATTCAACGTTTCATTAAGCTCAATCCTTTTTTAGGTTTTTTAGAGATTTTTTCAGGTTTTTCAGGATTTTTATATCATACAGAGGTATTTGCTCGGTTTGGTACTGAAAAAATTCATTGACTAAAATGTTTGGAACATACTTTCAGTCTATTTCCCTCCCTCCTAAATGCATAATGTTTTTTCAAAGCTCTAGACAAAGCAAAATGTCTGGCGCTATTGTTAGCCTACCTGCACAGTTCAAAGTACAAACTCGTGATCTGTGTGTGGTCTTACTCATTTCGCGTCAGTTCGGTACTTTCTGGCATTCACGCCTTGCGAAGCAACGTTTCAGCATTCAAATTTGCACCAATGACAATCTTTCCGTTGAAAGATCGTTATCAGAATTTAAGATGATCCACACAGACAAAAGACAGAGTTTGACTGTGGATAACATGAAAAATATTGTTAAGTATTCAGGGTGGCCACTCTAGGATAAAATTGAACTATAATTCCCGCCTCTCACCAACCACATACATACAAACAAATATAGTAACATTATAAAGGATCTGTTCCTATGTATCCAATAATTCTAATTCAATTATACGGTATACATATTTAAAATATTTAATTTAAGGTGCAGAGTTTATAATTGCCATTCCACACACTCAGGTTGAAAATACATCTGTAACCACAAGTTACAAATGTGAAAAACTTGCCTCAGGGCATTAATAAATATGTATGAATTCAATGGGATCTAGAGTAATAAACGGTGGAATTTTTCACGTATTGGATAAATATTCACGCTGAATTCCCTGAATTCAAGGAATTCGCGGTGAGTTGCCACCCAGGCATTGTGCAACAAATTGTTCATGCGTAATTGATTCTTCATATCAAAAAAGTAACTTTTGCTAACAACACAAGATAGTATTACAATAATTTGTAGATCACTTTGAAAATCATGTATGCAAATGATAATTTGGTTAGAAAATTAATAATTGGTTGTTATTATACATATATCTTACGGTATATATCATAGATACCTTACGGTTTTCTTTAACGATTCTACCTAATCAGTATTTTTCAGGAATTTTGAACCGGTTTTTTTGGAAGCTAATATAAGATATTTAGAACCTATTCTCGGATTTCTAGAGCCTATTTTAGGAACCAAAAAATCCGATGTCTAATAATTATTATCAAAAGTGTGTTTTAAGTGAAAATTATATTTAGAAAGACCATTCGGAGCTGGACATACATTTCAGTGGTATCCGAAAAACAGTGTAATTTATCTCCATCAGGCACGAATATCCTGGGGAGGCATTGTTCGTGTCAGCATACATTCCACCATTCCGTCTCTTAACACAATGTAGAGAAGGGACGAAGAATAACCAAAATAGAACGAAAAAGGCACGCACACACTCTACAACACTGACATCTTTTACGGTGTGAAGAGAACATGCAGTTCGACAAATATCCTCAAGCCTGTGCTCCGAGTGCAATTATCATGTACATATGAAAACAAAATAGCGCATTCGCGGTTGTAATGGGCTTATTTGTTCTGCCGAAAAGAGACAACTAACTATATTAATATCTGCGGAGACACTATGCAAACAATCAGTGAAAGATTCCATCTACAGAATGTGAATTCCTCCTTACGAAGACATTTTTATGTTAAAATATAAATATACGCTGTGGATCATATGTATAGATGATATATTAAGAGGACAAGGGGTTAAACAATGTGATTTCACCCTGCCGGCATCTCTGCTCGCGTGATAATAATTGCACAGCCTGCAACCATTATTGTGTGATGTATGACATGCTAAATGAATGGAAGTGGCAACCATGAATTCGTACTGCTTGTTTGCATACAGGACAAAAATGCAATTTTTCGATGGTTCTTAGCGTCCATACGAAGCTTCAACGAGCAAAATATTACTACGAAAATGTGTTAGCTGTTCGTCTTGATACCATAGGGTCTCCCTGATGGTGTAGTGGTAACTTCGTCGTCTTGTAACCAAGAGGTCCTGGGTTCGATACCCGATGGAGGCACATAGTGGTTCGTATCCTACTTTAAACTGTAGGTTCAGTCCCGATTAGCCTTTCTGTGTATAAAGTAGACTTAAAAAAACTCAAGCAAACAAAATTTTGATGTCATCTACGCGTTACCAAAAATTGTTGATGCTGTATGGCGACATTTTGCACAGAGATTGCTGGTGGCTGCGTTCAGTGGTGACAAAGTTTCATACGATGCAACACCGCCGCACAGAATCTGGTATTGGTTAACATGTGGTCGCCTATGTACACAAACTGTGCAATTCTCCTTTGTAATCGTGTTCTGTGCCCTGTCCAACAGTGGTTAGGATTGACCTTCAATCATGATCGCGGCTATTAGTAAAACGTTGAAAAAAAATCTCATCTCGGAAAAATGCAGAAGTGTTTTACTGAAAGACAAGAGGCTTTGAAATTACAGTTTATGCTCGTAACCCTAAAATGAAAAAATCTTCTCGAATTGTGAGGGAAGAGACAAAAACTGAATTCAATATCACAACAGAGAAACCAGAGTACAAGAAAAGGATGAGGGTAAAGGAAACGATATTGGTAGCGCTTGATTGATTCTTAACAATTTATATCCTCTTTTGGCCTTTTTCACCAGTAGTTCAGATTTTTTGGCTACAGGCCACCGCGTTAACGCTACTCCACATCGAAGTGAAAGCACGAAAATCGAGTGGCGAAAGAAAGAAAGGAAAAAGGAAAAGAAATTGGAAAGCGACGATGCGAAACATAGCCGTTCTCATATTCCTGAAAGAAAGCGCGATCCCTCCTGGAGAAAGGAGAAAGGGGGAGTTGAAATGGAGAAGTGAAAGGAGTCCCACAGATCTTTGGGAAAGTTGACGTCGGACAGGTTCATAAGAGATGTGGCATGGGATGGTTTTTACAGCCATAAATCATACAGAATTAGCACTTCAGTGCGATCCTCCCACTCTTGCCTGTCTCCTCCTCGTTTTTTTTTGGTTTCCACTAAATTTCCGTTCGTTTCCTTTGCCCTTTCCTTTATGCCATTATTCATCATTCACCACTTACGAGTGATGCTCCCGTTCTCGCTTTTTAGGAGGTGAATACATTGTCCAAAGAAGAAAAAAATTCCATACGAAACTTTGTTTCTTAAATCTTTATCATGCATAAAATATTACTAAATCTGGATTAAGCTTGGGATTAATGCAGTATTCTAAATGTGACTTAGACCCTTCAAGCGTTTGACTAATCAAAGACAGAGCTGCTACCGTAAAATATGACTGAATAGTAGAAGGTTTCCTTGCTGGAAATGAGATTTAGACCATAGTGGTATGTGTATTTTTAACATAACTTAAAAAATATAATCTAACGGAAACAAATGGTGCAGTCAGACAATGTAGTCATTGTTCTCTTAATTACCAAATTGCCCCATCCCACATTTTACGTTAAAAAATAATCAAGCTCTACATAAAAGGTTTAGGGCTTAAACCGTCTAGCATGAACTTACTCTTCTACATGTACAGACAGCGCGAAAATTATTAGTAGCATTGTCTAATTTTGGCATTATAATTTTCAACTCGTTTTACAAACATTCCCTTAATAATTGCTTCGTTTGCTTAATTGAATGTAATTACTCTGGGGTTATGTTCAAAATAATTACTATCGGCATAAAAGAAGTGAATTGCATGAATTTTCAATGCTTTCATGTTCTAAAAACATTTCCCTTCCATAATTATAAAACTAAATCTTATATGTTAAACTTATAACATGACCAAAATCATTGTGTTGGATCTCCAATCTGATATCGTCAGTGTTCTGCGTGACAAAAGTTAACATAATCATACATGCAAGGAAAAGTATGGGTGTTACTACTTCATTACGTTTTGTATACAATTTGTCAGTGTTCAATCCAGCTGTATTCCACGACCGGTAGAACCACAGCAGATAGGAAATGTTATAAGAACCCCTACGGAAGCCCAAAGTAATGGAATGTTTGTAAATTTTCCTCCCTGTCATAATACCTTTTCATTCAATTGTACTAATTTGTTCATAACTCATCTATAGTAAAAATATAAAGAGAGTCGACAAGGGGAAAAATAGAACTCCGATTGGCTTACCTTACACTAGCTCTAACGTGTCACCAATATGTGCTGGGCACAATAAAAAAGGGACAGCTGGCAACCCTGCTTCGAGATATTCTCGTGGACTCCTCTGAGAGGTCAGCACTATAGAGTTTCTCTGACGCAGATTAAAACAGCGCGAAATGTGTGACGTAAACGTCGGAATTACGACCGTTTCCCGCTTTCCGAGGATCATATATTACGGCAAGCTGGTCGAAGGAGAGGGTGAGAGATCACTTAAAACACATGCATGGGAATTCTTCAACGGATAGCAGTAATATAGATTTCTCGCTTGTTCAAAAATCTTTCCCTCCTCAATAGTTATGACCACGGTATTGAAATATTCAAGTTGGTCCTGCACTTGCAAATTTTTTATGCATGGAAGCAGGAAGTCGCCCTACAATACACACAGACTTTCGTAAGTTGTAGAGGACGTCAAGGCGAACAAGTTTCCTTGGCAACATTTTCCTTGTTGAGGCTTCATTTCAATACTATGAGCCATCGGAAAAACATTTTATATAGTGTATATATGCAATCACGCAACACAGGATCATGGTTGCTACTGTCATTTATTTTTCTGTCAGACAAAATACTAGAATCGATATTACGCAGTGGGAGCAATATAATTTCATCATATATGTCATCAATGTGATGTCGCAGAGTTTACACCCCCCCGCCCTTTCCTCAAACCATCAGCAGTTGCACGTATCATACATATCCTCATTTACGCTTTGGGGAATGAAAGGCTTCATGATTTTATTATAGACGTATTTACACTACAGAGTGTGGCCATTACCTTGATTAGTTGCACAGTTTATAAGTAACATGTAATAGCTCTTAGCAAATTGTCCATGAGAAAACACTTAATGCTGCTGGCAACCATGAACGAGTGGTTGGATAAAACAGCATAGAAAAAGCTGTTTTTTTAGAGATCGTATGGTCGATACGAGTCCTCAGTGAGCAAAACTTTGGTAAGAAAATTGTGTAACCTTAAGATCCTGTACACGCTATGAAAGATGGTCGATGTACGGGCTACATCGTGTACCCACACTCAAAAAGTCTCCGACCAAAATCAACAACTGTCTCAGATTGTGGAGAACATCCTCAATAATATTTTCTTCCTGTTTCGGATGTACGAAACGGCTCTTAAAAATGAATATATGCCTGTCTCCATTCGGCACAGGATCATGGTTGCCACTGTCATGGCATTGACAAAATGCTATGTGCAGCAATACGGTACGGGGACCTTCCCGATATCGTAGTGAGAGTCACCTTGAATTCAAGTGTTTCCGGGTTCGTTACCTGGTGAACGCACATGGTGGTTCGGATCCTTCTATACCCTAAAAATTCAGTCCAATTAGCCTATCTGTGCACAGAAGGAACTTCAAAATCTTCATTACGGTACGAGAAGGGTATCATATTGGAGAGAAAAGTGCGGTGGCAGGGTTTTGTTTCATACTTCGCTTACATCACCGCATATGCATGTGTTGCTATTTTCGTGTGACGCTTTTGAACTGGAGACAAATTTGGTATTCACATATCTCTGTGTCCACAGCGTATCGTTTAGCATATTTTGCACCGGATAAGTGATAAGTTCATGTTAGTGGCAACCCTCAATCTATGATGCATAGTTGCATACATGTTGGATTAAATAGAGGCTTTTTCTTTTCTAGGACCGGTTACATAGAAACAAGACCACAAATAGATAACGTTACAAAAACTTGTCCCTCTTGATGCATACACACAACGTCAAAGTTCAAGGTTGAATGTCTGCACAGTGTACGCTCATGGTAAAAAATACTTCCCCCATAGAACCTTATTATCAGTAGGCTTATGGGGGAAGTATTTCTTTCCACAATTGTACACCCACATACGCAAAAGTGTGCATATTCTACTCAGCCAAAGAGAGAAACAACTTGTAGGGCTGTCATTGAATTTTCACCCCTAGTGCGAGTAAAGGGAACGTGTGTGATGCAATTAACTGTTTGCCTTTTAAAATGTTGCCCCTGCATTGCCAAATTTTGCATCGTCCTTTAGAAAATCGTCGTCACGTTTATTCAGTGACACGTGCTTGTATCATCACGAAGGGAAAAACCGAACACATCGAATGAAGATATATAATATTCAAAGTTATTGACTTGTTTTAACAATTAAACACGCGTAGTAAGTTACAGTACATATGGGCCACCCAGGCACAACCGAAGAGGAAAGTTTTCGTCCGCGGCGACTGCAAGAACAGTAAACAAATTACTGTCCACATTAGTTCGCAAATTGGCCGCCGTCTTTCCCTTGTCGCTACGACTGTAAATGGTGTGATATGGTATCTGATCTGATAATTCAGATTAGAACGTTCAAATAAGTTACTAGAACGTATTTCCCAATCTACAATGCCTTTCACAAATTATTGGTTCAATTCACCTTTATTTTAGTTTATTTTTCTCTTATTGAAGTTTATTTTCCATCTTACTTCAGTTTATTTTTCCTTCGTTAGCAAATATTCCCGTTACTATTGCTTATTCCCTCCATCCATATGACTTAATATTACTTCCCTTATGTCACTTGGATATAGTTGGTTTAGTTTACTCCGCTTTCCTGCTACTTTTGACTAATCGCGAAGATGAGGATTAGTAATGATATTATCATGATGAAGGGATACTTACAAAGAACATACATTCCCAGGCTGGGATTTGATCCAGGGACCCTGGCGTCGTAGCGCGCTGCACTAATTACTCCACCACGGAAGACTGCCGTTGCAGTACAAAGACGCTTTTCTAGGTGCAAGGCTGTATTGCCTGGTAATAAGCTTACATTTATATTTGAAAATTCGCACAACTCAGAACTCATAAAATAATCAATTAAGCACATAAAATGATATTATTGTCTTAATAAAAACATGGTTACATGATGGGTCATCAGCAGCGAATTATTTCATGATAATTTCTTTCGTCACAATAAAACTGGTAATCATAAGGGAGGCGGTGTTCTTATTGCAGTAAAAAAATATACCATCAGATGTTGTTGCAGTAAAATGTAACCTTGTAATTTTATGTATGAAAGTTTCTATATGTAACCAATTGTATTATACAGTGTGTCATTTTAAACAAACAACTTTTCTCAGTAACATTTTTCTCGTTGGTGCATCATTTCGGCGCTACAGCCGTTCAAAAAAGACCGTTTTGCGCTGTATGCTGGCAACCCAACACAACATTTGATCGTATCTGTGACGTTATTTCCTGCGGCGAAACAGCGCACTGCAGGGTTGCAAGGAACACACAAATTTTGTGAAAATTTAAAAACTACCAATGACGTGATTAAGTGTAAAACGAAGCGAGAAACGCGTCCAGTAGACCGAACATCATAGCCTACCAGCCAGAAGGTCAGCAGTCATCTCAGGGAAAGTGGGAAGTGAACCAACGATATGAGAAATGGTAAAAACGTATTCAAAATGAAGTGTCAATTTCAGATTTTGTCTCAGTCTACATGTGAAATATCAGCAACAATACATTTTATTGGACTTACAGCTTGCATGTGGCTTTTTGCGCCAAGTTACATGTCAAATATTTGCAAATCTCGTGGCAAGGTTGGTATCTACAGGTGTGTGTGTCCAGATGCCTTGTGGTACTTTTGTGCTGATAACGGAAGTATCCGAGGTTCACGTTGTTACATTTCGGCTAAAACACGTACAACCACAGTAACAATCTAATTATGAATCAGTAGCGAATATACTGTCCTGTTCATAGTTACAAACTATTACATTACATGTATATCCGGTGTATGGATAAACACAGTCGTCGGAGAGCTCGTAGCTTGTATTACTACTACTTATATCCATGTTCTTTCAACCATTTTTGTCACTTGCCTCATAATGCACTGAATATACATTACATTATGTGTTGCTTACCTTTGGAATTTTGAGTTCTTTTATTTCTATTTTGCCATCTGTTCAGTGTGTCACAAGAAACTAGTATCACAAAGACGAAGTGGATAGACTATGATAACTTGGTAACTTGATTTGCAAATATTTGACATGTAAGCTGAGACAAAATTCGACATGACCACTTCCACTTGAATTCTGTTTTCTTTCTACCAGTTTTCGTGTTGTTTGTTTACTTCCTGTTAGGTTAAAGAACGTGTTTTGTAGTTTTCTTTTACAGTACATAATGTGGCTGATTGTAGGTATGTCATTTTTCACAGAATATGAGTGTTCCTGGAAACCCTGGAACGCATCGCTTCAGGACGGGATATGACATCACAAATGCAATCAAATGTTGTGTGTGGTTGCCAGCATTCAGGCGGCAAAACGGGCTTTTTTGAACGACTGTAGCGCCGAAATGATGCACCAACGAGAAAAATGTTACTGAGAAATGTTGTTTGTTTTGATGTCCTTTATACGTTTACGTGGTCCGTGGCCGCCATTAAAATGACACCCTGTATAATCGGGATCTATATCTCTCCTGCTTCCAAGATTGATACCTACGAATCATTTTACAATTTATTTGAATGCAAAGAAGAGTTACAAAATAATATATTTATAGTTGGAGATTTTAATTTATTGTCGATACCTGACTCTTCATGCAATCTACAAGAAAGTGGGCCCTGTTATAAATTGTTGTAAAACGTTTCCAGTTTCTATGACTTACATTCAATAAACAATGTCAAGAATAGCAAGATCAAGACTTATCATGACGGGTTATGTAACTTCGAAGTTTCGACAACTTTGTTTCCCTGCCTTCTAGTTCGTATTGTATCCATCTTATACTTATTATTGTGTTCAGTAACATTACAGTATCTAGAGATGAATATCCTCTTGTTAAGGAGGATATACATCATCCAACAATTATTATAAATATGTCTATGGAAATAAAGGTCAAACAATATTAAAAATAATATCACGCTTAAAAGGAACTTTTCTTAAGCAAATTTTATGCGCATGTACGAATTATTACGTGATGTAGACTGGACATATTAATACAAAATAGGTAACTTAGAGGAGGCCATAACTTATTTTCATAATGCAATACACAATACAATTAATAAGGTGTTTGCTGCGGAGGAGTCACATAGTGGTTCGGATCGCACTTTAAACTGTAGGCTCAGTCCCGATTAGCCTTACTGTGCATAAAGTGGACTTAAAACACCAAACCAATCCATCAATAATAAAGTATTTGATGAAACTGTCCTTATAAGAAAACTAGTATACACCACAAATATCCACGATGGTTTACAGTAGAAATTATTATTAAATTAAAACTAAAAGAATATCATAGTAAACGAATGAAAGATAGTGTAAATAGCAAGGTAGAATATAAAAAGCTAAGGAAAATAACTAAAATATTGATAGAAAAAGCAAGAAAATTCTACATCAAAGAACAACAAACGAAATTTACAAAAAGATACCAAATAATTCTGGGAATTTGTGCAAACTTGATACGTTCAAGGCCTGCCTGTATTATTATACTATTAAACGTATTATTATATTTATTAATAACTTAATAATACTCATCGGTGAACGATGAGACTCGATGAAGTACACAGACTCCTCTCAGGTACAGGGATAGTGTTAGGCAAAGACAATATTCACAGCACAGAGAAATAAAACCACATTAATGCAGTATGTATAAACTGAAAGGTTTCATTCTTTATTTATTGCAATTATAATGAAAATATACTTGAGACGAAGGCGAGGATTTCGCTTTGTCGATGAATTGACTCAACTAAAACGCATAAACTCAATGCATGGCTATCGGCATGCCTATGATCACATAGGCCTAGCTTGCGCCGCGAACTACCATACCAAGATGTATGCACAACACCGAGGAGTTCCTTTTAAGTTTTAAAAGCTTCGTCGATCCTGTGTTTTTTCTTCTTACGCTACATTCTCGCTTATGTACTATTCCGAGAACACAGATTCAAGTACAGATGAATCACTCACTATTTACAAAAAGATGCTGCCAACAAAACTGACATCTATACATGTTTAGAAATACAAATTTGTATAGTGCACTCTCGCAAACATGAAGATACATTAAACTACTCATAATAGAGCATAAAATACAATGAACAATAAACAACACATATACATTACAAACAAGGTGCATTATTACATATAATAACAATGAAATTACGCTCTCTTTCACAAAAATAAATATATTAGCGACATATTTTCTACTGGTGACGTCACATAAAAACATGGATCATATCATCTGCCCCTTCCTTTCAGAAACTAAGTTTCAGGAAGGAAGTTATCTACCTGGAGGAAACTTAGTTTTAAAGTACAACTCTTTCTTCTTATCCTCCGAAAAGTGAACCATTTTCAGGTTATTCAAGTTAAACTTACCAGATAATTCTTTAGTAGTTTGAATTAGCAATGTCACTACATTATTTTGCACTTTGTGCACTAGATAAGGTCCTACCCACAACATAAATAACTTTTCAATGGTCCTATCTAGTAGGGAGCTTAAGGAGTTGTTTCTAACCATCACAAAGTCTCCAACTGTCACTGGCTTGGCGTTTCCCTTTTGTTTTATATTCTTCGATAGCTTCTTTTTCTCCCTGACTAGGGCTAAGAATAATTTGGACTTCCAATCTGGTTGGGCTTCTTCCCGGTCGGCCCAATTGAAATGTGTTAGGATCTATCTGGGTATAGGATGATTGAAGAATAGTTCAGCAGGCAAATATCCAGTAGTCTCAGAAATATAATAATTAATGAGCAAAAAGACTGCAGGCATATGTTACCATCAGGCTTACCAAAAATTAAGATGCTCATACAAGATGAATATCAAGGCACAGTGACATCTTATTGTTTCCACTTTATCAGTTCTTCTTTCAGGAGCTTTCTTAAGGCTATAGGTACGGGATATGAAGATCGATACACAGGTTCTGTTGTGGTATAGTCACGGACACTTCTGGGTTGTAAGGACCCTATTGAAGAAGCACTGAAGCAAGATATCCATGTCTGACCTCCAAGCGCCTTGTGACTAGACAACCCAACCAGCATTGCAATTCTGCGGCTTGTATACCAGTCACGGGTATACATCTCTGTAAATTGAGTAGTGATGCCAAAGAGAAATACGAGATGAAGATTGTCGATCGTAATGTCTCTTGTTCTCGACATGGAACAATACTCGGTCCACGTTACGTTCCATTATTTAATGTTGTTTGGGAACGAACCTGAAGGACTGGGTTTATATTTTCACTCCTTGTATTACAGTAAATTCCATATTTTAAAATTATATTAATGCTTTGAACGAAAATAATGCCAGAAAAACATTGAACACACGTTCACACCATTCTTCTCACACACATGCACGTGAAAACAAACACACAAAGCTAAGTTTTAACTTCCAAGTGAATGTCAAAATAACAGTAAATGGAGAAGCACGATGTGCGAAACATGGGATTTTTCACAGAAAGAATGCGTCTATTTGTGACATACGTGGTTTCTATTAATAGACAATGAAACAATTATGAGAGAAATTAACATGCATTTTCGTCTTCAGGTGTTGAGGAAGGAAACAGACTGACTGGAAAAACGAAAACATGGTGCTATTAATAGAGTGTTGGTTAGCGTACAGAGCTTTCATTAGTGAGGTCTAGGTTCGATCCCCACCAAGGACATTTTTTTATTCTTTTCTATTAGTGAAGAAGTATGTAATATTGTTTTCTAGGCATTTTGACGAAAGGATACACATAATTTTTTTCGTTTAATCTGTATTTTCATTCTTCTTATAAATTCTCTATCGCAAGGTGATATAGAGATTCTCTATCTAGGCGATGGATAACTTCTCAATGGTTACGTAGCTACGATTCTCCAGTCTCTTCCATCCACTTGTCTTATTTATTTACTTCATTCATATCAACTCACGAAATACCATGAATCTAACGAAAATACACAGATATAGTTACAACAAGAAACACACCTCGCGTCGAAAGTTCCAGACTCGAGTTCTGGCTTTTTTTGCGAAGGTGATTATTCTTGTGTGTCTCTTTATTATATTTGTCAAAAAAATATTCCTCATTATTGCCATGATTAACCTAGGGAGAGACCAAAGCGACTGAAATAACAAAAGTGCAAAAAATGCAAGACACTTCTGCCTAGGCATGTTATACCTTGGGAATTACAAATCTGAAAATAAACTTGCGTTTCAATCGACTACTTGTGAAGCAGTTTCTTGTTGTCCCGTTTGGAGTGTTGGTTATCGTGTCGGACTAGCATGCAGGCAACACGAGTTCGAGCCCAGCAGAAGGTAAGGTTTTTTTTTGTCTAATTTCATCCAACCTTATTTATAAAAGTGAGGTTTCTGCAAAACCTTTTGAATTGCATGCCACTTCGTATGTTGGTAATCTGAAAGCAGCAAAGATGAAAATTTGATGTTCCAAAGCGACGATGTATTTGTGTATGTGTTGAAAAACTCAGTTGTTTATAAGCGAAAAACATGCAGCCACGTGATCATTGAAAACGCTTCCTAGTTGTCAGTGCTAATATGGCAGTAGCTACAGTCTGCCAACACACACCAACTTTTACGTTCCCCTTAAAATGATTACCTTTCCTCGTTTCAAAATCATGAGTGCTGTTTAAAGCAATACTTTGATACTTACGTTTGCATGTGCGAATCTAAAGTAATACGAAACTTTTTTTTCCCAACAAATGACATTGAAACCATTAATAACTGTTTGAAATGTGCTATTGATATCATATATGGAAATAATAAAAATGGAGAATTTCGCTTAAAACAACTTACAAATATATTAAATTATGTGGATACCTGATGTGAAACGTACGATGCACGATCAGAGAGCCTGAATGTTGTATTGAAAACTGCAGAGGGCATTCAATTTCAGGCACATTACACTACCTGAAAGACTATTTTCAAAATTAATAATACTTGGATAAGCGGCAAATCCAAACTTGATGTTAACCACGTAATGCACAATCAAAGAAACATAATTTTTCTTGAGCATGCCCTTTATTTTGTGTCTTGATTGTTGAAATAATACGTTGAAACGAACAGTAGTATGTTTTACAGTGTGTTTAGAATCTCTTGTGTACTGAAGTCATTTTAGTTTTCTAACCAAATAACAATTATTCAGTGTAATTTAAAAAGGAAAGCCTTTGTTTCTTTGCAGCTGTTCATGACAGAAATTCAATTGCAAGACAAGTTACCAAACTAGCAATAGTTCTCTTAGTACAAAGTTCATGCACGAGAATGTTTATTTTTTTTAAATTTATATGAATTGCGAAATGAAATACATTGGTTTTATAGTGTAACCATTCAAGAAATGAAAATTTGTCGATTATAGCGCCATCTATCACGAATCGAAAAAAATGTTTCAGACAAAACTTATGTATTTTTTTACCCTAAAATCCGAATCTGTAATAAAAAATAGGGGTTTCTATTTGAAATTTCAAAGTTGCCCCCCGCCCCACCTACAAGAGGGGGGGTGTTCTTTTGTTGCACCACTAAACTTCCCCCTCCAAACTATCAACTTTTTATTTGGAACATTTTTTTGTAGGATGATTTTTCTTCAAGATATTCAAATGATTCAGGTTAAAAAAAATCACACAGTATGTATTATATTAATATGTGCATGAATTTATTTCATTATAATTTTTTATTATTATGGTTATATTTATTCTGACAAATCTTATCTACGTATTTACTCTGTAGTATCTAATGATAATACTGGTTGTGGATTATTGGATAGTTTATACATATTTTATATGAGCACGTCAGCACTCTGTGCAAATATATTTATGTTATAGTTATATCCATGTCACAGCTCACCGCTCAGGAGATGATCCCCAACGTAAGTGCAGTGACGTAGCGACAGGCGACTCCACTATTTGGGTTGGGGGAGTGCAACCTTAGTGAGAAACATATGTGGGCTCGCTGTAACCGGTGCAGCGATACAAGTCGTTTAGGGTTACCAGACGTCCTGTTTTACCTGGACTAATCGTCTTTTTCGGGTCCTAAACATGGTTCGGACAGATTTTTAGGAAAATTTGAATTTTCTTTGCTGGCATAAAGACAACTGCTTAACTTCAAGATTAGTAACAAGATGTTATTTAATAATATTTGTTAATATTATTTCAGTCTTAAATTTCAAAGTAAAGAAATACGACACACTCAGTTGCAAGCGCAAAGCCAATATTTTTTTCTTCCAACAAAGATCAATTGTTGGACTTTTGTGTCTCTTCTGTTGTCGCCGATCGTCGCGAAAGGTTTTGATTTCACAGCATTTGTGATATCTACCGCAGCTCATGGTGATCAGCAAGTTTCTAACAATAGGTAAGAATATGCAACACGCCGCCGCGGCTTTCTTTGATTTGAGTTTCACGACATCAGAATTCAGAAATTAACAATAGTTTTTAACTGCTGTACTGTTGTTACATGGCAGTGGAGCAGTGAAGTTCTGTGATCTGAACCATGCCGAAACGCAAATGTGATTTTAGTAACGACTTGCAAAAACTGTTTCCTGACTTTAGGCCTAGAAGAATCAACTCCAAGACAGAATGTCTTTAAGAATATCAATGTATGTTATTATTTTAAAGTAAGGGACCGAGTTTCACAACCGTATAATATTACCGGGCATAGTGAATGAATATTAGGATATTCAGACATATGCCTATAATGAGGCATATTATTAGTTATACGGAAACTGCGTGAAATTGTTTTACAGGGGTGTGTGATCTATAAGCTCACCAAAGCACCAGTAAGTGCAAAACGTGTGTTCCAAGTGCTGTATCTTCGTTAAAAGTTAACTTTTTGCCATCTAAGTTTGTCATCTGGTAACCCTAACGTCGTTGCCGTATATTCTTTTTAAAATTCTTTGAAATGCAGTCTAAATAATGCACAGGATAAGCAATACAAAAGTATTCTGGACACTGAAAGAAAAGCAGCAAACAGTTGCTGCGGACACACACTCTATGTGTTTGCCGCAAATCAACTCCCACGCACTTCGAAAAGGCGCAGGGGAAGGCTTTCTGCTACCCCTAAAATCTGCAAATGGACCGGTCCTTCCCTTTACCCCCGCTCCCCGTCGCCCCTCGTTTGGGGATCTTCTCGTGAGCGGTAATATGTGAACATGGTATTTAATTTCATTCATATTAATATTTACATTATTTATGTTGTTTCAATACCTCTGTAATTGGAGATGTCTTATCTCAGTAGATGGCAAATTAAAAAATTAATAAATTAACCTTCATATGGTATTGATATTTGGTAGAAACTACGTATTACATACTTTGAAACATATTTTTTACTTGTCTATTCTTGCTTAATTTTATATAATTCTTACAAGTCCTGAAGAAACGCAAACTATTAATTAAAAATGTTTCTGTTAGCCCATATCTAATGACAATTTTTGGACATACGTTCATATTTATGTTCAAAATATTTTTGTTATCTTTATGACACCGAATATGTCTCCAAGAATCTTTACTAACAATGCCCAAGTTTACGTTCAATCTTATGAAAACCATTCTCAACGTAACGACAAGCATCTTGCGACAAAATCCCCACTTTCTGTTGATCCACAGCTGCATATGAGATTAAGGAAAACCCCAGTGGCTAATGAAAGTGTAACTTTAACACGCTCCTCAAAGACGAAACGTGAAGAGAACGTTAAATTTTCAACAACGAACACTCCTAGACATTTTCCTTGCACCGAAGCACACTCCATGTAAACAACGGAGCCAAAAGTTTTGTAACGAGGGTTCGTTCTCAAATTCTGTTTTGCTTTCGAAGAGCACAATGCTCATGTTAAGCCAGGCAAAAACCTGGTACGGAGTTGGTTAAGTTTGTGAAAGCGGGTCTTTAGCTGAGAGCGTTGCGAAGGTGAAGCATACAGGATCAAAGAAAAAGTCAAATTCAGGAGATGTTGACAGTTTCTTGTAGAGATGTTTTAGTGCTCGGGAAAGCTAGGAGAGGGTGTTTTGTAAGGTGTAGAGCTGGGATCTCTAAATATAGCATTCCACCAATAAATAAATGAGTTTTTCTTTATCGCTCTAACAACAGAAAGAGTAGAAAAAAAGAACTAGAAGAAAATAGAATTAGGAAGAGAGATAAGCACACGTACAAGGAGAAAGAGTGAGAGATAGAGGCAGTTTATTAAAGGGATAAAATACACACAGAGAAACAGAGCCAGGAAAAGAAAAGGGAGAAAGAAGCAGAGAGTAGAAAAAGAAAGAAATACGAAAACATAGAGAGAGATAAGTGCAGACAAAGAGGGAAAGCAAAGAAAATACTGTACGACAAAGAGAGAGAGAGATAATTATAGAGCGATAGGATAGAGATAAGTCAGAAAGATTGAGAGAGGAAGAAACCGAGAGAGACAAGGAGAAATTAGAGAAATAAAAAGTCAGAAACATTGGAAAGAAAAACAGAGAGGAAAACTCATAACGAGAGAGAGACAGAGAGCGCAAATGAAATAAAGAGGGAGAGATGAAGGGAGCGTTAGAGAGAGAGAGCGAGAGAGAGAGAGAGAGAGAGAGAGAGGAGAAAATAGAATAAGATACAGAAAGAGGATTATTAACAGAAAGAGCGAGAAACATAGATGTAGAAAAATATAGACATTGGAAGAAAGAACTAATAATTGATAGAGACAGAAAGAAAGAGAAATATGAAAGGGAGAAAAAGAGATGGAAAGTAATTGTCTATTTCTCTCCTCTCTCTCTCTCTCTCTCTCTCTCTCTCTCTCTCTCTCTCTCTGTGTGTGTGTGTGTGTGGGTATGTGTGTGTGTATGTATGTGTGTGTTTGTATGTGTGATGGTGTGTGTGTGTAAGAACTCACCATTAACTGAATAACTAGTGTTGTGGAGTAATCAAGGATTCCCAATTTTAGAACAACACGGAAACGAATCGAGGCCACTGCATATATGTATTTATGTTAATCAATGGCTCATTGGTCAGTAAATATAATAGTAGAGAGAATTATCCGACACGTTTGTTTCCAGACCTGCAATTCGAGCCGTGTAAATCAGTAGCTCTGGGTTCATATGTGTGCATTAATCTTGAAGAAATTTTTTCATTCCTTTATCATATTTTTACATAACACAAAACCATTGAAACACTGTATTTGATCCATTTAGGTTCATCAAGGAAGAAATACTTCTTACGAGAGGCAATGCTCATTAATATGTATATCCTTAGGGATACCAATCAGGGTTCGAAACCCAAGGCGTATCCCGTTTAGGCAAATGTGTGAACTCATGCTTGAAATTCACATCAATTCTAGTAAGCAAGAGACATTTCATGTACTAATGCCTGCAACCGACATGCATCAATAACATGCAAGATATGCGGATTCCCCTCGAAGTGATATCACAAGTTAATTTTGCCCATGCTGGCCACAAATATCTAATTAATATTATATGATACAGTGATTAAACTAAAGGCATGGTATATGCAGTTGATTAGGTAATGCTTCTCGTTGGTCAGCGAGCATTTGCAATTTATCCCCGATACTTAACTGATTCACAGACGCAACATTCCTTGGATTATATATACAGAGTGACTATAAAGTCTGGAACCAATGGTGGTAATCCAATGCTCAGTAAGTGGCTGGTTATTTCAAGACAAATTCGTGGAGAGGTCCTGTGCAATGGGCACCACGGTCACCTGACATCAACCCCGTGGAGTTTGACACATGTGTATCTGGATCATGTTTGCGATAGCACATCCACTAACTGCCACGCTGCAGTCGCCTGTCGCCTGTTTTATCCCCCACGAAGGGCGATTGTATGTGGAAACATTTTCAGCAACGTTTGAGGGTTTTTTAAAGTCCACTTTATGCACAGAAAGTGTAACCGAGCTTGGACGCACAGCTCGAAGTGGGACTTGAACCTCCACCACTTTTCCAACCGTCCATGCATGGAGAAGCTCTGGGGTATACTCAGTTTCTTATAAACAGGATATATGGGAGCAACGTGGAGGGTAAAGGCAACAGAGGGTGGTGCTGATCATATCACCTCAACAAAAAGTTATATGTCTTCAAGATATGTTGCGATATGCAGGGGGTATTTCTACCTTTTCAACTGTAATTATTTACAAAAACATCACTTACTGAAACGAACAGCTTCGCTCTATTTTTTTATTATTTATTATTTTAACAAAGGTTTCCAAATACAGCATTGACCATTTTACATTGTCATGTAATAACAATAGCAAATAACAGTAGAAAGTAACAACAAAAAATAACAACATAAACTAAAATTACATGTGACAAAGTCACATATTTTTAAACAACATCCTTCCAAAACGTGCCTCGTTTTTGAGAATGTATATTGGGTTAGGTAGATTGTTGTATTGGCTATGCAAGAGAGAACGTAACATGAGGCATAATCTTGGTTTCTGACAGGTGAAAAGTTGATTTATTAATCCAAAAATGAGCGGCAATGGAAAAGAGCTAGTGGCGAAATTTCAGGAAAATTCTTTCACGGTTTAGCGAGAATAAGAGGATAATTCCATTCATGCAATCTTCCCTTATCTGACAAGTGTAACTTGAAGACTGTGTAAACATTCCCTCGGGGAGAAGGCAATACCTGATAGAGCGAGCGAGAGCCTCGGGAAATGGATTCTAATAGTTTCCTTAATCGACGACCCGCTGACTCGTCGACGTCAGTTCCCCAGGGAAAGTCAATCAGTTGACTTGAAACGTTAGCAATATTCGATCAGCGGCGAAACGTCGAATTTCCTATACTAGTACTCTATGTGTAGGGCGGATGAGAAATCTCCATTGCCTAAACCAAGTGGCTGAATAAAATATATCTTTCGTTTTCATCTCTATTTCCGTTGTCTTGCCGTACATTTCTACCTGTTTGGTTAATTGCGATGACGAGGATGAATGATGAACAGATGTATAGGACGATGGGACAAAAACAATGATACACACACGCTTTGGCCAGGGTTCGAAGCTGGGATCTCTGGCTTAGCAGCTCGTGACGCTATCCATTTAACCATGGAACTGAACAGGTGAGGTAAAGTTCCCCGTGCATATAGCACCGTGTCATTTACGGGATGTGGGGTTAAGCCTGCACATATCCTCGATCTCGGCCACTTTGGAGGTGATGTGATGGGCACCACGCTCCGGCCGCCTTTACCTCTCGGCGATGCCCCCCTGTGCCCATTGATTTGAGGCTGGATGATCACCAAAGCCTCTTTATGTAGGGACAAGGCGGAAAAATATTTGATCGCCGATCCCGGAAATCGAACCCGGCTCCCCCGCGTGGCAGTCAGACGCCCTACCGACTACACCACCGCGGCTCTTTTGTTTTAAGTAATATATTACAGTAATCTGCTGTTTATTGTGAATAAGTTGTGCATTTTTCATTTTCTTTATTTTCCATGTTTTCCGTATATTTCGCGATTAACTTAGGCAGAAAATCTTGAAAATTAATTACTAAAATTCACCAAAACAATATACGAAAGATAAACACAGGACACCGACAAATTAGCAACACCCAGGCAAAAAATCAATGACCAATGAATACAGTATCGACATATTACAGATAGACTCGACTAAGACCGCTTATAAAAATTTCGAAACCGAATCATTCTGCTATATTATTTCTTTTATCCTTATGGCACTCCATATTTTGAGAAATTTAATTTTCTCGCTGAATATGAAACCGCAAAAGAAGAAAGGAAATGGCACGTTCAAAGAAAAGAGGAAGTAATTGTAACATTATCCTTCGAGTTTTGGAATGCAATCTCTCTCCCTCGCGCATTAATCCCACTTCATTCACTCTTCTTCCGTGAATTGAGTCTTCCTTTTTCGTAACAGAATCTCCTCCCCTCGCCTACTTCTTCGTCGGAAAGCAATATGGCGAAGCAAGACATAGAAATTGCTGGGTGATCAATTTCACGCAGTGTTGGGTTTCCGTCCTGCTTCCAACGGTGAAAGCTAAAGGTTGTACAATAACCGGAAAAAAAAGTTGTTTTGCGATATTTGTTTCTGTCATTTGTCTTGCTCTTGCACGCTTGCGTAACATTCAATTTAAAAGTTGAATTGTATGAAGCTATGTGATGTAGTAGAGATGTATGAGGACAGTGTCTCTCAACCACCGGACCACGGGAGCTTGATAGTTTTCGACTTGAGCCTGAGCAGCCTCCACTGCTATAACAGGAAATGCTTTCGTGCTCGTGACAATGGCTGTGAGTGATCAAACTATATAACCGATGGGGGGGGGGGGGGGGCGGGAGCGACGTCGCTTCAAAATATGGAGGTTTAAAAAGGGCACCACGGTCAATTTAGTTTGCGCAGGAATTGTCATTAACAAATATATTGAAGTGAAAATGTTCTCATTAATTAGATTTTTTTGGTGTGCGAAATGGAACATGTTAATAAGAATCAGAACTTACGAAATTAATTTAATGATATCGGTCAGAGGAAACTAAAAGATTCCATTGGATCCAGTCGTTTTCCTACCACCTTCGGAACACGGTTAGGAGAAAATTGTCGTTTTTTTTTTAAGTCCACCATGCTGTAATACGGTAATATGTACTGGACCTAAAGTTTTAAAATGTAATCTCAACCTCTGTGTGCAATGGGAACACTCAATTGCAAGATTACAGCGTTACGACTACGTAATTTAGTTCTCAGGCACGTATTGAAAAATACACTTAAATTCTTTCAACTCACATCATATCCTGAAGAACAACTTTGCATCGTGCATTGCCTTCTTATTTTTACCATAACCTGACTTTTCTGCCAAATAGGAATATAAATTATAACAAAGTTAGGGAATTTTTAAGACTCCGTAACGACAAGACTACTATATTATAGTGCTTCAAGTAATCTTAAAATATTGTCTGCTTCGAATTTTGGATCTAATAGCCGAATACACAATGAATGAATGATACAAGTCCTAGAGCTTTGATCAGAATCATCGATGTCCGATTCCAACATCCCATTTCCGAATATTGCGCCCCGATGTCCGAATCCTGCACCCGATGTTTTAATCCATTAGGAAAAAAGTACCTTAGAGGTTTTATCACATAAATAGTAATCAGACTTGGAATTGAAGATAATAATGCAAGGGAATTCCACATCAATTTGAATTTTCATTTCCAAGCTCTACATTCCTTAACTGGTTTCCAAACATGAAAGGAAATGGAAAGTTTCCCCTGCAATTTTTTTATGTTTGAATTTGTCTTTAAGTCCACTTTATTCACAGAAAGGCTAATTAAGACTGGACCTATTGTTGGAAGTGGGATACGAACCTAGGACTTCTTGATTACCTACTAGGCGACGACGGTAGCACTAAGCCATCAAGGTCTGAAAATTTGTGCGCTTTAATCTTATTTTTCCCTACCATCCGTCATCCATTTCCAGATATTCGAATTAAATTTTAAGGAGGTAAATGCCATGATTGTACAGTGACGGTCACTTTTGGGTTGTAACGACCCATTTACTTTTAATGGAATCGCTACAGCCAAGAAGTGTCCATGAATATACCACTGTCATGTTGAATCTTTTTAAAAACATTTCAAATAAGATGTAATATATAGCAGTTTTCTTTCAGTGAACTGCAGCATTCATAAAATATACCTCAAATGTTAATTCTAGAAGAAATTGGATGCCTCCAGAAACGCTCAACATTGGAGCAAAGAACGGTATCTAGGTTCGGTAGGTTTTATGGCATTTCCTGTATCAGGGAGCAACAGCTGATAACAATTGACGATCATCTTACGATTCATGCCTTTCACACTGCACGCCAAACTTGACTGAAGGTCCAGAAAAGTTAACAAAGACATATATTTACATCAATGTATATCAATAATAACGAAATAATGCCATATTTACTTACAACTATGGACACATTGATGACTTTAATCAGAAGACATTGTGACGTTCCTTTCTGGTGTTTGCCACTGGATCACGGATTACTACGTCACGGTAGCTACCCAATCTCCCTGTGCGGCGGAGTTATGAGACTCACCTTAATGTATACTACACTTGGTTCTCAGGACGAAACGATTTGAACAAAAAGTTAGCTTCTTACTATTTTACAAATTTAATAAAACATTTTACCTTTAAACAATCACTGCAAATTAATAACAATATTCACCAACACAATCACTTTTGAATTAAGTTGCTGCTTTTCCTTTAAAACAGCGTTTTTCACAAAATAGACGTCATCTTCCGCAACTCAACTTATTTCTTTTCTCTTTTTTCACTGTTGTCCTCGCAACCGAATCAATAAAAGATTGGACAGTTCTACACATCTTCACAAACCGGAAATGACTTCCGCTTCCGATATTGCAAGTAACAAATGTACAGCAAAAATTACAAATTTAAGCCAATATCAAACAACAGTATTGAAACTAACAAATAAATCAAATGTGAAATTAACAGAAAACAAATAAAATATTTCATATGGTCAAAATAAACAAAGCGTATCAACATCTCTTTGTGTATTATGCCCTCCTGGTCCCTGTCCACCATCTTGTCAGTAGCAGACGACTATGTTGACCGCAGGTATCGCATGAAATCCTTCTGGCCTGAAGTAGCAGCAATTGCTACCTCGCAACTCCCAGGTAGCAAGTGCTCCAGTCGCATTTCTACCTCGATTTGCTCCAACGTTGGAGGTTCCTGGAGGCGCCCATTGCTATTTTAACGAAACAATTTGAGTTGAACTGTATTAGATGTGAATAAAAATATATCCAAATGTGCAAAACCTAAAAAAAAATATCAAAATGCTCCCTTAAAGTAATTTATCAACGCCAGCACTACAAGAGTTAAATAACTGAAGGGTGTTCCGTATAGGACGCTGAATTTGAATCGAGTGCTATTCTTTTGTTTCGAGGTTGTCAGACCTGTCCTTACCAATGTTGGCCCCTGTTGTGATGCCGATTAACGTAGTCTCAATTGTTTTGACTCTTTTTTTGTGGTTTCCTTCCTAAAATCCTCGAATAATCCAGGAGCGCGAAATCCATCCATCCGCTGAGAACGACTGACATTGTCTTTCATACGTAAATGGAAGATGATACTGCTTACATATATGTGAAATATAACTATTTTCATGATATTTTCCCTATTTTTATTTATTTTTCTAATTCGGCTTCCTATACGGAACACCCTATACATCAGACAAATATATGAACATCAATGAAGACAGCATACAGTTGGTACTACTGTTAGGTGCTCTTCCGTTCTTCCTGTCAATCTTCCCTAGCTCCCTGTCCCTCTTCCCTCTTGAAAAAAAGAGAGGCCCCTGGAAGAGTCAAAGAGTATTTGCAACATGAGCTCCTGGAAATCTTGTGGCGCTGCCGAACAGGATTCAAATTATGTCTCCCTCAGCAATTTTCCCCACGTATTTTATATTTCTCCCCCTCTTTTTTATTTCGCCCCATCACTTCTCCCGTTGTTAAAGTTGATTCAATTTGCTTTCCCTTTTGTAACTTGAGATTGAACCGCTAAGAAGGGAAAAGTTGCATGTCAAGCAGAAGTTAGAGGGGTGAGGCTTCCACACGCACTGTCGGCTTCTCTTTTTCCTCTCTTACCTTTAGCACCTGTCGCTCACACATATGTTATCTTTGAAGTTTGAGAATTTTTCATTGCGTGTTACTTAACCCCAGCCTTCGCGTGCTGTTTTCGAGTACAGTCTCCCTCCTTTTAGTGGGGGTCCATTTAAATTTTCACTGCTGTTCAGAAGCAAAATATCTCCCCCGCGCATCAACCGTGACGAACTGTACTTTCTCCAATAATTTAAACTTTGCCATTTTGAAACGCGTTGATCGATTTCGCACAAATGCAACGCCAGAGCAATTACACTAGTCAATATTATTTTGAAAAAAAAAACAAAAAACAATTAGGATGTTTTCAAGCCAATAGGTGATTCTGGAAGTATATTTGAATGCTGATCACGAAAATGACAACGATTCCTTTCCATTGCGTCAGAATTTCTCCCTAGATCAGGATTTTTTCCCACGTCACCAAGTTCAATCAATCCAACATATTATAACCAGTGGCGGAGCAACATATCGTGAGGCTCTGGGCGAGATTAGAATGCGAGGCCCCCATCCGTTGTTTAAATTTAAAATCTCAATGTGAATCGATAGAAAATCTTGAAGGATACGTCAACAAATTATCATATTTATATATTATTAATAATAAAAATAAACTACTGACGAAAATTATATATAATAGAATGCAACGAAGAAATTTACACTTGGCAGAGATATCACATTATAATGTTATCCATGCCCTCCTTGACTTCAAAAGAATGCAAGCATTTAAATGCCTCACACTTGCTTTGGGGCAGTTGGAGATGATTTATTGTTAACATATTAAAACTAAGAGTGCAAGGTCAAGAGGAAGAAGAAAATACAAGACAAAGTGTTTTTTATTCAAGAAAATAATACATGGATAAAAATGTCCAAGAAAATTATCGTGAATTTTTCCGTAAATGTTTCACATGAGAAATACGACAATATTTTTTTCGGGTCCCCTTAAGCTCAGGGCCCGTCTGCCTGTATGACGTATTAATTCAAATTATAACGTTTAACTAGAATTTAAAGTCAGTTAAAAACAGCTGGCTCCCGTCGCAGAGTGGTTAGCACATCGCGCTACGATGCCACGGGTGCCGGGTTCGAATCCCGGCCTGGACATGGATGTTTGTGAGTGTCCATTGATCAATTTCATCATATCATCACTCATCCCCATCTTCGCAAATTAGCCAAAATTGGCACAAAAGGCGAAGTAAAATAAAGGAATTCAATCAATCAATTAATCAACCAGGTAAAAACAGAATATTTTTATCTTATTGCTCACTAAAATTAGCCAATTTCATATATTTTTTTCACTTCTATTTGTTACATCTTTCGTATCAACCCCATGGGACGCGAGGTCCCTTCATAAGAGAGGCCCAGGGCGGTCGCCCGCTTCGCCCACCCCTTGCTAAGCCACTGATTATAACAATAAATTTTGGACATTTTGTAAAGGAAATTTTTATGAGAGGTTTCTAAAATAAAACTTACGTAACCAAAGCTCACACAATTATTATGCCAATGTGTCACATATTCATTTATAGTTCAAAATTGGAGGGTTTGTAATGTAGAAAATCAGTATTTTTTTACCTTCTAAACAGAGCCATCCATTGGGGAAATAATGGAACTACACATTTATTGTGAAATTAAAGCAGTTAATAATATAGCTGTTTTCTGAAAAACTAGACATGATGGTAAAAGTAAAGTGCTCCCCTGTGCATAGCACTACGCCATGAAAGCGTATAGGGGGTGTGGGGGTAACGCCCCACACTTTCTTGATCCGGTCGGGAGTGGGGGTGATGTGATCAGCATCACGCCCCTGACCGCCTTTACCCCCCAGGGTTTCCCCCAGGTACCCATGTTATTCGACGCTGGGTGGGCGCCGGGGCCGCTTCCAACCTTAGAAAAGTTCCCGGATTTGAACCGGCCGGGGATCGAACCCGGGACCTTGAGCATGGTAGTCAGACGCGTTACCGACTGAGCCACCGCGGCCATGATGGGAAAATATGAATTTCATTTTTGGAATCAGCATACTGGAAGTATTCAGAGACAACAGTCATCTTCTAGAGAGACATCCAAACCCATGTCGAACAGTGTTATCTGAGTTGGTTTGTAGAAATTTCAACTATAAAGTTGTACATTTACAGCAGTTATCGAGGTCATAAAATTTGTGCAAAGCCCGTGCAGTGTCGCACTATCAAGATAATAACATTATTAATATTAATAGTTATTTTAATAAGCGGGAGAGGTACACACTTTAGCTGCTTTGACACCTAATCCGTGTAAATACAATATTACTTAGATACGATGCACGTAATTAGCTGACGATTTTTAATACATTGTTTTTGCTTTGCTGTGAGAGTTGGCAACGGTGACATTTCTCGATGCACTTGACAGGTGTTTAGTTGGCTCTTTGGAGCGTTGTGCTGCAGTAGCGCTGTTTTTACAAATGCAGTCAGTTACAGCCACCGAACGTCATTCCGAAGACAGTTTCATCTGGTTGACTGCTGCCAACTCGTTCATTTTCCTCATTTCATACAGAACGACATCTACTTGTTCATGCTTCTGTAACGGAACCTTATTCATGAAACTTAGACACGCACAACAGGATCAAGTCGCATCTGTCTTAGGGCCATAATAATAGCCGTACATAGTGCAGTATTAAAAATAATATATCAGTCAAATTTAAGCGAACACGCAAACAATTTGCGACAAAAGCCCTCCCCGATGGCCCAGTGGTAGAGTCGTTTCTTTGGTAATCAAGGGCTCCCGGGTTTGATATCCGGTGGAGGCACATAGTGGTTCGTATCCCACTTTAAACTGTAGGTCCAGTCCCGATTAGTCTAGATGAATGTTGTCTTGATACCTTCAGGGTAGACTGTGACTCTACAAATGTTTCTTAGAAAAGTTTGGTGGTTGTCTTTGCACGCAATGAATTGCTGTTTGTATTTTTCCTGGTATTCAATGTTAATCGTACTTTATCTGTTATACAGTACTTCTGCTTATTCCTATTCTACCTCATCATATCATCACTCATCCTCTTCTTTGCGATTAAATAAAAGGGGCAGCAACCAATTCTATTGCTTTTCTAGCATTGTGTTTAGAGAGAACGACATCTTTTTTTGTCTTCAGGTGTACAAATTTTATTGTGCCGTTGTTGGGGATAGAACCTCCAATTTTTTTTAAAAAGTCGTTGCCAACTAACTAATCCATATCGTACCCAGAATATCCACATCACTTTTTGCTTCATCTAAGTTACTCCTTCTACGTGTTTCTGAGCAGAGGAGGTGACATTGGAATGAATTCGATACTGGGATGGCTTGTAGGGTTTTGAGATAGTTCTATGAAAGCTGCATTTTTGATATTTCTCCTTTTCCAATTTCTCTCAGTTTCTCAGAACTAGACAATTAACACTGCATGCTAATAAGGAACTAGTGTCACAACATTTCAGAGAGAAACCATTCCTGTCGTAATACACGTATGCGGAAGTGGTTGCCTGTGCATGCCAGTTCCTCAGTGTATTCTGTGCTAGAGACTATTGGCAGCATGCAAGCAGAACGAAACAAAAAAACAAAAAACAAAAAAAAAACGCAGCGCAGCAGTCAAAGCGAGATTGGTCAAACTCATTATTTAACCAGATAGGTGGTGCCTCCCCGATGGCGCAGTGGTAGCGTCGCCGCTTTGTAATCAAGGGGTCTCGGGTTCGATACCCGGTGGAGGCACAAGTGGTTCGGATCCCACTTTAAACTGTAGGTCCAGTCCCGATTAGCCTTACCGTGCATAAAGTGGACATAAAAAACACCAACTTAACCAGGCAGGTAACTATTACACAATGTTCGTTTTATGTTATAGTTTAGTGTGTGGCTATCAGTGAAATGATATTAGAGTCTGTCGTATTTAATTTTTATCTTAAACTTTGAATATAATGAATTTGATTTGAATTGGCATATTTTATTTCGCTTAACTGCTACTTTTGGTTAATTGCGAAGATGAGGATGAGTGACGATATGACGAAATTGATGAATGGACTCTCACAGAAACCCATGCCGGAATTTGAACCCTGGACCCCTTGGTCGTAGCGAGATGTGCTTGTGACGTACCCGTGTCCGGTTCCTTTGGACACCACGGGTATCGTTACCTTCTTGTACCGGACTCTGTTTTTTAAGGCTAAGGTAACACCTAGTCCGTTGCCAGAGATACAGAGAAACTGCTTGTTTTCTATTATTGGTTAAATTTTGTCGGTGTTGTCGCAGCTCTTCCTGATCACAATTCTATGTATTGATATCACCATCTTTATGTGATACCGCTATTCCAAGACGTAGCTTTGCGTAGAATTTCTTGAATTTGCTGTTTCCTGTGAAAAGATCAAAATTCTTGTTATTCCGGGTTTCCGAAGTGATCCACAATCAGCTACGTCGTCATCCAACGGATTAAGATCCTGACTCGGAGGGACTTGGGAGCGGAGTACACACGGGTTAAGACCACATACGTCTCAATATTTCTATCTGAATTTCTCGCTTTTATAGTGGAAGTTTGTTGATTACGTTGCTAAGCGATTTTCAACTATCTGAGGTAACCAAGGAGAGAATTTAGCTTTCTGCCTTTCTGGCTATTCATAATTCACAAGTAAGATATTAAGATTATTCTTTCATTTTTATCAATCCTTTTAACTTATAATTTTCTTTAATATTTGCAGCGTAACATACGTATTTATCAAAATATAATTTACATGCGTTCACACTGATCTTCATAACATGTTAAGATTGGAACGAGGCCGTAGTATAGGAGCGTCCTGAACATATAAACATGATAAAGCGGCATTCCTATAGGAGAGTCCTAATGACTTAAAAGTAACACTCATAGAGGGTACCTGTCATGCTAACCACTATGCCATGGGGATCGGCGTCATTTCAATGATACCTACACTTGGTTGAATGTGTGGTTATTACGTGACCTAGTTCCATGGGCATACCTCGTGCGTCCAGTGTGGTTATAAGAGGTATTGTGTGCTTTTCGTATTTTGCATCGCTTGCCTACAACATGTGGCGAGTCACGACAGGGATGAATCATGGTTGATTGATTGATTTGATTGATTTTACTTTACATTTCTGCCACTTTTGGCTAATAGCAAAGATGAGGATGAGTGATGATCTGATGAAATTGATGAAGGGAAGCTCACAAAGTACACCCATGCCCATGCCGGGAGTCGAACCCGAGCCCTCTATGTCATAGCACCCTGTGGTAACTACTCAGCTACGGAGGCCGGGGGATGAATGATGAATAGTTAGAGTTGATAAAGAAACACTTGCAGATGAACATGCATGCCAGTGCCAGAATGCGGGACCATACGTGGCGAAACCGTGAGTCTAGCACACAACGAGCTCGGCCGCATAGACCCCAAGCATTACGAGAGGAAGGTCATTTGTAGGTGAATGTCAAAATATGAAACAGCTGTGTTAGGAAGTGCGCATTCCCTAACACATTGCAACACATTAAGTTCCTAAGTTCACTATTTGTACCCACAATTACATCATGCGCACATTGAAGCAAAACAATAAAGTTCTGCGCCTTTCGTTAAGGGCCAGGTAACGAAATTCATCATGGGAGAAACGTCACGGAGAATTAGCGCATAATTCGAAAGCAAATATGTAGCCGCAATAACGATGCTTTTCCCCCGCGCGCAATTCCCTCCCTGCTGTACATATTAGCCGATGTTTCGGCGTCCTGGCGTTGGAAAATACATCTTCGGGAATGTGAAGACCATTATCCAGCGTTTGTGCCGTTAGGGATTTATCTGAGCGTTGCCACGTTTCCCAATAATCAAAATACATATTCCACCACACGGACTGGGTAAACAGCCAGAGCATCAGCGGGGAAAATATGTTACTGCAAGAGCAAGCAAGCTGTGTTGATTCGGCAATGATTTACACGCGTCATTTCTCTCCTCTGTCATAGCAGATCAAACAACCAATGATGGCTCTTGGATCTAGTACCCCTAGCATCCTTTCACCAAGTGGCGCGGTGTTTGCGGTTTGTGTTGAAACTGCTATTACTTTAATTAAATATAAACGGTGTAAGGATGCAAGATCATTATTGCTTCTTCTTTCTAAACATTATGTTTGTGTGCGTGCTAATTTGGAATTAGTGTGATTAATACGGTACGTATTTGAGGGTATGATTCGTTTATATGTGCTTAAGTTGTGTATTTTCCGCATGTGAACTTCAAATATTGAACGCTTTAACACGTGAAAGAATTCCCTGAGTGCAGTCGTGTGGTTATCGCTCTCACTTTTGGTTCAAGGGGTCCCGGGTTCGATCCCGGGTGGGAGCTCTAAAGTTTCAGTATTGGTTTAGCATTGGGAAGCTACTTGAAAGCAATAGTAGCGAACTCTGCCCTCGAAAGTCGGAAAACAGAAGCGACGGGACTCGACGAGGCGCCCACGTGTTACCTAATGGAAATTGCTTGGCAGGTCTTAGCACTCAGAGGACTGCTGCGCCACAAAATTTAGTTTCAGAAAGAATTCCCTGCACGTATATAGCGATAGAATGAATATATTTACGGAGTTTCGTGTGCAGAAAACTGAGGACTAAAAGTGGTAAACGTTGTAAGTGTCAAAAGCAAAAGTGTTGGGAAATCGCATCGTTCCGCACATCAGCCCGTAAGAACGTGCATACTAGTGACCTCTCTACACGTCCTTTGAACTACTTAGAGGTCTACCAGCCACATTTCACGTTTACCACATTATAGAGCATGGCACATTTCACAGTTTAACATGGAAAACGGTGTTTGAATTATTATGGCACTTACAGCGTTTACCAATTTTAGTATTCAACTGTAGTCGGCAAATATACTGCATACCACTCATCAAAGTAAGGTCCGTACAGGTATCATACCCCCAAAATGCGAGTGAAATATGATGACTAATTGGTAGATCAGTACATACAACAATGTACATTCACGGACAATGCCGGCTTATAACGATTCCATTGAAATTCAATGTATTCCTTACAAGCCGGCACTCTCAGTGACTGTACAACATGCAAGTGACCTGGGTTCGATCCTGTTCTAGTCTTCGTGTTAAGGTACGGTATTCTTCGACACTGTCATCCGCATTTCCAGGAAAATAAGCATTTCATGTAAGTGCACTTTATGCACAGGACCTACAGTTTGCTTGAGGGGAGGGTACGCTACCTCCCCATTTATATCTATATTTTGTTTATAATCTAGACGGTGAGTGTTTAGATTGATGATGGGATACATTTTCTTGTTTCTGAAATAATCCTCCTCCACCTGGAAACATATACCGGTATAAATTTGTTGTGGTGGTGATATAAAATTTAAAGGACGTCTTTACTTCAGAATACTGGTTCTCCAATTTTCTTTTCTTCATTTTAGTTATGTTGTTACAGTATTTTGTAATTACAGCAGAGTATGGAACTTTGAACAATTTAGATTAATACTGTATCGTTACCATGGATGTTTTTGGATTCTCTTACAGCCATAGTTCACAATTTATTATTCTAAATTTTTGTAATTGCATTGCAAGTGATCTTGGAAATAGATGTTTTAAAATTATATATACGTTATGCTTATTATGATTTTTGTTGTTAGTAGTATTCATCTATCTTCTATATACATAAAAATGGATGTATGTGTGTGTGTGTGTGTGTGTGTGTGGGTGGGTGGGTGGGTGGGTGGATGGGTGTGTGTGTATATTTGTTTGTTCCGGCATAACTCTCGAACACCTGGAGCAATTTCAACCGAACTTGGTACACGTATCACTTACAATCTGGAAATAAATATTGCGGGGGTAAGACACCCCTAGCACCCCTACGGGTGGGGTGGGAAGGGGTAACATATGAAAATAATCGAGAACCACCGATATTAAATTCCGCACAAACAGACATCCGTGTCTTTATGCAATCCGCACAACGATAGTGTTTCTCGGGTTGTCTAACATTCAGGCTGTGTTCCGAATGGAATCTATAATTTTCGTGACACTCCCAATGCGGTTCAACTCCAAGTTCATCACCTATCGGCATGGGTGGGGGGGGGGTGAGAGGGGGTGAAAAATAAAATGCCACAAATGACCTAGATTAGTGTCGAATCCATAGTTTTCGGAGTCGCTAAGCTAATTGGTGACATTCACGATCACATTTAAAATTAGTTACATTTTACACAACATTATTTTTCTGTTTAATACAAGATTGGGATAAATAAATACCCAGGCAATGCCGGGTAATCAGCTAGTATTAAAATAAAATAAGATAAATCAAAATTTGCAGCTTCTATGTTGGATGATGATTCAGGCGAAGAAACAGTCACAAAAGTGGCAGAAGAGCGAAGTAAAATATACCAAATCAATCAACATTTGCGGAGTTACTTGAGGCTAATGGGACACACAGAAGCCGAAATATGTCAACTGAGACACATATGTTGACTCCAAAACACAATAACGTGCAAATGAACTCGCAGAATTGCATAAAAGAGTACTTTCATCATATTCTGTGATGCACTAAAATGCATGAATTGGGAACGATCTTCCAAAAGATAATATGAAGATAACAAAATGGCACATTTAACTGTGTCAATTGATGCATTAAAAGTGCATCAAGGTTAATTTGACACGCTCCCACGCGTCACCCAAAGCTTCTCAAAGGGGCTTCAATGGGATGGACAGACTTAAGTTTCTTTACCAAGCTATTTATGTATTTTAAGTCGATATTGATATTGTAGTATTAATGCTTCTTACAGCACTGTACAACGCTGAACCATTGACTTAAGGCTTTATAGTCTAATCGGGACTGAGCCCAGGGTTTAGAGCGGTGCAAGAAGAGCTGAAATGTGTTTGAGTTTGAGTTTGAGTTTGTTGGTGTTTTAAGTCCACTTTATGCACAGTAAGGCTAATCGGGACTGGACCTACAGTTTAAAGTGGGATCCGAACCACTTGTGCCTCCACCGGGTATCGAACCCGGGACCCCTTGATTACAAGGCAATGACGCTACCACTGCACCATGGGGGAGGCCCTAAGCTGAAATGTGTCTCCACCTGGTATCGAATAACGAAACTCTTCATTGGAAGGCGGGAACGTCAACCACGTTTCTTCCCGGAAACAAAGCAGCATCCAGCCACATTAGCAAGATAACCCGATCATCCTCAGGCAGCAACATCGGACAAGCACTCCGAAAAGTACCAAGTCTAGGTCTCCGAACGGAGTTTTCGTCCTTCCCTGTGACATATGACGCCGGCTCGCTTTACAACGACATTTATACGAGACTCGCGGCTGACCCCAGCAACCGAGGCCCTTCAAGGGGGCTTCTACGGCAAGAGAGTCAAACTTCCGACACTTGGCGAAAGCGCGAAAAGCTGTCGCGATGAAACACTGGCCTTCTCCCCCCCTCTTACAAAAGCAAGATATGTCTGTGGTCAAAAAACCAACGGCGGTTTTGGAAAGCGTGACCTGCAGCGTGGGGGATAAAGGAAAAATTACCCTTTCACCACCGGAGAACATTCACGTGTAAAATCCATTTGTCACCCCTGATTTCTAAAGGAATGGGCCTGAGGGGAAGGGGGTGCAGTTCGTGGAGAGCCTAAGTTGTATTATTTATTACTAAGGGAGTGAGGGGGCGTGGGCGCCAAGTTCATGGTGAAGAAATGAGTTTTTATACGCCGGGAGGAAGTGATGAAAATCGTTGCAGATAAATCATTAAGGCGGGAAAGAGAAAGAAAGAATTGAGATTTTCATTCAAGAAATGAGAAAGCAACGGCCTCAGGAGCGAGGTTTTCCTGACACATCTTGTTAAGCAGAAATTATAACCTGGGATACGCTGATCACAATCATATTGAGACTTTAGACTCTGGCTCGTTTTCTGCGAAGTTAGCCTCAACGCCGAGGCTGTCTTTGGCGCGAAATTTGAAACTATGCACCACTCTTAAATAATTATACCGGGTGTTTCATAAATAATTGAGGGGTTACAAACATTTATTGCAAGTAAAATATTGAATTTACGTTAATGAAAACAGTCCAGAACGAACGAGGAACACAAACAGCTTTTTTTTACACTAACAAATGTGCAATGTGTGCACCACTGGTGACAGGGCACACATCGACACGATAGTCTATTTTTTGCCACACTCGCATCAACATGGGCTTCCTGAAAGTGTCTATCGCTGCGATGATACGCTCCTTTAGGGCTGCAATATCACGTGGCATCGGCGGGACAAATACCTTGTCTTTGATGAAATCCCACAAAAAGAAGTCACGCGGTGTAAGGTACGGTGATCTTTCGGACCAAAACATTGTAGAAACACTGTGAGTGATGTGTGTTATTTGAGTGTCGTCTAGCGGCAGGGCTATGAACTATCAGCAGAACAAAACATAACACGGACAAACTCTTTGCGTTCCTTGTTCGTTCTGGACTGGTTTTATTAACGAAAGTTCAATAGTTTACTTGCAATAACTTTTTATAATCCCTAAATTATTTATGAAACTTTCGGTACATCTAGAAATGATACATCGTTTTGTTTAGTATGGATCAAATGTCATGTGAATCAAAAATAAATATATGTTAGTGATTAGAAGAAGATTTTTTTAAAAAAGCCAGTAAAGATGAAGTTTGTTTCCCCTACACCCCTCCCTCCATCGAG
This sequence comes from Lepisma saccharinum, assembly GCF_977018435.1. Classification (NCBI taxonomy): domain Eukaryota; kingdom Metazoa; phylum Arthropoda; class Insecta; order Zygentoma; family Lepismatidae; genus Lepisma; species Lepisma saccharinum. The sequence continues at coordinate 91,507,471 of NC_139231.1, read as the reverse complement.
GCATCGCCTGCGAACGAAATCGAGAAGCTCGGCATCAATATTACAGAGGCTTCTCACGTTCTCGGTATCGTCTCGACAAGACTCGAAGGGTCTGGCCCCGCTCATTATTACATCATATGGCTCAGCCAGCGATAAAATTAGATAAAGGTAAAGTTCCCCGTGCATATAGGACCGAGGTACACTTTATGGGATGTGTGGGCAAGTATTCTCAATCTCGGCCACTTTTGGAGGTGACGTGGTCAGAACCACGCTCCGGCCGTCTTTGCTGATTTGAGGTTGGGTGAGCCCCAGAACCGATTTATGCGGGGACAAGGCCGGAAAAATTCCAACGTTAGATCGCTCACCCCGGGAATCGAAGTCGGGTCTCACGCGTGGCAGTCAGACGCCGTACCGACTAGATCACCGGGACTCGAGTAATGTCATATCTAAATCTCATGAATCAATACAAACATGAATCTCCAGTTCTGCAATTGAGTAATAATATATCCAAAAGTCACTTATACGTAATTGTCCTGATCCAGAGTTGGCATAAATAACCAGGTGTTTAAAATTAAGTTTTATGCATGAAGAGAAGGTTTTTCTCTCACTCAGACACCAATGACACAAAGGAAGTGGTTGTACAACGCTCACTCAATATATAACCGGAAATATCTTGCAACAAATATTTATTAAAAACACCAAAAGATCTACAGTACTATGTTTCAACATAGTTCCCCTCTAGTTCAATGCACCTACGCCAGTACTTGATAAGAGTAGATTCCTCAGGACAAAAATATTTTGGACGCGTGCGTAACCACCCTGGACCACTGAATGGACTTCGTCGTCATTCTGGAACCTCGATCTACTTAGTCTATCTTTCAGTGAGCCGAAGGTGTGGAAATCTGAAGGTGCGAGATCAGGCGAATATGGAGGGTGGGGTAAGCACTCAAAATGTAGGTCCTCGATGGTAGGCAATGTGACACTGGCAGTATGTGGTCTCGCATTGTCATGAAACAAAAGCACACCAGTAGAGACCAGACCACGTCGTCTCTGCAGAATGGCTGGTTTCAGTTCTTCGCGCAAAAGGTTGGAGTAGGTGGTACTGTTTACATTATGCTTCCATCTGGGAAGCAATGTCTCTGACAGTAATACTCCGGTTCTCCCGTATCAAGTCCTCCACTTGAGCAATGTTACTTTCCGTGACTGCAGTGACAGAGAGCAACCTGGACGCGGAGAATCTTCAACACTGGTTATGTCCTGTTTGAACTTTTCACCCCACTCGTATACTTGTGATCAATTCATACAGTTGTCACCGTACTGAACTGTCATGCGGCGATGAATTTCTATAGGTTTCACGCCTTCACTCAACAAAAATCTCACGACACTTCGCTGCTCTAGCTTGGAGCACTCCTGCAAGGGTGCCGCCATCTTGTGTAACTGTTTCCCAGCGTCCCGTGCGCAAGGCAGCCGTGCCAGCCCCAGCCTTGATGCCTTCACAATATTTATTGAATGCTCCTTCTATACTTTCTCAGTCATTCAAAATTAATCTTTCTGCGCTAATGTAATTCTTATATCTTCCCTCAGTCATCCAAATTAAACTTGCTCCAAGAAGAAATGGGGGGTTCAGTGCATACGTTTCACGGCAATTGAGTTTTGTGTATAACTTAGAACATTGAAGTATCAGTATTTCAGTGTTAGAAGTAAGTATCTCGTAAAGTTTCAAATCCTTACTCACAGACAGAGGCACTACTATGTTTGTGCTCCACTAGCTAAATATATTACTAAGCAATCTAAATATGCCTTTTTCTGAAAACTGTCTTGAACGGAGTTACCTAACTTGTGCTCTGAACCTCTCATATATCCTCATAGTCGGAATTATGATGAAGTACCGTGCGTCCATTTCGATCTGCAGCCGAGAGATCGGGAGAAGCGTGGCGGGCGGCGCAGACGGAGATGCCGACATTTGCGGCCTGAAATGCCCGCTTACTTTTATGGACATATGCAGACATTTATATAATATTGCAAAACGAGCACTAACCTGTGTTATAAGAGTATGGTTTTAATTTTAGTAGCTTAGTGACTGTATGTGCCGATGATTTTGACACGCCCACCTCTTGTGAAACACGGCGTAGAGGTTTGTTTGGAGCGTTCTAACGCTGCACCAATATCATCGAGTTTTGCTTCGGTTAGAATCCGTCGTTTTTGCTTAGGTGTTTTAAAATTTAACGATACAGTTTCTCGTAATTTAAGGACAAGATGTCTAACCGTATCTCTGTGTGGAGTTGAAACGCATGGGAATTTCTGTACAAATTACCTACACACGTCTCGACACGAGTTTGTTTTCACGTACGTGTCATACATAAAAAATCTTTGTTCTAACGTGAATCTTGCGGCTGGCATTCCAATCGTCTCACTGACACGTCACACATACACACTACAATAACACAAACAAGTAACTGCAAGTAACCAAGAATAACACTCTTGCGCACAGTACGAAATTAACACGCTCTTTGTTTACATTGCTCGCCACTATATTTACAACACTGTCTTCATCTAGTAGCGAAGGAACAAAAAACTCGAGCTCGGATATTTCGGATTGCAAGGAAGCTCACGAGAACCATTCACTTTTATCGGTTTCGTCTGCAGTGTAATCCTGATACAGTGTTGCACATTCGAAACCTCCAAACGATTCCCATAGCCACAAAACTCCTTCAAGGATATAAACTTAAACAGGACGTTACTGGTCAAAACTATGATTAAAATGCTTTATTATCTGTGGCTCTTAACATCGTTTCTATAGCGTAATTATTTGTGTATATAAGAGCAGAACTTGGATGAATTACAGAAGAACTTTTGCGTGTTATAACACAGGTTAGTGCTTGTTTTGCAATATTTATATAAATGTCTGCATATGTCTATAAAAATAAGCGGGCATTACAGGCCGCAAATGTCGGCATCTCCGTCAGCGCCGCCCGCCACGCTTCTCCCGATCTCTCGGCTGCAGATCGAAATGGACGCACGGTAGTAATCAATCAAACGTGAAAGTAACTATAATGTAAAAATTATACAGTGAACAAAAATCTTACTAAGGAAATATTCCTGTTTGTGGCTAAAAAAAGAGCAACTGATTGATTTGTTTTTGCCCAGAAACCAAACTTTCTCTACTTAAGCAGAAATCGAAACTTGAAGTGGATAAAAAAGAAGAAGAGACGGACATGGAGGAATAGTTTCTGACAGCCCGAGGCTTTGCTCTTTTCCAAAGCGATGACAGGATTGAAGCTCTTTCCCTTCCTCTTCTTTTTGCTTCGGTTCTCTAAAAGGCCCTGTCCAGCGGAGGAAGCTACGATAACACGGCCAACTGGTGGACGAAACGTCGACAGATTTCGACAGAGATCGGAAGTTCCTACAGCTTCCCTTGGAGGAAATCAACTGCAGTCCAGATTCGGTTCTGGAATATCCCGGTTCCGTCATCCATCTCTTCTCCCTCCCTTCCTCTCCTAGAGCTAGAAACCATACATCTCGCATCAAACGAGAGTTTTTGGTCGCAGGATTGGCTCCGGTTTCTTCTCTATGTAAAAGGGGGATGAAACTTTTGTCTCTGTTCCTTCTTTTCTTTCTGGAGAAACCTCAAAAGAATTATTTCCGGTTTTGTGCGCACGGGCGTTGTCTTGCAGCAAACTTTGATATTGCTTTTCCCTGATAGGTTTTGACATTCCTTCCCTGCCATCCTTGTGTCTGTCTCTTTTCTTTGCCAACTTTGTAATATATGTTTTCGTACAGCCAAGCCGTCATATATAACATAAACGCAAAACGCCAAGAACAAAATTGTATTTTATGATAAAACGAATTTCCCTTTGAAATCATTCTTGCTTTGATTCACGATTATAAAATAGATTTTTCGTGTGACACGAAGAAAGAACGCATATATATGTTTCAGTTGTTCTACCATCTTTACACACCAAGCTCTCAAGTGGATACGAACAGAAAGACTTGTAAAGATAAAACTTTCGTGATTAATGAATCCTGTTGTCTCAGGATTAGGTGAGTTGACTCACACCCTCGCTACCACCTCCGAAACGTCTATGTTCGAGTCCTGATCTCTACGTGCTTTGAGGTTTGGTTTAAGTCCACTTCTTACACAGATAGGCTAATCGGGGGCGGGCCTAAAGTTTAAAGTGGGACCCAAACCATTATGTGCCTCCACAGGGTATGGAATCCGGAGACCTTTGTTTACTACAAGGCAACGACGTTATCACTACGCCATCGGATAGGCCCTGACCTGGACATGCGTTTTCATCTGTGAGTGTTCCTTCGTCAATTTATATGATCATCATTTCATCCTATGAGCCGCGGTGGTCTACTCGGTAGGGCCTCTGACTGCCACGCGGGAGACCTGGGGCGGGTGGTCCAAGGTCGGAATTTTCCGACCATGTCCCCACATAAAGCGGCTCTGAGGCTCACCTAACCTCGAGTTAATGGGTACCTGGGGGTAACCCTGGAGGATATAGTCGTCCGGAGCGTGGTGCTGATCACACCACCTCCAAAATTAGCGCGATCGAGAATGTGTGAGGCCCTACCCTCACATCCCCAAAATGTGCCTTCATGGCTATGTGTACTATATGTGCTATGTGCACGGGGAACTTTACCTTTACCATCATTTCAGCCTTGCAATCACGAATATCTAAAAGTCCGGCAGAAAAGCAATGTGAACTATAAAAAATACATTTTCTTTTACAAAAATATTTAAAACATGTAACTTTAATAATACGAAATCAAGCTGCGGATACGAACGTGGAGGAATAATGGTTGCTTCAGAAGATGGGCCAGGCTTCAGTTTCAGACAGCCAGTGAAATATTTCCAGTCCTCCAGAGGAGTAAAATAAACATGCATGACTTGACTCGGGCATTGGGGATGTCGCCATGACCACAGAACGATTAAATACCGTTGCTTGAACAGCGGACACCACTCCCCTATATCAAAGTGTCCTACGACGTGGCGGAAAGTCCTTTGCGGTTTTATTCCTGCTAAGCCCCGCGAGGAATGCATGGTTGTCAATGGTCGGAGAGAGAGAGTGTGGAAAAGAGGAGAGGGGTGAGAGAAGGAATGATGCAGTATATTACCCTTGCAAAGTTTAGATAATTTATTTTTGCAGATTTCTTATTCGCGTGGAAACGTTGCCAAAATCGTCCACTTTGATTCTCTTTACATGCCCTCTTTTTTTTGGTTTACACTGTCCAGATCGTTTCTCCCTGTTAAAGAAAAGAGTCTGTCTGTCTAACGGTTTATACACAAGCATAAACCAAGCCAACAAGTTGTAAATCGCAAAAATATCCATGTAGAGAAATTGCTAGAGGTTATATGCTCGAGTACTGTTGAAACTCATTGATATTTCTGCATAATGTTAGTTTTCTATCATTTCTCCAATGTTGCGATTTATTGAGAGAGAAAGAAGTCATACAAGAGACTTGTGTATAAAGTAAACCGTTTTTAAAATCGCTGTGCTGTATAGGAGGTTTGTCTTGGTACAGTTCACGCCACTGAGTGGTCGTACTGTTGTTGCCAATTGTATGTTTGGTGTTGACATGGCGATTGACAGTGCTCTTGCACGATCCCTACGTAAGAGGAAGTAATTAAAAATAAAAACCCTTACAGGGCAAATTCTTTTCTTCTCGCCATCTGACAAACCTGCTTCCTGTGTGTCGGTTGCCTTCTCCTCTCCTTCGCTGTGAATGTAGCAGCCAAGGATTCAAGTTACCTCTCAAAGTGAATAGTGAGCTCTGACTGGCAGAGAACAAAACACGTGCTGTCTCCAGCGCTCCTCGTAGTGGGTGGAAGCACTTATGTGAAAGCTGCCAAGGTTTGCAAAGAGATGGCAGTCGACATTGTGGTGGGAACTGTATTCGGAAAAAACATTCTGGCTTATAAAAATCCACAGCATTTGCTATAAATTCATAACAATATTACATATGGCTGATATTGGACTAGGGTTTTATTAACGATTAACATTTTCGTGTTTCGAATAGCAGTTTGAACTGCAAATCACATCTCGAGTAGGCAGTATGTGCATAAAATGCATGAAATGTGGAAATGTCGTTGATATTGATGTGTATGTGAAATATTAACAATATCATCCGTATGGCTGTGCTAATATATATGTGTATATATGTGCATGGTGATTCAAAAGTAATTTTTTTTGTATCGCTAATTAATGGTTTTTCAGGATGGGATAGTAGACTCTGTTGTTTTTCAGCAAGAAGGTGCACTACCCCATTTTGCCAGAATCATTCCCCGATCGGCGGATTGGCGTGGCTAATGGAGATTTTGGGCAGCTCGCTCTCAGGCCTGACTCCCTTGGACTTTTTTTGCCTGGTGCTTCATTAAGTCTATTGTGCATCACGTAAATATCAATATCATAAAGCAACTGACACAGCGAATAGCTGCAGCAACAGGGGAGATCATGCCAGCTATATTGGAGCATGTGTACCAGTATTTGCAAGAGAGATGAGTGTTACGAGTAGACTAAGAGGGCCACCACATTGAAACGTACTTAGCTTGTATTCTATTCTAGAGTACTTTTCAGCAGTAATGTCAATTTTGTCAATAAATACTTTTTGATTAAAATTTCAAGAGACTTTTGAATCACCCTATATTTATGTATGTACAGTCTCGGACACTTGTGGGTTGTAGTGATTTAACTGAAAGTCAATGGTGACTGTACGTACATGCATATAGGGTGTTTGTGTGTGTGTGTTTGTTTGTTTATTTATTGCATGTATGTTTTATTTATACAATGTGAAAGCTTTAATAACATAATGGTTATCAGAACTTTCATGAGTAAGTGTCATAGTCGCAAACTGAAATCCGCAGAATTGATTTACATTCACAGTTTAATGCAAAACTTTTGTATTGTCTGTTGACACTTTGACCCGTACAAAAACAACATCGCCTATATTTGCCTGACCTGGCAGCGTCATGTCTGAGGATGAGTTCTATATACTGCATTTGTACTATTTCTGATTTTGATATTCACATCGTTTTCTAGCTCTATAGATTAATCGTGACGATAGGATGAATGATGAACTATGGAAAGAGATGATGGGACAAACCGAAGGACATGTCCATGCCTTACACAGGAGTCAAATGTAGGAAAAGTGTCCTAGTGTTCCTGCTCCAGCCTCGAAATTGTCATTAAACGAATAAAGAATAAGATTACACGTGTAGTCAGATTTTTATGGGAATATATCCAGATGACTAAGCGAGTCAAGTTAGTGAGCCTAACACCAATGTAGAGTGTGAGCAAGAGGCTTAGCGATAAGTTCTGCATTGGAATTACGTCATCAGCTCACGTGTTGATTGGATGCTTAGGGAACTGTGACTCGCTTCCAAGCTTCAAATGCATAACAGTTATCTTTCATTCAGTCATTCCGGGAAACTGTTGTGCTAACTACTGTTCTGGTGCATATTTATTTGCCAATTTGCAATTCTTCGTTGCCACATCTTCAACTATCATAACGGGTTCATTAAAAAAGTCCACAGTGTATATTCACGGGTCTGTAGACAACGATGCTGCTAGAGCTGCCGTTTCTCTATAGTCCGGATCTGTGTTAATTAGTCTAATTGAATGCTGCATGACATCTTGTGGTATCCATGTCACCTGGGGGAAGGGTTATATTTCTTTCAGCTTAGCTTGCGTCATTAAGGACGGCACTCAAGAAATAACATTGCATCAAGATGTTTTTAATTAGCTCACACTCGGGGAACTCAATCTGAGCCCACGTTTCGTTTGCTTTCCTTCCCACTACACCTTCAAGGGGTAATTAATATTTAGAATGATGTAGAGCTCCTGCGATCTATCTTCTCTCTTCATCTTCCAACTCTTGTTTCCTGACTGGAGAGAGTTTATATTTTTTTAGCGCAAATAGGATAAAGTCAAAAAGAAGAAAAGTTCAGGAATTTTAGAGCATAATTGAAGAAGCAGATACATATTTTTTACAGTTCTCTTTACTCCAGGATTATATCACAAATGCTTGTGGATAGGAGGCCTGGTGTATCCCAGAGTATCAAGCTTTGGTTAGGAATAGAGAACCGTTCCCCTCGTGAAAGTCTATGTGTCTTTAAAGTTAGGTCTGATATGCCGATAACTTGTGATCAGGAGCATGGTACGGAAACCTGTGTCATGGCTATGGTAAATTATGAAGCCAATGTGACATATGATTAGATTGTGACGGTAGTTGCTCATAAGACCTGTCAGATTTTGAGAACGCACCAGAAGTTCAAGAGAACAGCTGTCAGATTGTGAGGCCGGACGAAAACTTGAAGAGAGAGTCGTCAGGCTATGAAATCGTATCGGCTAATTAGGAGACTCCAAAAGGTTGTGAAACTGTTCGGAGAAAGTGAAAGACTGCAAGGCAGAGATTGCCAGACTACAACAGAAGATACTTCCAAACAGCAATGGAGAGATTGCTAGACTTTAACGGTAAAATTGCGAGACTCAAAAGGTGAGATTGCGAGACTCCAAAGGTGAGATTGCGAGACTCCAAGGGTGAAATTGCGAGACTTCAAGGGCGAGATTACGAGACTGGAAAGAAGATATTGCCAAGTTTTAAAGGAGAGATTCCCGGTTGCAAAGGAGAGATTACGAGACTTCAATGGTAAGATTGCGAGACTCCAAAGGTAAGATTGCGAGACTCCAAGGGTGAGATTGAGAGACTCTAATAGTAAAATTGCAAGACTCCAAGGGTGAGATTGCGAGACTCCAATGGTAAAATTGTGAGACTTCAAGAGTGAGATTGCGAGACTTCAAGGGTGATATTGCGAAACTCCAAGGGTGAGATTGCGAGACTCCAAGAGTAAGATTGCAAGACTCCAAGGGTGAGATTGCGAGACTCCAAGGGTGAGATTGCGAGACTCCAAGGGTGAGATTGTGAGACTGCAAGGTTGAGGTTACGGGATTGTGCGAGGTTGAGATTACGGGACTGTGCAAGGTTGAGAATGCAATACAGTAAGGCTGAGACTGCAGCACCGAAAGGGTGAGATTGCGAGACTTCAGCCGTGAGATTAAGAGACTTAGAATAGAATATGTATTAAGAAAGTTGAATGGTTGCCGAGACTGCAAATAATATATTTCGAGAATAAAAATTAGAGATTCATAGACTCCAAAGGAGGATACTGAAAATGAGAGAGTGCAAGAAAGGAAAGGAGACTTCGTAATGAGACTTCAAACACCATATTGCAAAAGAGAGATTGCGAGTCTGCAAGGGAGAGATTGGGAGACTGCAAAGAGAAGATTGCGAGACTTCCAACGTGAATTGCAAGAGTTGAAATGAAATAATGCGAGTCCGCAAAGGTGATATTGCGAGGCTGCAAAGGACAGATTCATAGACTCCAAATGGGAGAGTTGTAATCTGGAAAAGTAAAATTACAGGACTACAAAAGGCAGCTTTCGAGACTGAAAAAAAAATGCTATGAGAAAATGCTAGAGAGATCTTTCCAATACAAATTGTTGTTAAACATTGGTAAGGCTCTCCTTACTCCTTACAGTTGATACTCGATTATTCTCAAGCAGAAATGTACTAATTAATATTTCAGGAACATATAATTATTGTACTCGAATAAGTGCAATATTCTGTGCATACTTATTACTTCGGGTTTTCTCGTACGGTATGATTATTACATTCGACGAATCAATGTAACACATGCACGAAGATATTAAACAATGTATCCACACACGTGTTTCACCAATAATAATTTCCAGTGTACGCTATTGGAAATCAATACGGCTGCAATTTAGCACGTAACAGTAGTATTGAAAAGGTTTCGTTTTTCATTCTTTGTGGTCATCTACTGTTACAGGTGAGGTACATACAAACGAAGCCACTTACGAGAGAGCAATTTCCTGCTACACTGCCCAAATAAGCTTTCGTTGCTTTTCGGTCAGAGGGACGCACAACGGCCACCCTTGATGCAGCATCATTCGGATACCTTTGTTTGTTTCTAGGAGAAGTGTTGGACAACCAATCATTTCCAATCGCCTTCTTTTGTCTCGGTTTTATTTTCATCAAGTTTCATCCCGCTGGAATTCCCCCCTCTCGGGCAGATCAGTTTCCAGGTGATCTGAAACGTAGGAATTTTCAAATCTCGAGACATCCCACCACGTCCCTAAATGAATTCGCTGAGCTACAGATAATAACTGTTGTCAAGGCGATTGCAGTCATGGCAACGCGCCAGCTCATCATCCTCAAACAACTCCATCCCGATGAGGAAGGAGAGAAAAAGTTTATAAAATATAAAAAAGAGAGAATACAAACATTGTATACAAGGGGGAGAGAGGGGAAAAACCCTCATGATTGGAATCCAACACGTGCGTAGCTTGAGGCCTTATTCTGTGTGGCCTAGCCTTGAGCTGTGTAATTTTCCACACTGCATGTGTTATGCAATCTCGTGACGTGCATTCCCTTTCCGATGCGTTGGGAGCTTGCATATCTGCGGTTTTGAGACCTAACAAGTGGTTCAAAATATATTTTGTGATCTAGCAAGTGGTTCAAAATATACAACCGTGCTATTTCCCTCCACTTTCTCAGGCGTACCATTTAAACTGATTGATTGATTTGCTTCATTTCACTTCGCGTTTTGTGCCACTTTTCGCTAATTTGCGAAAATGGAGATGAGTGATGATATGATGAAACTGATGAATGTACACTCACAAACATGCATTCCCAGGCCGGGATTCGAACCCGGGATCCTTGGTGTCGTAGCCGGTGTTTTAAACACCCCGCCACGGGGACCGGCCCATTTAATTTGAGATGTGTTAAACAGTTACTGATGATTAAGATACTATTAATGCACCAACTATCTACAACAAAAGATTAAAGAAAAGTTTCATTATTGACAAATTTATAAAGATTCAGTTGAGCAACTGGATGTATGAACTAAACTCTGAAGTATGAACACCTAACAGAATTTTACTTACTTTTGTCCAAACAATAAATAGACAAATTCTCACACAGTTAGTGCTTTAACTACGACATTGCCATATATTCTTATGAGGAAACATTTTTATGACGAAAACTGGGATTTTCATTCAGATCATGACCTGAAATAAGTCTTATAAATATTGTAACGATTAAGCGTCGAGACTTATTGAACAATCAATGCAAAACCATCTCCCATTTCAGGTAATTTTAAAATCTAAGAGCAGAGAATAAACTGTATGTACGCTTTCCTTTAATTGGATATTATACTATTTCCAGCAACTCGCGAACTCACAGGGCCATACCCCCATCCCTGGAAACCTATAGAACAAGCGAACCAAAACAAGTCTGCGCAGTAGTGACTCAAGGGAGCTCGATCAATGAACATGTGAAAGGAAAATACGGCTGCAACTACAAGCTGTGCGTACTGCTTTGCTCCGCTTACTCGCATTATCACCTTCTCTGTCGTTATGTGCGGCCTTACTCCACACATCCCCGGAACAGAGTATATGTTGTAACGGCAGATTTAAAACTTATTACTAGGTAAAACTGTCTCTGGCTTCATCTCGATGAATATATTTTCAAAACCAAACCAAGAACTGATCCCAAAAACCCTTCCGATCTCAGATGACTTCAGCTGCTTTGTATACGAATTCCTGTATCTATCAATTCCGATCTGGCTGTCCAGGCTGTTACCTTTCAACCGAGAATTTGCAAGGTCTGCATTCTATACCGACTAGAACATACTATATCTCTTGCATTTTTTGTACAGTACTTGCTAATCATTCTAAAATATGAATTTGATATATTTCCATGTGATCGGAGCAAATTTTATGGATGTTTTTATATCACCTCAATTCTATATTTCCAAGTGCTCAGAGTAATGTATGTACCTTTTCATGTTAATTTGATGTTATATTTCAACGTACTTCAACGGTGGAGGCACATGCATAGATGGTTCGGGTTCCAACTTAAACTGTAGGTCCAGTCCCGATTATCCTTTCTGTGCATAAAATGGCCTTAAAAACAATTCAACAACAATTAAACACGTATTTCAAATCACATTTGTGCATGCTTTCACATAAATTCGATGTTATGTTTACATGTACTTAAGTACTTGCTTGCGTTTTCATAGTAATTCGATATAATATTTCCACGTACTGAGAGTAAACACCATGCACGTTTTCACAAAAATTCGATCCTGAATTTCCATGTACTAAGGGTAAATTGTATGTACGATTTCTTATTAATTCAATGTTATATTTCCATGTACTCAGAGTAAACTGTCTTCGTAATACCCAGTGGTAAATGCACATAAAACAGAAGCTCTCCCTTAAACGTTGGCCATTCGAGAAAGACCTCCACAAGATTTCTTACAGCCAACAAACATCCAGACGTTTATGGTCCATAAAGGAACAAGATTGTAATGACGTTGGCCACTTCTGATACGGATGGACAAAGAGAGCAGACACTAAGTTAGAGAAGACGATTCCCTTCACGAGAGCAATTTCTCCATTTCCACTTGGCTTCCTCCTTCCGTGCCAAAGGGTTAAAAAAGAGCATCTTGGATGAAAGTGAAGAATGGGTCAAATTGTTTTAATTAGCCAAGATGAAAGCTTTTATGATCCTAATGATTTGTTAGCTACAAAAGTAAACAGTTTACTGACTTGTTGGCTCCCTGGAGAAATATTTGTCAAACTTTACCAAGGTTTAAATCTTCCAGCGTGTTTCTGTTGAGACTTTCAACAAATGTGCGGTAATAATTGTAGTGAGAACAGAGTCATCTATTATCAACATCATAAATAAATTACTCTCAAGCAAGTAGAAGGTATTTGAAATCTGTTTTCTATCTACTTTTTGCACAAATAGACTAATCTGGACTGTAACTACAGTTTAAAGTGAGATCCGAACCATTATTTGCCTCCGTCGGGTATCGAACAGGTTGTTTACAAGGCGACGACGTTACAACTGCGCCATCGGAGAAACCGCAAGCAAGTAGAATACATACAAATAAGATGCATTTGGATGTTCATGTTTCAACGTATTATCATATTTTCACTCTGGAATGATTGATCGCTTCGCTTCATACGATTTGTTTGACAACAATACGCAGGGTGATATTTGAAGTGGGATAAGGGTGACTTTCCCTTCTCTGGTTGATTAATTCGACCTCTGCTTGCTAATTTTTGACACTATAGGTATACAATTTATATATCACGATGATTCAAGAATAGTTAGTTCCCACCCAATGGAAATGTGTCAAACACCATACTGACTGTATCCATAGTAAACGACGACAGGTACAGTTTCCTTAGCAATGTACGAGGAACCAAACGAGAAGAAGATGTACGCAATCACTGTCGAAGGAACTTCCCATGTACTGAAGGGGCATTCTCTTATAATTTCAATGTTGTAATTCCATTTTTCTGAATAAATAATATGTACGATTACATAATAATTCGATGTTATTTTTCCATGTACTCGGAGTAAACTGTACGAACGTTTTCATACAAGTTCAATGATTTCTATTAATAGGGCTAAATTGTACGTACGGTTTCATATTAATTAAGTATTATTTTTCTATGTGTTCAGAGCACTTTTAAAGCACTGTAGTGACATGATACTTAACATGGCTGCACAAGGCACAAAAACAGAAAGAAGGAAGTTTGATTCTTGATTTGTTGTTTTAAGTCCACTTTATGTACAGTAAGGCTAATCGGGACTGAACAGAACCTACAGTTTAAAGTGGGATCCGAACCACTTGTGCCTCCACCGGGTATCGAAGCCTGGGACACCTTGACTACAAGGCAATAACGCTACCACTGCTCCATCGGGGAGGCCCGAAGGAAGTTTGAGGATGGATATATATATATATATATACTCTATGTGATCAGAAGTATCCGGACACCCACCTGAAAGTAAAGTACAAGTTTGGGCAACCCTCCATCGGGAACACTGGCAGTCAATACAGTGTTGGCCCAACCTTAGCCTTGATGACAGCGTTCACTCTCACAGGCATACTTTCAATCAGGTGCCGGAAGGTTTCCTGAGGAATGGTAGCCCATTCCTCGCAGAGCGCCAAAATGAGAAGAGGTATTGATGTGGATCGGTGTGGTCTAGCACCAAGTCGGCATTCCAAAGCATCCCAGAGATCTTCTACGGGTTTCAAATCAGTACTCTGCGCAGGCCTGTCCATTAGTGGGACGTTGTTGTCGTCAAACCACTCCCCCACAAGCCCTTCAGTACGGACGGGTGCTCGGTCGTGTTGAAAGACACAATGGTCATCCCCGAACTGGTCTTCGACGGTTGGCAGCATGAAAGCTGTTAAAATGTCAATGTAAGCTTGTGCCGTGACATTGCCATGTAAAGCAACAAGAGGGCCAAGCCCCTTCCAGGAGAAACATGACCACACTGTAACCCCGCCACCTCCGAATTTCACTGTCGGCACTATACAGGCTGGTAGATGTCGTTCACCAGGCATTCGCCACATCCATACCCTACCATCGGATCGCCACATTGTGTATTGTGATTCATCACTCCACACAATTGCTTTCCACTGTTCAATGGTCCAGTTTCGACGCTCCTTGCACCACACGAGGCGTAGTTTGGCATTTTTCTGTGTGATGTTTGACTTATGGACAGCTGCTCGGCCATGGAAACCAAGTTGCCGCACCTTGCGCCAAACAGTAATGGTGCTTCGAGTAGATCCTGATGCAGTTCGGAATTCCTCTGTGATGGTGGCGATGGATGATTGACGATAATGCTGTACGACCCTCTTCAACACTCGATGGTCTCTGGAGGTCAACATGGGAGGTTGGTCTGCACGTTTTTGGGTTGTACACATTCCTTCACTATAACACTGGAAACAGTGGACAGAGAGATGTTTAGGAGGGTGGAAATCTCACACAGAGACTTCCTACACAAGTGGCACCCAACCAACTGACCACGTTGAAAGTCTGTGAGTTCCTCAGACTATCCCATACTGCTGCCTCACACTGTCTGCAGACTACCGAGTTCGCTGACTATGTGTTCGACGCGGTAGATGGCAGTACTGTGTCGCCCTCTATGATAAACACACGTTTCGCGGTGTGTCCGGATACTTTTGATCACATACGTATCTGGTGAAAAAGTTCTCACGTTAAGTTAAAAAAGATTGTGATTCTATTCTTCATAAGAAATAGTTGGGAGTCTGAAGAACAAATCTTTCGGTACTTTAATGCAGTTTATTTTATTTAGTAGTTCAAATAAGAAACTGCTCTCAACCACTAAACGAGAAACACATAATGAAGAAAAGAGCGGAGGCTCCATTTAATAGGTGAGCGCATTTTGATCGAACTGAAATAAATGTGCATCTTATGTGAAGCTGTACACCTGATCAGGTGAAGCGGCCTTATTCGTGGAAGAGCGGTCTCTAATGTAAGTGTAGACTGCAGAGTGAGCAGCGGCGCTGTTTGTCAGAGGGAGTGAGTAAGGCAAAAGGCCTCGTCAGTTGCGTTGATGCAGTGGGAAATTTCTCATCTGCTTCGTGAGTTATAGTGCAGTGTGGTACTGGAATCATGGCCAAAGTCACAGAAAGTGGCTCCTTGAAAAGATAGGTACCTTCCCCAGTATACCCTGTCCCAGCTAACTGTGGAGCAAGGCCGCGCATAGCGTCAGAGAAGCGAAGGAAATCTATTGGCCAGAGAAGCAGTACACGCTGCTGGGAAGGCTGGTAACTGTAGTAGCTTTCCCCACGCAATCCCGTTTCCTCTCACGCGTTCATTGGCGGAGCCGTCTCGCGTCACTATTTGCGCAGAGACTCGTTTTCGTTTGCCTGCTCCATAGTTAGCTGGGACAGAGTATAGTATTTGTCCCCTCTAAACGCACGAAGGTCTTGTGTTCTGCCGCTTACTGGCCTTGTAGTATCCATGAGGGAAGCTCGCACTGCACGGGGCGCTCTCTGGCCTCCACCAGTGCTCGAGCCTACTGTAACCTATGTTCTTAAATGTGTGTTTGATCATATTTTGAACCTCATTTCTTGTATTTTGTTTATAGAACTTATAAAAAATGCTTGAAAGTGTACTTACGTATCTTCTGGTTGTACATCACGTTCCAAGGGTGCATGGTAACTGCAAGTAAAAAAATGACAAATTGGTCGACAGAAGCACCTATTAACAAAGACTAACCAATTGCTTCATAAATTGTAACTACGAGTAGATGCGTGTGAGAAATGTAAGTAAATTAAAGAACCGCAGCGTTACATAGCGGTGAAAATTTTCTGTACTATAATATAGACAGTGGTAGGAAAATGATAATTTAAAATTAGAAAAATTATATAAGCCGACACTATAGAAAATCCTAGAATTAGTTGGTATTTTTATTATTTTACGACGTTTCCTGGCAGTCGTGACTAATTGCGACGATGTAAGGATGAGTGAAGATGATAGATGAAAAACAGCCATGCGCCCGCTGGGATTTGAACTTGGCAATTTTGGTAGCGAGATAGAGAGTCGATCATTTAATGCGTTCGACCATCGAGGCTGCTAGGTAAAAGACATATACAATTTTGTTTAATCCAGGCTGCTTTCTCCTGTGGTTTACAGGCTTTTATAATTCTTCAATGATATGATACAATATACTTGATATCTTTGAAGGATGTGGTGTGTTTCAAGAAGAATTAAGACGTGACAAGAGTTGTTTGCGAAAGAGAGATTTTACATAATACCTCAGTATCCGACTGCACCTGATATTCATAACCGCAATTTTAAATATGTAAAATTAAAATAAACTAACTCATCCATTGCTAAACAATATTCAGAATCAAAATTAATATTGATTCTATAATGTGGGAAACAATAATTTTAAATATCGTGAGTAATTGGTGGTCGTTCAGGATATTTTTCTTTTATTAATTGTTTATTGTATATGATTTATACTAATTTGCATAAACATATTATTGTCCCTCGGTAGTCGAGGGTGTTGGGTGGACAACTAAGAATCTTGTCGCCGATTGTTCCAGGTTTATGTCTCAGTCAGGAGTGTCGTCCCACCATCAAATCCTCATAATCGTCATTAGCAGAAATAAATAAACAAATGTGAAAAAAATTGGAGAAATGCGAATTTGTAAATTTTACATATAATCGTAAAAGGTCGAGGGAGTACAATAGAGGTATCTCGTTAAAGCAAAGGTAACAGTCACGCCATGTCCCAACAATTACGGCTGCTTCCTATAAAGGAGAATAAAGCTTAGGTTCTCTACAAAAGTTAATAACCGCTAACAAAATCAAAATAGTATAAACGGATTTTTACCTAGAAATAGATTAAGCTATTATCATCGTTTCCCAAAAAATTTCACTTTTAAATAAATTTGCACTTAGCTGGTGATTATGTGAGGAAAGCTTAATGAAGCTCCATCAAAGTCCGAACAAAAACATCCGTTCCCACAGAGTACACCTTAGGAACCGGTTCATCCGTCTCCAACCTCCTTCCTTACACTTCGAATAGTGTGTTTTCTTTCTCGGTATCTGCGTGCGTCGCTAGGAAGTTCCTTCGCAGCGAAATACGAGGGAGAGCTGTGAGAGCAAGAAAAGGAAAGGTTGAGGGAGAAAACGGAAGGCCAGAAGAGGGAGAGGAATAAACTGCGAGGAAAGGCACACACTGAAAGTTTAATTGGATTTCATTTTCAGTTTCCTTCGAAGTCCAAAGGAGCCTGTCACGACGGATGTAGAGTCGATGCGCTCCAGTCCTGAGGATGTCGAAGAAGTTGATGAATTCTTTGGACGGGCAGGAGAAGATTTGTTCCAACTTACCCAGAGTTCCTCATTCAATGCGGGAGCAGACAATATTTTCCGTCCTTCTCTTTTTTTCTCCTCTTCTCCCTTCCTTTTACAGCATCGTTTTCTTTTCCCCATTCTCTCCTTCAGTTTCTTTCTCCGCTCTTGTTTGTATGGCTTTTCTTTCTTTCCAAATACCTTCTTGTCGAGGCATCGGGGCCCTAATCTCAGACGGTACTTTACTCCCTGCTGTCTCATTAACGTCACAACAAATGATGTCATTCAGTTCTTCATCTTTTTCATGGGTAAAGCACGTGGAAAGTTCTTGTCCTCCGCTTTTCACGTGTTTTCCATGCTTGCAGTCAACGTTAAATCTGGTTTCGAGGATTGACTGGCTTCTAAGGGGGATGCCATGATGAGAACTGGTATGGTTTCGGTTCTATTGGAGGAACGACGCTGATCGCGGAGCAGAGGGAGGGGGAGAGGGAGAGAGAGAGAGAGAAAGATTCGTCTTGCTTCCTCACCAAGTGATCCATGTCCTCAAGGTTAGACAAGAAATTAAGACACCACACACACTTTAAGATCCAAATTTATTACAGACATATGCCTGTTTTCTCTTGAGAAAAATCAGATGATAATACTGTTATCGTATCATGCACTCTTAGATAGGTAATAAATATTATGTATTTCTTTTGCTGCACTCTTTTACGCAAGTTTTGGGAGAATAACCCTCAAAACATATTGTACTAGAGACGTTATGGAGAAAATAAGTTTGAAGTTTGCTTTAAGTTCTCTTTGAAAGCATAACAACTTTTCTACTGAGATTTCGGCCAGTGTGTAGGACCGGTGGCCACCATCGTGAGGAAATTGGGGAGCTACGAATGAGTAGCGTAACCCGGCCATGAAAACCTACAACAACGACTGGGGGTTCGTCGTGCTGACCACACGTCACGCGTTAACTGTTTGGATGATCTCCCACCTCGGCATATGGAAGTGAAGCCGGCAGTCGGTAGGTAGGCCCTCCCCCTCATGGGCTGTTGCGCCACGGTTCTGTTATTTAAGTTCTCTTTATGCACAGCTAGACTAATCTGGACTGGTTCTGCAGTTTAAAGTAGGATAAAAGTGTCTCCACCAGATATTGAACACTATACCCCTTAATTACAAGGCGATTGCACCTTCAGAGATGTCTATGGAGAAAAGATGCAATCTATATCAACTAAGAATTCGTGATACTCACAGTCTTCATTCAATACAAATGATATATTTCATTACTTCAAAATATGTTTTAAGCACCCTCTGTAACCAAAATAATTAATTTATTCGTGTATATTCGTTCCATTTCAGTAGTGGTGTTTGTGGTGGGGACAGCGCCACTTACAAGTGTAGAAAAGGCGAGGCTATTTGATTGAACAATCAGATTTGCTTACACTTAAAACAATGCCAAGATGGGGCCTATACCCCAATTTTTCAGGTGTGATATGCTCTGATTTTTAAGAAATTCTGAATTTCTAGTGTAGAAAAGGCGAGGGCTCAACAGATATAGCTTTACCCATACTTAAGACAATGGCAAGAGGGGCCTATACCCCAATTTTTCAGGTGTGGAGGTTCGGGTTTAAGTCCTCATAAAATATGAAGCCTCCCCTGATGGCAAAATGTTAATATTGTTGTCTTGTAAACAAAAGGCTCGGGGTTCGAGTCCTGATAAAATATTTAAGATTGAAATACATGTGGCAAAATAATATGTCCACAAGTGAGATTTTGAATAATTACTGCTAGTTGATAGCCCCCAAATCTGAAACCCTGGTAAAACAATGTTTTACAACAATATATTGTATAAAAACTGAATTTCTCAGTTTTCTTATTTCCTCATGTTTTATAACCACTTGCTCAATACAATAGAAGAAAAGTGGGTAGGTATAATTAATTGCCTCCATGCCTTACCGGCACGCAAGAGATAAAATCTACACGCTAGAAGGGAATAATAATGATTTTTCTGTGCGATTCACTGAAGAGGTCATTAATCTTTCTGTGCGTGTAACATGTCTGTAACAAGGAAAATGTAACAAAGATTGAGACAAAGATACATATTTTCACACAGTGGCAATGAACTGACCCCCATTCATTCTGAAAGCAATTCTATTCTGATAATATGAGCCTAGGCAAAGACTTAGAAAATATTATGGCAGTTCAAAATCCAATTTTGTCTGCATTAAGGTCTCAGAACCCAGTAAAATGTGGGCATATTCCATATTGAGAAGTGTTAATATTGCTGCATTGTAATCAGGGGCTTTGGGTTCGAGTCCTGTATAAGATTGAAATACATGTTGCAAAATAATATCTCTACAAGTGAGATTTTGAATAATTACTGCTCGTTGATAGCCCCCAGATCTGAAAACCTCCTTTCTCCTCTGCTCAGACAGATTCGGCCATGTGTGTAAAAGCTATATCTGTATAATTGTTGTTTATAAACTTGTCAAAAATATGGCTTTTTTGTATGAAAACATGCAATCCTGAATACAATTCTGGTTTTGTCTTGTTCTGTTAATATAAACACAAGTGAGACTTACAGAATATTTATTGTACAGTTCAAAATCCAATTTTGAATTGTATTTAGTTGATATAGAGATGAGGTTTTAAACCTGGTGAAGTGTGTTGCACATCAGCAAAACTATCACCAAAACCTAGTTACTGATGTTGTTTGGGTATAAAAGCACCAGCTCAGCCATTAACTGCTGAACCCAACTGATATTTTTATTAAGTATAAAGTTTTGAATTGAAGCCCAGAAAATCTTATATAATAAACAACAAGAAAAAATGCCAAAACAAAAATATTGCAATCGGTGTAATAAAAATATATCTAGTTCTCATTGGGCTAGGCATTGCCGTATTTGTAACTCTAAGAAATGCAGAAAAGCCACAAAAATGTGTCCAAGATGCCATAAAATATTAAGCAAGGCATATTACAAATGGCATAAGTGTAATTCTTATGTACAGTCATCAATATTGCCCTCACAACCATCCACATCTGGTCTGAAAAGGAAGCATGAAGCACCTGTTAATGCTGGACCTGCAAAGCAGCCACGCTATGCACCCATCCGTAGCAGTTTTAATGCCCAACTCAGGGATTATCGGTTTGTATCAGAGCCAAGATGTGGAATTAAGAATTTTTTGAACAGTAAAAATTCTGATCTCCAGGCAATTCTTAATGCACAAAATGGGTCTTATAAGCTCTCCCTCAAATTGTTTGTACAATATAAGAAACCAAATGGCACAAAATTTATACATCCCCACTTAACAGAAACTGTACCTGTATATTCAAATACAAATTCGGACAGAATAATAAGCAGGTTGATAGATCAATTGAATATGAAACACTCTGAATTTGCAGCAAAAGAGTCCGGATGGAGCCTATGCGGTTCTCCGCACAAGTTATATGTTAATATTTCTGAATTCAGCCCATTAAAAGGTTCTACATATCTGCCATTACCTGCTAATATCAAAAACAAAAGAGCCGTGGTCAATATAGAAAATACCGACCAGAAATGTTTTCTGTGGTGTATATTAGCTGCTTTGTTTCTAGTTTCAAGGCATCCTGAGAGAATAAGTTATTACAAACAACATGAACATATTTTTGAAGATGCAATGGAGGGTTTAGAATATCCAATGTCTGTTCAGAATATTGATAAATTTGAAAAAAGGGCCAGGCACATCAATGGCAAACAATTATCTATTAATGTATTTATTTGTTCCACTGGCAATTGCCCGATAGCACCTCTCAGAATCAGTACAATTGATGATGAATCTGCTATTCCGATTGATCTGCTCTTAATTGAAAAGGATGGTACATATCATTACACTCTGATACATAATCTTGAAGCTTTGGTGAGAACACAACTAGACAAATCCAATACAATATTCAAGTTGTGCAGAAGATGCTTAACTATATTTGATGGTCAAAAAATGGTAAATGGGGTTCGTGAAAAAAATGCAGAAATTGCCAAAAACAAGTTAATTGAGCATCTGAAATACTGTGGGAATCATAAACCTGTTCATATGGTGATGCCCAATCCAAGTGAAAATTGCAAATTCAAAAAGTCTGAAGCCTTGTTGGAACACCCGGCATATATTGTCTGGGATTCCGAATCAAATCTCAAATCTCTTGCATTCTGCAATCCAGATCCCGAAGAATCTTCAGCTACACCATACCAGCAACATGAACCTTCCAGCTTTTGTTATGTGGTTGTACAGGATGGTATTGTTACTAAAGAATATTTATACATGGGACCAAATGCCATCAAAATATTTGCACATAGAATAGAAAATGAGTGCCGTGACATAGCATATAACATTTTATTAAAATCAAAACCCATGTTGCCTTTAACAGAGGAACAGATTGAAGATTTCAACAATGCAGAAAAATGCCTGGTATGTGATTCTGAATTTTCAGATACAATTATCAAGGTTCATCACCATTCTCATACAGATGGTCGATATAAACAGGCCCTGTGTAATAGCTGTAATATTAAGATCAAGAGACCAAGATTTATCCCCATATTTTGCCATGGAGCATCCAATTATGATTTCCATCATCTGATCAGGTACGAGGGGTTTGACAAGCAGAATTTAAATATTTTAGCTAAAATGATGAAAAATATATATCTATTAGCAAGATAATTAAAGTTGATGGTGTTCCTATTCACATAAGATTTCTTGATTCTTACAGATTTTTATCTGCTAGCCTGGCTACACTGGCCACTCAATTATCTGATGATCAATTCAAAATCACACGTGCATTGTTTCCAAATCAGGACCTGAAATTAATTAGGCGGAAGGGTGTATATCCATATGACTATGTTACAGATTTTTCTAAATTTGATGAGTGTTCCCTGCCACCACAAGAAGAGTTTTACAGCAGAATCAGAGGATCTGGAATCACTGATGAAGATTATCACCATGCCCAGTTGATGTGGAACAATTTAAATTGCCAGACATTTGGTGATTATCACATGGCATATTTAAAACTTGATGTGACCCTCTTAGCTGATATATTGCAGGCATTCAGAAAATCTTCCATGCAAAATTATAAACTGGACCCAGTGTATTTTTACAGTGCCCCGGGCCTAGCATGGTCTGCAATGTTTTTCAACACCAAAAAGCAATTGGATCTGATCCACGATCAAGATATGTATCTGTTTATGGAGAAATGTATAAGAGGTGGGATGGTGCAATGTTCCCAGAGATATGCCAGAGCAAATAACAAGTATATGCCTGATTATGATCCAGCACGGCCATCAAATTATATAACGTATGTAGATGCAAACAGCCTCTATGGTCATGCTATGATGGATAAATTGCCATATGCAGGGCTTGAATGGGTTGAAGATTTCAATATTGAGGATCTTCAGGATTTTGATGACAGTGAATATGGCCTCTTCTTAGAGGTTGATCTGACAATTCCTGATGATTTGCACAATAAATTTTCTGATCTGCCCCCAATTCCTGAGGTTCAGTGCTCACCTGGCTCTAAACAGAAGAAGCTCATGATGACCCTGGAGCCAAAACAGGATTATGTCATATATTACAAAAACCTCCAGTTCCTGATGAAACATGGTGTTCAAGTACCCAAAGTTAGAAAAGTTTTGAGGTTCAGGCACTCAACATGGTTGAAGTCATACATTGATACAAATACAAAGCTTCGAACATCTGCAAAGAGCCAATTTGATAAGGGCCTGTTTAAATTGATGGTTAATTCAGTGTATGGCAAAACTATTGAAAATGTCAGGAAACATACCGATGTTAAAATAATTACTGACCCCAGCCTGAGCAAAAAATTGGTTGCAAAGCCCAACTTCAATTACAGAAGAATTTATGATGAGCACATGGCTCTTTTCAACATGATGAAAACAAAGATTAAGTTTGATAAACCTATTTATGTAGGGGCTGTGATATTGGAATTGTCCAAATTACATATGTTAATATTGTATTATGATGTGCTGAAACCTTTTTATGGTGATCGTGTAAAATTATTGTACATGGATACGGATAGTTTTATTCTTGATATTCAAACAGAAGATGTTTATCAAGATATGTCACAGCCTGCATTGCTTGAATATTTTGATACCAGTGAACATACAATAATTCAACACCACCACAACAAAAAGGTGCCTGGCAAGTTAAAAGATGAGACATGTGGTGATGTTATTGTGGAATTTGCTGGGTTAAGTGCCAAGGTGTACAGTTTTAAAACATGTAGTGCTGTTGTCAAAAAGGCCAAGGGTATTGGCAGAGTGACTGTGGAAAAAGAGCTTGTATTTGAAGATTATAAAAATTGCATCAAATCACAGAGTTCAATTAGAACATCAGAAAATAGAATTCAGAGTGAGGATCACTTGTTGACTAGCAATATTGTAAGAAAAGTGGCCCTGGACCCACATGATGATAAGAGATGCATTTTATCATGTGACATACATACTTTACCTTGGGGGCATTGTGATTTGAAAAATGGCAAACAATGCCCAATTACAGAGCATGATTTGAAATAAATAAACATGCCTATGAACTTATTTGGGTTCAAAAAACAGGCTATTATGGATCTGCCAACACCACAACCCTCTCCTGATATGCTGTCTAAACTGAGTGGCTTGTTAATTATTCATCTGAACAGCATACTTACAGATCTTGATGAAGAAACAGGCAAAACATTGTACATATTTAACAATAATTTAAATCATTACCAATTACCTGTAGGTGGTCAATTGCAATTTATTACAACTCCCGAGGGTGATGTTAAAATTTCAGTAGGGAGAAATATTTATAGAATTAAGCACTCAAACATGGTTTCTGGCACTGTATATACTGTTTCTGCTGGTGACTGCTTATATATTGAGGTCCCTGGGTCACATGACAAGCTTATACCCTTTTTTATAGAATTAAGAATCAGATACTCTATAATAAATAACTATTAAAACAAAAATGCCTAACGATATATTTGGCCATACAAGGCATGAAGATCACAGTGATGAGATTCTGATGCTTGATGTCAGAGTCAAGAAATTGAGAAGTGATTTACAAGCTTTACAAACCACACTCAATGCCAGTCTTCAATTAGAAATTACAAATTTGCAATCACAATGCATGGACCCTCTTCTTAAAATTGATTCTGAACTCAAATTGTTGCTTCAAAAATATACTGATCTGGCAACATTGGATAATTTTCAAAGTTTAGAAGAAGCTGTAGCAGCTCTTCAAGCCAAATTTAAGACCCAGGCCACCAACTCCGAGCAATTGAAACAGCAATTAGAAGAGCAGATAAATAATGTCCAGGTACAGCTCCAAACAATTGTCAAAAGCATAAAATCACAGGAAGATTTTGATCTAGTGATTTCCACTCTAAAGAAACAGATTCAATCACTCCAGATACCTAATCTGGACCCTCTGAACAATGCCATAGCCGAGGTTAAAGAAAAAATTGAGACACTTGAAAATTTTATGAACAACTTGCCATCTTCTGATGCTTTGAATGCAATAACTCGGAGTGTTGCAAACATCAAGCTGCAACTTGAAACATATGAAGATTTTGGAAAAATTCAAAGTTCCATAACCCATCTTGAAGGTACAATAGCAGCAGTGCAAAGTGATTTGGCAAATGTACTAGAATCCCGATTGCCTGGGATTGTAGACACCCTTGTCAGTGTCCAGCACCAAATCACAAAGCTTGAAAACCTCAACACTGAATCTGAGCTATCTCATTTTCATCACTTGATCGATGATATCCAAACAAAGCTTGAAATTTTACAACAATCAACACCCTCTCAGGCAGATATAGCCCTGCTCCAAAATGCTATGCAAAATGTGGCTGATGCTTCTGAATTAAACAATGTAAAATTGGCACTTGAATCTTTGCAAAATACAGTATCAAATCTTCCCACATCACAGGAACTTAAAAATATTAAGAGGGCAGTGAATAGGATATTGAAATCAGAAGATATCAAGAATATCCAGGCAGAGATCAAACAACTCACTCAGACAGTGGCCACTCTACCAACAAATCAACATATTAATGAAGTGCATGCCCTGTTTGAGGATATCAGAAGACAGGTCCATGATCTTACTGCTCAAAATTCAAAATTGGCAGTTGTTGAAAATTTACAGCAAATTGTAGCTAATATCAAGCAACAGCTAGGGACCATGGAATCCAATCAAGCAAATGCTTTGTCTGTTTTTGCCACCCAGCTTCAAGAGATTGTGCAACAATACAAGAAACTTGTTGTGGACATAAAAATTAAGCCAGGCCATGATGATGTTGTTAGGACCATCAATGAGCACCTTGAATCTGTAACAAGCAGATTGCTTACAGCAGAAAAAGAAATCACGGGCATAATCGAGAATCCAAAACATACAGTAATTCTTGAATTGTACAGCATCCCCAACAAAGAATATGATTCACCATTTACACCAGGTGGCAAAATATATATGCTGTCCCCTGCACAATTTTATTATCAATTTTTTGTTGGGGGCATATTGAGACCAATCAAGATCAAATATTGGCATCAGCCACAGGCACACCACTACCCTACCTTATCAATAACAAATGCTGACAACAAACCAAAAATCACCAGTGTAGAGTTAGAGGATTTTACAGACCCCAATACATTAGAAACAGCCTATGCTGAAGATGATGGATCTCTGGAATTTAAAATACAAATAGGGGACAAATTATATTTAGAAAATCCTGCAGTATCAGCTGCTGAACACCCTATAGTTGCAATATTCTTGTTTACATATTATGTCTAGTTGTTGATGAATTACACAGACAAGCCAGACATAATTATAAGAGACTCCCAGTAGTCACAAAGGGCATAGATGATTTATGGCAGAGCGACTTGATTGAGTTGGCAAGTGGACAGCTGAAAAACTTAGACAAAATCAACAAGGGCTACAAGTATCTACTCACTGTCCTAGACACATTTTCAAAATTTGCCTGGGCTGTGCCACTCAAATCCAAGACTGGAAAATGTGTTACAGAAGCTTTTAGAACAATCATCAATCATTCAGGAAGATCACCGCGCTATTTGCAAACAGATAATGGCAAAGAATTTTATAATTCAGTGTTCCAACAATTTATTAAAAGCCAGTCAATACAACATTACTCGAGTTACAGTGATCTCAAAGCCTCAATTGTAGAGAGATTCAAAAGAACCTTAAAAAATCTTATGTATAAACAATTTACCCTTCAAGGTAATTATAAATGGCTTAATATTCTTCCAGAACTTCTACATAAATATAACAACTCGGTTCATTCCACAATCAACATGAAACCCTCTGAAGTAACTCCATCTGATGAGCAAAAATTGATCAGGACTGTTTATTATCCTAGATACCAGCCAACAACAAGAAAGGCCAAATACAGGGTGGGGGATCAAGTAAGAATCAGCAAATATAAGCACTTATTCAAAAGAGGCTTTACTAGAAACTGGAGCACCGAATTATTTACAGTGGTTCAAGTTAAACCCGGGACCCTTAACACATATATAATAAAAGATCATCGAGGAGAAATTCTCAAAGGCAGGTTCTATGAACAAGAACTCAGCAAAACTAAACAGCCTGACACATATCTCATAGAAAAAATCATCCGCAGAAAAGGCAACAAGTTATTTGTCAAATGGCTGGGTCATCCGGAAAACAGCTGGATCGATGCAAACAAAATAATAATATGAGCACCTGGGATGTTATAAAAAGGCTGCCAGAACCTGAACAACAGAATAAGAGAAATGGCAACTTGCTGCCTGATAATATTAGGTGTCTTATTGTTGGGCCATCTGCTTGTGGTAAAACTACACTAATGGTTGATAATTTTTTATTGGCACCCAACTGGTTAGACTGGAAAAACAGGCACTTGTATGTCTTCTCTAAGAGCTTGGAACAATTAAAATATCAGCAGCTGATGAAGCTATATGATGGATTGGATATTGCCACTTTTGAATCAGATGTTAAGCCACTTGATGAATGTCTCGATAATTCTGTTGTTGTGTTTGATGACATTATACTGGATAATCAAAACAAGGTTAGAAATTTCTTTACACAGGGGCGGCACAAAAACATTGATTGCTTCTACCTGGCACAGACTTTTTCTAAAATACCGAAGCAACTGATCCGAGACAACAGCAATTTTATATGTGTGTTTCATCAAGATCATACCAACCTCAAACACATACATGATGAACATGTAGGTGGGGACTTGAGCTACAATGATTTTTCTAAATTTTGCAGCAGGTGCTGGAACCAGGACAGTTATGGGTTTGTCACAATTGATATGACAAGAACACCCAATAGCGGCAAATACAGAAATAAAATCAACGATTTTCTAGACGTTGAGACATAAATAAACAACCATGAAACGACCAATCATTGATGATCTTAAGTTAAGAGATTATCTTGTAAAAAGATTTAAGGGATGGAAATCAGAGAACCGTGGAATTTATGAAAAACACAAACAAACAGAACAGCCTGTCATTGATGCTATTAATAATTTAGGTAAGAATATCAAAACTGTTACAGAGCAGAATCAAGATTTGATCACAGAGCTTGTACCTGTAGCTGCAAGGAACATATTAGATTATCCATTCACCCCACTTTCCAGCATTCATACACCTAGTCCTATTGCTCCTAGAAGAATTGAAGCTAGTCAGGATCCTATTGAATTGGGTCTTCTTGCTCAAAAATATTTAAGCACACCTAAAGACAACAAAGATGAGGTGTTTGGTTTATATGCTGACACAGAGCTTGATGGTAGTATCATACATAGAATCGGTAATTTCAGAGTAACTTTTATGGGGGATGATCTGATTGTTTATTCAGAATCTCGTCTCGGAGAAAAAGGTGGTTTTGTTAAGTACCCTGGCACACCTGGATTGTGGGAACTGATGACTAGGAAAAGGCCTGGCAGCTATACAGATCAAGATTATGAACATTACAAAGAAATATTAATAAAATCAGATGCTCTATACCAGAACAATGATCCCACACAAAAAAGAGTCAAGTCTAGCAGTGGGGCAAAATACAATAATTTAATCAAGCCCATATGGTCACAGATCAAGACTGGCAGTGGAATCAAACAATACAACACCCTGCCTAAAGAATTTGTATGGGTTGATGATGTCAGGAAACTTGTAGATAGGTTGCTGGTGATAGCTGGGGAGGAAAATGCTGGCAACCACAATTTTTACAATGAAAAGGTTGGAATTATGGACATGATAAGCACCAAATTGTCTAATTTTATAGTGAATGACCCTAAGGGGATTGGATATCTCATAAAAATTATTAATACTCTACCCCCCAAATTTTGGAATATTTCTGAGGGCCGGGGACTGGTTAATGACATTATAAACAAGCTGCCATTTGAACTACACATTCCAGGCTATCAGTATTGTGGTCCAGGCACAAAATTGGATCATAGATTAAACAGAGGTGATCCTGGTGTAAATCCCCTAGATGCTGCTTGTAGAGACCATGACATAGCATACAACACACATTCTGATCTTGACAAGAGACATGTTGCAGACAAGAAATTAGAAGAGGCTGCATTTGGCAGATTTGTAAGCAAAGATGCTTCTTTAAGTGAGAGAATAGCAGCATTGGGAACCACCATAGCTATGAGCACCAAACAAAAACTGGGGTGGGGGTTGTGAATATGTATATAATAAACCTACAATGAAGGCCAAGGGTGTTATGTATCAAATACCTTATGCAGGTCTTAAATCTCTTAAAACTATTGATAGTCTTTTAACCAAAAAGCAGCGCAAGAAAAAAAGCTCTTGTATTGCAAAGGGACATGGTATGAAATTGTTGCTTAGTACCCCCCAATTAAAAAAATTACAGCAATCTAGAAAAAAATCACATGTAGGGGGATTTATATTTACCATCCCTGCCATCTTAGCAGCTCTCGGGGCTGTGGGGAGCTTGGCCGGGGGATCAGCTGACATAGCAAAAACAGTAATAGATGCCAAGAAAAATAGGGCAGAATTAGATGAGCAGAGGCGCCATAACCTGGCCATGGAGAAAAAAGGCAAAGGTGTTAAGAGAGCCATGAATAAGTTTAAAAAAAACAAGAGCCGCTTACAAACCAAGATATTGAAGCTTTAATCAAGCCATTGGGCATCAAACATTTTAGGGGTGTGTACATGTCTGATTCTTTACCAGAGCAACCACTCAACAAAGAGTGTGGCATTGTTAATTTGGATGAGTACAAAAATCAGGGCACTCACTGGATTTGTTATCTTAAATATTTAAAAGATGAGGCATTTGTGTTTGATTCATTTGGAGGTGTTCCACCTGAAAATTTAGTAAAATATCTAAATTCACCTAATCTTTATTACAATAATGCCCGTATTCAAAACTTCAAAGATATTAATTGCGGACATTTGTGTTTATCTGTTCTTAGATATATGTCTCAAATAAATAAACCATCAATTGAAGATTTTCAAAAAGCCTTGTGGTATTTGAAACATCATGGGGGTATTCCATCTCACCAGCCAAAATTCAATATTGAAACTCAAATTGCATGATGATATAGTGTATCCCAAAACAATAGCTCTCAGAGCATTTTACGGCATGTACTTGATACCTAATATTACGCACCACAACAACAAAATTGCAGTAGGGGATCAAAAAATTGTCATCACTCCAGGGCAATATAATCTGTCCACTCTAAATGCTCAATTACCCAGAGGTATAGTGTTAAGTCAAAATTCTGTCACTCACAGAGTAGAGATTGTATCTGCTACGGAGACAGTGGATCTGGGTACTATAGGAGAGCTGTTAGGCTTTGAGAACAACACAAAACTTGAACCGGCCATCAAACACACTGCTATGAATATACCCAAATTCTTAGCCATAGAGACTCTAAATATTCACTGTAATGTGGCCGAGGGTATGATCACCAAATCAAATGGCATAGGCACTCACAAACAAACTGGCATCATTGCAACATTCAAACCTAATTCTGAATTCATGGAGCCAATCATCTACAATCCATCCCCAACATTATATTTTCCTGTGTGCCATAATAGAATAGATTACATTGAATTGATGGTCACTAATGAAAAAGAAGAATTAGTTGATTTTGCTGGAGCCACAACAACTGCAATCGTAGAGATTAATATTTAAATAAAAATACATACAATGGAAAATATTGAGAGTTATGAGCTACAATCATTCCCCCCAAACAGGAGGACATTTGCAAATTTAAATCAACCCAACACACAGATCGAGGTTGATCTTGATGTAGGGGATGGATTTATACACCCTCACAGAGCAGATCTATACATCAAATTTGATGTTGTAAAGCTGGATGGAACAGATTATCCGGCAAATTCAAATATAAGATTGGTGGACAATTTTGTGCCACATCTATTCTCTGAAATTGAGATCAGAAAGCATGGCGTTGTTATAAACAGAGTGGATTATCCCGGCATTACCTCCACGGCTTTGGCCACACTAAAATTATCCAAAACCGAGGCTTCATACTACAAAATAGGCGGATTTGAAGCTGGTGATAAGATATTATCCAAGAACCACACTGTGCTGTTCCCCATGCGCCTGTTGCCAGGATTCTTCTCGGATTACAAAGATATCATGTGGAAGGGTGGTTTAAGAATTACATTTAGAAGAGCTGCCAATGATAATAATGCTTTGATGAGGTACAGTGCGATAAACCCTACAGGAGAAGCTCTGCCTAATACCCTACCTGATGAAGGCAAGTGCATTATTCAGACTATGGAGTTAAGAATCCCGGTTGTTGAATATGAGGCCAGCTATGCTCTTAAATACAAAGCTGATATCCTAAAAAATCCACAGGTTCCTCTGCAATTTTACACATATCAATGCCTACAGAAGGTTGCCACTGGTACTTATTATGAATTTGATGCCACAAATTCATTCTCCAGTATTCAATTTGACATGCCTGATTTTGTGGTGGTTCTGTTTCAGACTGGGAGACACAACAATCAGGAAAAAAATTCAAGCAAATTTGATAACTGCAACATCAAGAACATATATCTTAAAAATGGGAGAAATGAGGTCTTTCCTAGAGAAAATTACAATTTAGACATTTCCAAGGATGATTTTCTTAAATTATATGAGGCATTTTCGGCTTTCAAGCGTGTCACTACAGGCAATACGGATATGTATTATACACCAGATGAATTCAAAGCACGGAGACCCATGTTTGTAATTAACACTTCAAAAAGGAAACAAGTTGTGGTTAATGACAGGACAAACATTAAAATTATCTGTGAATTCCACGAGGCTTTACCAGATGACACCATATGCAGTGTCATTCTCATAGGTGAAAAATCATATGTTTATGATGTAAGAAATGAGCGGGTCACGGAGCAGTTCTAGAAGCACGATTCAAACACAGAGGCCCTTTGATTACAAAGCAATAATACCAACACTTTGCTGTCAGAGAGGCCCCAGACACTCTACCAGCTTTGAAACCTCAACTGTATTATCAGCTAGCAGTGAATATCTTATGTGTGGGCAGTTGTATGTATTTCAATCTTATATCAGGACTCGAACCCAAAGCCCCTGATTACAATGCAGCAATATTAACACTTCTCAATATGGAATATGCCCACATTTTACTGGGTTCTGAGACCTTAATGCAGACAAAATTGGATTTTGAACTGCCATAATATTTTCTAAGTCTTTGCCTAGGCTCATATTATCAGAATAGAATTGCTTTCAGAATGAATGGGGGTCAGTTCATTGCCACTGTGTGAAAATATGTATCTTTGTCTCAATCTTTGTTACATTTTCCTTGTTACAGACATGTTACACGCACAGAAAGATTAATGACCTCTTCAGTGAATCGCACAGAAAAATCATTATTATTCCCTTCTAGCGTGTAGATTTTATCTCTTGCGTGCCGGCAAGGCATGGAGGCAATTAATTATACCTACCCACTTTTCTTCTATTGTATTGAGCAAGTGGTTATAAAACATGAGGAAATAAGAAAACTGAGAAATTCAGTTTTTATACAATATATTGTTGTAAAACATTGTTTTACCAGGGTTTCAGATTTGGGGGCTATCAACTAGCAGTAATTATTCAAAATCTCACTTGTGGACATATTATTTTGCCACATGTATTTCAATCTTAAATATTTTATCAGGACTCGAACCCCGAGCCTTTTGTTTACAAGACAACAATATTAACATTTTGCCATCAGGGGAGGCTTCATATTTTATGAGGACTTAAACCCGAACCTCCACACCTGAAAAATTGGGGTATAGGCCCCTCTTGCCATTGTCTTAAGTATGGGTAAAGCTATATCTGTTGAGCCCTCGCCTTTTCTACACTAGAAATTCAGAATTTCTTAAAAATCAGAGCATATCACACCTGAAAAATTGGGGTATAGGCCCCATCTTGGCATTGTTTTAAGTGTAAGCAAATCTGATTGTTCAATCAAATAGCCTCGCCTTTTCTACACTTGTAAGTGGCGCTGTCCCCACCACAAACACCACTACTCATTTCCACCTTCGAAGGTGGTAAATTTTCCTACATTCTCCCTGAATGAAGCAATCTGGGGTTCTATCTAACCTAGAGACAACCACGGAGACGAAGATAACCAGAGTATAGTGCTGATGGCATTACCTTCGTGATGGGCAAGATCGTGAATGTATGAGGCCTACTTCTACAACTCTCGCCTCTGTGTGCACGAGATAACTTTACATCTTTACCTTGCTTTTCGTCATTATAAACGATAATTACGTCGCATTAATACGTCTCAAAATATTTGATTGTTTGTTACGTGAGACGAAGATACATAGAGGATGTGTCGGGATGGGCTGCGCACGTTCTCTATCCCCACCACAGCGAAGATGCTGTAATCTTGAACCCTTGCCGAACATTCCCCGTGCAAGCTGATTAGAGACTGGGGGAAACCGGGGAACACTGATGCTTAGTCATCGGCACATGGGTATTGAAAACATACCGCAGCCTCATATGAGGCAGTCAGATAGTCAATCAACTGGACCATCGCAGGTATGGCGTTGTTATGACATTGTAATAGGGAGCAGACTGTCAGGAAGATCTAAATATCCGATCTGTTTCTCTCTGTTATTTTTCGTCGATTTTCTATTGATTCAATTATAAACACATGTGCCTTATCCAGGATTCCAACGTAGGTCCTCTAGTGTCGTAGAGCGCTACAAAACCGTAAGATATCTCTCAACACGGGCTAGTTTTAGAAGTCCGTTCATTCGACTTGGAAATCCATAACTTCCAATCTCACGTAAACATTAGGAACCAACTATTTTCCAGCCGATGTTAGAACGAAGTTAATAAAAACACACACCTGGCTTCTGATAAATCATGATAGTTGTTCCAATGGTAGCAGTACAGGAATCCTGCGCTTATAGATATCGTGCCTGTAATAAAGCCATACCACTCAACGTAGCTGCTACTGTATATTGAAATTGTGGAGCTTCATATTATGAGCTGTACAGTAATTTGCAAAGTAACACCAGAACTAACACATAGAAAAATAACACTTTCTGAGAAGTGTGTTAACTTAATTAAGTATTTTTCCTCTCTGTCTCTGTAATGCGAGCATTGAGAGATTTGCGCCAAACCTCAGCAAGGTACTCGCTCCTTTGTCCGCGAGAACGGAAAGCCAGCGAGCTTTCACATGCACGTCGGGTGACTCGCATCACTGCTTCAAGCTGTGCGTGTAGTGGACAACTTACGTCGAGGTTAAAGTTTAAATGCAAACTATATTCTCATTAAAAGGGGCAGAGAACGTCAAGAGAAACAGACAGGGTGCGGACTACGAGACATCAAGCGTTGCAACAACGTGTTTACGCGTGCATAACATCAGCGGTTCTACCAGCATTTTTAGGAATAGACTGCGTTTATTCTGTGGCTAAGTTGACCATTTGGCTAAACTTAAAGGTGGAGCCGCGTTGGTCAGATCGGTTGGGAGCCTCACTGTCACTGAAAAGAGCCGGGTTCGATTTAAGTGGTGCGTGATCTCAGGTGGGAATGTTTCAAACCATGTCTGGCGACCTTGGGATTCGCCCAGCTGGGAAGAAAAGTCGGCTGGAGCCTGGTACTGAGCACGTCTCCTACAGAATTAGCTGAGATTGTGAATATGGGTGCCCTACCTACGCATCCCTCATACACGACATGTTGCAATGCACAGGTTATAGCTTTCGCTTTCACGCACATGTACACATAGATACTCTCAAAAAAATCCTACGCGTTAAACTCGCCATTAAATGCACAAAAATGCCACATAGAAGAAATAACGTACAGAATAAGTAAACTCGCCGTGAAGACAGTATTAGAGTTGGTGTTTTTAAGTCCACTTTATGCACAGCAAGGTTAATCAGGACTGGACCTACAGCTCAGAGTGCGATCCGAACCACTATGTGCCTCCACTGGGAATCGAACCCGGGACCCCATGATTACAAGGCTACGACGCAACCACTGGTTAAAATCATAACCTTCTAATTATGAACACAGACAGAATACGTTCTGAATTATCGTTTTTCGAGATCTCGTAGCGTTGAAAACAAAGCCTTAAATCTCGGCTAGATCTTTGGCCGACAACAGAGCAGCTGTTTTCGAATGTTCCTTTCCTTTAAAAAAAAAACGCTATAATATTCCAAAATCTTTAGAAAATTACATATGCTTAGAATTGCTTCTAAAGATTCACGTGAATATTCCTCTAGGTTGCTTTCGCTGTTGTTACGACACTATTGAGAATTTCTAGGCAACACAGAAGGCAAACCACATGAAGATTCACGTAAATAATCCAGAAGAAATTCTAAGCAAATGTAATTTTTTTTAGTTTTTGGAATATCATAGCGGTATTTTTTTCGAAAGGGTAGGAAGAATCGAAATCAGCAAAACAGGTGCTTTGGCGTCGGGTAAAGATCCACTCGAGTCGTAATAAGCAAAATGATGTTCTGCTTGATGTCCTCTGAAGTTGTAAGGCGACATACCATGTAATCCAACTTTCTGAATATGTAAAGTCAGTATAATAATTATTGTTTTTGATATATTGGGGACACGTTCATAAACCCCTTTACCATCTAAATAGTGGAACTGTTGAACTCCTAATAGCACAATTCTCGAATTGGGAACGAAAAGGCGAGACTACAAGGCAAATTGGAGGCAGGAATTAGCGACCTGAGACTTTCCCAGTTGCTACATGGAATGAGGAAGTGGCGGACTCCCCTTCCCCCGCACCCTCCTTCTCCTCCCGCCTTGCATCTTGTCCTGTTTCGCAAGAAGAGAAGCTAAAGCGTAACATGAGAAACGCATTTTAGTCTCCTCAAAGTATGGAATCTTACCTCGTTAACAGTGGGACGAAGTTGTTAGCGAAGTTTAGGATTACGGGGAGTAGGATGCCCTGAACTTCGTATCAGATCACGTGATTTCTGGAGCTTGACGTCATTTTGAGTTCGAATGAGTCAGCTTTGCTTGCCCGGCAAAGAATTTACGTCGTCGTTAGCCCCCGGGTGAAGATCAGCGTGTTTGCACCCAAAATCAGCTTATTTGGTTTGTGCACAACTCGAAATTCGATGGCGTTTCGGTGCTGTTGAATATTAAAGGACATTTGGGTCTAGGTTCATTTAGTGACGTCTAACATTTGCAAGAACAACTATAATAGTTGTTATGCTTAATCTTCAGCACGAGTTCAAGGCCATATCTATACTCTGTCCCAGCTAACTGTAGAGCAGGCAAACGAAATCAAGTCTCTGCGCAAGTAGTGACGCGAGACGGCTACACCAATGAACATGTGAGAGGAACGGAATGGTGTGGAGTGGGAAAAAACGACTGCTTCGCACTGGCCACTCGATTTCCTTCGCTTCTCTGACGCTTTGCGCTGCCCTGCTCCACAGTTATCTTGGATAGGGTATAATGGCTATTCTCATGAGTTATCATCTTTCTTTAAGACATTTCAAATTAAATTGTTTATTGTTATTTCAAGCTTGTTTACCAGAATGTAGTGTTACATAGATGTGAAATAAGGCCTTTGGCCACTTACATCGAGAAATAAAATAAATTACCTTTTTGAAAATAAAATCTTAAGAAAGAAATTTGATTTTAAAGAGGTAAAATAACATGTGATCAGAGAATGTTACATAAAAACGAACTTTATAATCTACAGGGTGTGCAAAAAATATTTCTATTATTTTGTAATACCGAACAGAAATACATGATATTACCATCATTTGAAACAGGAATGTTTACCATTTCACACAGACCCTAAATGCATTCGATGTGCGCCCCATGAGTGGGACTTCTATTCTCGCCAAAAACTTCTCAAGCATGTTTTGTGTGACGTTTCCAATGGCGATGTCGATTCACCTTCGCAATTTCTATATAATCTGTGGAAGTGGAGGAACAGCAGAACAGCAGAAATCGCACACTCAGTTGTGCCGGAAATGCCACAGAAGGTTTGGCGAATGGTAGTACTGCTTGGACATCTATCGTGCACATCGAGTGCATTTAGGGTCTGTGTGAAATGGCAAATATGCATCTTTCAAGTGGCAGTAACATCATGTATTTCAGTAGTAGTGTAAGTGTATAGTTTCTACGCAGTACTTGGTACGAGTGCATTTGTAGCCTCTGTTTTTTACCAATCGAATATCAGTTTTTGACATATTTTGACAATTTTTTGTCGACGTTTTTGCGTTTAGCGATGTTTTAGTAAAATTTCCCATTTTTTCCCACTCGTACTTGGTACGAGTGCATTTGTAGCCTCTTTTTTATCAATCGAATATCAGTTTTTGACATATTTTGACAATTTTTTGTCGATGTTTTAGCGTTTAGCGATGTTTTAGTAAAATTTCCCTTTTTTTCCCACTCACACTTGGTAGGTATATCACGATCTTACGTGATATAACTTAACCTATCCTTTTTTATTACGTGCTAAACTACACGAGAGCCTCTACATGCTTTGACCTACTTTAGAGTAGTGTAGGTGCCCGGGTTCAACGCCATCAATTGGGGATCAAAAAAACCTCAAAAACTCACTTTCTCTCCACGTTCCGCGCCTCATTTATTGCGCTGACGATGTTTCGCAGCGAAGAAAACAGCACCAAAACATCAAAAACTCACTTTACTCATTTGGGGTTCACCAAAACCTCAAAAAAAAAAAAACTCACTTCTCTCCACGTTCCGCGCCTCATTCATTGCGCTGACGATGTTTCACAGCGATGAAAACAGCATCAAAAAACTTTAAAAAAAACTCACTTTCTCTCCACGTTCCGCGCCTCATTTATTGCGCTGACACAGCGTGATGAGTAAATTCACTTTTTCATCTTTGAAGGATGAATGCACCTTATCGTAATTTTTTTTCCAAGTCCGGGACCAATGTTCATATATCGTCACCTTTTGTAAACACCTCTCTCTCTGTCGCACACACACATATGCGCGCGTGCCTGTATTGTGATGCAAGCAAACAAACAAAAATAATAATTGTTTTTTTTTTAGTAGACCCAAATTGGAGAGAGTTCACCAACCGAAAGTGAGACTCGGTGAGGCTCGCCTTAATGGTTTTTTCTTGTAAGGCATAAGCCTCATTTTCTCGCAGTGTTGCCAACACCTCACTCGATCACGATCTTACGTGATATAACTTAACCTATCTTACGATTTTTTTTACGATCTTCAGTGATATAACTTAACCTATCATTTATTCTTTTTATTTGCACACCGAACTGTAGTAGACCCAAATGGAGAGAGAGAGTTCACCAACCGAAAGTGGGGCTCGACTTAATGGTTTGCTCTTGTAAGACACAAGCATTATTTTCTCGCAGTGTTGCCAACATCTTACTCGATCACGATCTTACGTGATATAACTTAACCTATCTTACGATTTTTTTTTACGATCTTCAGTGACCTATCATTTTTTTTATTTGCACACCGAACTAACTTACATTATATTTTATATAACCTTGTTGATTTTTTTTTTAGTAAGTGGAAATTTTTTTTATGAATTTTAAAACTGTTCCGTCACCCACTCGTTCTTCACGTCGTACGCGAAGGACTTCTCTGCAATCAGGATGACGCTGCACACGGTATCGGCAGGCAGCGCGTCGTGGAACTCGCAGACGATCTTGATGTTGGTTCGATCGTTGACCACCACCTGCTTCCGCTTCGTGGTATTGATGACGAACATCGGCCTGTGGGTTTTGAATTCGCTGGGCGTGTAGTACATGTCCACGCTTCCCTCCGTTACGCGCTTGTAAGCAGAAAACGCTTCGTAAAGTTTGAGGTAATCGTCTTTGGTCATGTCGAGGTTGTAATTCTCGCGCGGGAACACTTCGTACCTACCGTTCTTGAGATAAACGTTCTTGATCTTGCAGTCGTCGAATTTGCTGGATATTCGATCTCCCTGTTCGCTTCGTTCAAATTTGCGAACGTGCGACGGTTCGGAGGGAAAGATTGCAATTCGTAACTTTCGATTTGCTCCATTTTTTTTTCACTATATGTTATTTATTATACGTTGATCTCCACGACGGCCGTGGTCGTTGCACCTGCAAAATCCACCACGTCTCCTTTCTCGTTCGTGACCACCAACTCTATGTTGTCTATGCGGTTGCGACATACTGGAAAATAGATCGGCGAAGAGGGTGTGTAGATGATCGATTCCATGAATTCGGAACTGGGTTTGAACGTGGCTATGATTCCCGTCTGCTTGTGACTTCCTAATCCGTCCGAGGATTTCGTGATCATGCCTTCCGCCACGTTGCAGTGAACGTTCAGAGTCTCTATGACCAAGAATTTAGGAATGTTGGTTGCTACGTGCTTGATGCCAGCTTCGAGTTTGGTGTCGTTCTCGAAAACTAAAAGTTCTCCCATGGTGCCCAGGTCCACGGTCTCCGTCGCGGACACGATTTCCACTCTGTGCGTGACCGAATTTTGAGAAAGGTACGTGCCTTTGGGTAACTGAGCTTGCAAAGTAGAAAGATTGTATTGGCCTGGCGTGACGACGATATGTTCGCTTCCGACGCTAATTTTGTTGTTGTGCTGCTTGACGTTAGGTATGAGGTACATGCTGTAGAATGCACGCAAAGCTATGGATTTAGGATAGACGATGTCGTCGTGCAGCGTGAGTTTCAAGATCGAAGATTCGCTCGTGAGATGGAACACGCCCATCGTGATGCTGTTTCAGGTTCCACAATGCTTTCTGGAAATCCTCGATCGTAGGCTTATTTATTTTAGAGAGAAACGCAAGAACGGAGAGACAGAGATGACCGCAGTTCACGTCTCCGAAATTTTGAATGCGTTCGTCGTTGTAGTATATAGATGTTTTGTTCGTTTTCAGATAATGAACTAAATTTGTAGGTGGAACACCTCCGAAAGAATCGAAAACGAATGCTTTATCGTTGTTTTTGTGGTAACATATGCAATGCGTGCCTGGATTTTCTTGACTGTCAAAGTTGACTACTCCGCATTCTCTTCTTTTAACGGTTGAAGGTAACGAGTCGGACATGAAAACTCCTCTGAAGTGTTTGATTTGTAATGGTTCGATCAGAGATTCAATGTCTCGGTTGGTGAGTGCTGTTGTTTCTTTTTTTTAAACTTTTTCATCACCCCCTTCCCCCCTTTCTTCTCCATGGCCAGATTGTGACGTTTCTGTTCTTCCAATTCCGCCTTGTTCTTCTTCGAGTCGATGACGGTTTTCGCGATGGCGGCGCTTCCGCCGACCAAACTTCCAACGGCCCCCAATGCTGCCAGGATTGCCGGGATGCTGAATATGAAACCTCCGATCTTTTGCTGTTTCCGCGAACGCTGCAAGCGTCTCAATTGTGGAGTGCTGAGAAGCAATTTCATTCCATGTCCTTTCGTCAAGCAAGAACGTTTCTTCTCGCGTTGTTTCTTGGTGAGTAACCCATCCAGGGCACCTAGATTTTTAAGATTCGAATATGGTATCTGGTACACGACACCCTTGGGTTTCATGTTGATGCTCTATATGTTTTTTTTTTCACGGTATGTTATTTATATATATAAATGTTCTGAGATTTTTTTTGTTTCGTGTAATTTTTTTTTCAAGGTATATTATTTATATATATAAATATGTTTCGAGATTTTTTTGTTTCCCTCTCGTGTAATTTATTTTTCACGGTATGTTATTTATATATATATATGTATGTTCTGAGATTTTTTTTGTTTCGTGTAATTTTTTTTCAAGGTATGTTATTTATATATATATGTTCCGAGATTTTCTTTGTTTCGTGTAATTTTTTTTTTCAAGGTATGTTATTTTATATACTCCGCACAGCCCCGTTACACAAATTCTATTACGTGCTTCGTTTTCTTACCAAGAAGTTCCTTTGTCCCCTTGTACACGATTCGAGTTTTGTTCTCGATTAAAATAGCTAGCTTCTCGTCGGATAACATGTTAGCGTATCGATCTGGTAAAAATAGACTGTATTGTCCGTCGAGCAACAGACGCACCTTGGGACCATACTGGGTAGAAACGATTGAACCGGAAGTTATCGTATAAGGTTTGCCGACTTCCAATTCCTGAATTTTTACATACTCGACTGACAAATTTAGCATTTGTTTTAATGCTTGGAGATCAGTCATTTTTTTTTCAGTCATATCGAAGGAGAAAAATTTTCAGGGTGTTATAGAAATTTTTTTTTCACAATGTGTGTTATTTATATATACACCGAAGATTTTTTTTCACCATGTGTGTTATTTATATATCAAGTTTTTATTTTTTGACACGTATATATTATTATTTTTTTTAACAGAGGAAGAAAGTCCGTGCTTCCGAAAGCGCGATGATGTGCGTTATGATATCTTCAGTTTCCTGCTTAGACTTGCGCCAATCATCCGTGTATCGTCTTCTCCCCTGCCTCGCCTCGTGCAGTTCGTCCATTCTCTCGTTTAATTTTTTCCCTGCGGCCGAAAGAAGAGTGTCGAGATCACCGCACCTCATTCCACTGATCTCCAGAAGACGGTCCTTGACAGTCATTTCATATGGGATTCGAAATGCCGGCGTCGTTTTAGCTATGATCAAAAGTTTCCCTATATCCTCACAATCTCCGTTTACTGCTTGTTTGAATATTTTTCTAAGCAGTTCGTGCGGCAAATCAGTTATGCAAGCCATGTTGTTTTTTACTGTATGTTATTTATTTATACACCCCACCCAAATTTTTGTTTCGTGTTCATGGCGATGGTGGTGCCCAGTGCGGCGACCCGTTCACCCAGCGACGCGTCTCTGCTGACGAATCTTTCGTAAGCTGCGTGCTCTAACTTTCTGTCTGCTTCGTGACGTGCATCCAGATCCGTCTGCGTGGTGTTGTAAGCGATGTCGTGATCTTTGCATGCGGCGTCCAACGGATTCACACCCTTGTCTCCTCTCTCCAATCTTTTCTCGAGTTTGGTAGCCGGTCCGCAGTACTGATAGCCAGGTAAATGCATCTCGAAAGGTAACTTGTTGATGATGTCGTTCACGAGTCCCTTTCCTTCGGCCACGTTCCAGAATCTCGGAGGCAGCGTGTTGATGATTTTAATGAGGTAACCTATACCCTTGTCGTCGTTCACGATGAAGTTGGAAAGTTTGGTGCTGATCATGTCCACGATGCCAACCTTCTCGTTGTGGAAATTACGATTGCCTGCATTCTCTTCGCCGGCTATCACCAACAATCAGTCCACGAGCTTCCTCACGTCGTCCACCCAAACGAATTCTTTGGGTAACGTGTTGTAGCGTTTGACGCCGCTTCCACTCTTCACCTCGTTCCAAATCGGTTTGATGAGATTCCTGTACTTCTCGCCGCTGCTCGATTTCACCCTATTCTGCGAGGCATCGTTGTTCTGGTACATGGCATCCGTCATGATCAGAATTTCCCTGTAACTTTGGTAATCTTCGTCGGTGTAATCCTTCGGCTGCTTTTTGGCAACGAGTTCCCACAGTCCCACCGTACCCGGATACATGGTCCAACTATCCTTCTCGCCTAAATTAACTTTAATGTCGTTGCCTTCGAAGGTGACTTTCGATTTCCCAATCTTCCACACCACACCGCCGCCTTCGTTGCTCTCCATGCTCGGACACAATCCGAACACTTCATCCTTGTCGAATTTCCCCGTGCTCAAGTAGTCTCGTGCCAAAGGTCCCAACACGATTTTATCCGAAGACGTGCTACCTATGGCTCGACGCCGTGCCGGAACGTCCTTCAGTTCGAACGGCGTCGAAGGAATGCTCGAAATGGGCGTGTGTACAGCGTAACTTTTAGCTGCGAGCGGTACGATTTCGTTGATCAAATTTTTATTTTGTTCCGTGACACTTTTAATTTCTTTACCTAGACCGCTGATGGCGTCGATCACAGGTTGATCCTGACGTTTCTTCTCTTCGTAGGATCCGCGATTCTCGGATTTCCAACCTTTGAAGCGTTTCACGAGGTATTCCCGCAACTTGAGATTTTCGTCTTCTTGAAATTGACGTTTTAACATTTTGCTATATACGTTGAAACGTTTTTGAAACGTCGAATTCTCAGTCTATACGTTCGGTTCTCGTAGTTTTCTGCTGTCACCCGCTTGAGACTATCCACTTTTTCTAACACTCAATTTTTGTTGTATTGGTTATTTTATATATGCTTGTCAGACGTTTGAAAAAAAAGAACGTTTTTTTTTCAAATTTTATTTTTTAGATTCTAACGACCTTTGATTTTTTTTGGATTTTTTT
Source organism: Lepisma saccharinum (assembly GCF_977018435.1). Classification (NCBI taxonomy): domain Eukaryota; kingdom Metazoa; phylum Arthropoda; class Insecta; order Zygentoma; family Lepismatidae; genus Lepisma; species Lepisma saccharinum. The sequence continues at coordinate 91,464,058 of NC_139231.1, read as the reverse complement.
CTTCTTGTTGCAAATCTGAAATTGTCCTCTTGTTAGCCTTTGAGACGTCTAGATAAACGTTTATTTTATTTCTATACTTTCCGTGGTTTGCTTTTCGAGTCATGTCAATGGTCACGAATCCGAAATCACCGCTGTTCCAACAGTGGGAGCAGAATTTAGAAAATAGATTGTAATTTATGTCAGCCCCTACGTAATCATCGTGTGCGTGTTTTAAATTGGTGTGGTCTTGTCGAAACAAACGTATGAAATTAGCATTATCGCGTAGCAGTTGTTTCGGAACCTTGGAAAAAGTTTGTGCCAGGTAGAAACAATCCAATCCTTTGTGACGTCCTCGAGTGAAAAAATTACGAATCTCGTTTTGATTTTCCAAGATCATGTCGTCGAACACCACAACGGAATTCTCGAGACAATCGTCCAGTGGAATGATTTCGGATGCGAAAGTTGCAATGCCCAGTCCCTCGTACAGTTTCATAAGTTGCTGGTATTTCGCTTGTTCGAGACTTTTCGAAAATACGTAGAGGTGTCTGTTTTCCCAGTCTAACCAATTGGGTGCGAGGATAAAATTATCAATGAGCAGTGTCGTCTTTCCGCACCCCGAAGGTCCTACGATCAGACATCGTATGCTATCGGGGAGCAATTCGCCGTTCCTTTTCTTCGTTTGGCTTTCCGAATCAGGTAGACGTTTTACGACATTCCACGTACTCATAGAATCACTTCGTTCGAATCGATCCAACTCGTGTCCGGAAGTCCCAGCCATTTCACCAAAATTTTGTCGCCTCTCTTGCGCAAAACTTTCTCGATGAGGTACGTGTCGGGGTATTTAGTTTTAGAGAGTTCCTCCTCGTAGAAGCGCCCCAATAAAATTTCACTGCCACTGTCCTTTATTATATACGTGTGACGGTTCCCGGGTAAAACTCGATCCACGGTAAAAAGTTCCGTACTCCAGTTTCGTGTGAAACCCCTGTCGAACGTTCGCTTCAATTTACTGACCCTCACCTGGTCTCCAATTTCGTATTTAGGTTTTTTGTCGTGGGTGTGTACTTTGGACAGTAAACGGTAGAAATTAAACGTTGCTCGTCGGACTTGGTAACGTCAGCTGGCTTCATGCCTATCGTTCTGTGCCGTGTGTGATTATAGTCGTTAACGAGTTCCGGAAGAATGGTGACCCACTTGTAACTTCCCTGAAGCGTGAAGCGTGACCAAATGCGCGATTTCAGAGTGCGATTAAATCTTTCCACGATGCTGGCCTTGACGTCACTGAAGGTCGAGTAATGTCGAACGTCGTGTTTCCGAATAAACTTTTGGAATACGGCGTTGTAGAATTCCTTCCCCTTGTCCGTGTGCAGAAACCGAGGTCGTCTGCCGCCGCTTTCGCGAAAAATTGTCTTGAATGCTTCCGTGACGCATGTTCCTGTTTTCGCTTTCAAAGGTAGAGCCCATGCGAATTTCGAAAATGTGTCTATGACGGTGAGGAGGTACTTGTTGCCCTTGTTCAATTTATGTACGTTTTTTAACTTGCCGCTACTCATCTCCACGAGGTCGCTTTCCCAGAGGTCGACGATGCCCTTGGTTACCACCGCCAAACGTTCGTAGTTGCGGCGTGCAGGTTTATGCAATTCTTCGACGATGGCTTGCCTAGACATTTTTTTTTTTTTTTTAGAGATTACGTTTGAAGAGAAGCACCAGCGTGATGGGATTAGAAGAGGGTGGCACGCTTGTGTTTTGAACAATCAGCTTATCGCCGGCACTCACGTCGAAAACGGTAAGATCTTCGTCTTCGTGTATTTCATATATGTTGCGCGTTTCGTTCCAACGTGCCAGAGGAATGTTTCCTGCTTTCTGGACACCACGATTCGATATCAAGGTCATGGTGGGGACGCTAGCTTTTCTGCCGTGAGACCAGTACGAAAATTCGTTTACCTGAATCGTGCCATCGAGGAGAAACTTGTAGTACGGATGATAAGGATGTAACATGTACAGTTTGTTACCTTCGACGAACGTGGAGATTCTCTGCTGATTGGGTACGCTGTTGATTTCGATGGCTTGCAAGGTGAACAATTTGGCGAATTTAGTATCGACGCCGAGCAGATTACTGTGAACTTGTCCGAGTTTATTTTCGATGGGCAGCAAATGCTCGACTATGGTATCCGTTACGGCAGAAAACGACGGTTTGATTTTCACTTCCACGTTCAACTGCTTGTAGTTTTCGTTGAGTTCTTGCAACTTGGCACCGAAAGAGGCCAGCGTCGATTCCTGCGTGGATTCCAGCACTCCAACTTGATCTCTGATGTTGACGACAATGTTCTGAAGGTTCTCGACTTGATTCAATTTCGAGCTTTTCTCGGTAAGATCGTTCACGATGCTTCGCATCTCGGTAAACTGCGTGTGAAGGTCGGCGACGCTCTGCGAAGTGGGCAACGTCGACACCAGCGATTTAATTTCATCTCGAATCTGTTCCACGTTCGCCGTTTCCGTCTCCAGTCGTTTCAGCATTCGAGATATGTTCCTTTTCAAAGCGTGTAATTCTTTGGAGGTGGGGAGATTGGCCACCCTACTCTCGAGATCGCTCAATGAACTTTTGAAGTCACTCGAATCGGATAATGCCGTCACCGCCGTTTTCAATTTTTCCAAATCTTCGCTCGAAGGCACGCTCGTCCATAACGATTCCAAGTCACCCTGTATGTTGTCGAGTACGTGATGAAAATGAGCTAGATTGGATTCGACGTTCAAATTTTCTAAATATTCGATCTTCTGCTGAACCGTGCTTAACGTGTCCTGAATGGTCGTCAGCGCGTTCGCTTCAGCGTGAATATTTTTAATTTCTTCGTTGATCAACTCCAAAGACACCTGAAGCGTGGCGATGGTGGTTTGAATGTGTTCGAAATCTCGATAAGCCTCCAATTGAATTTTTATATTCGCGACGCTTTTACCGATGACCTGCAGTTCGTCTGACGATGGTAGGTTCGTCATGGTATCTTCCAAAGTCTGCAACTTGGATTTAATTTCTTCCAACGTGCTTCTTGTAATTTGGAAACGACGACATGCAAGCGTTCCACATCTATATCATTCACGACGGTTTGAAGTTCAGAGAAATTCTTTTCGATTGCGGAAGTTCGTTCTTCGATTTCGAGTTTCAATTTTTCCAAATCTTCCTTTTTTGATTGAAATTGCTGTAATTTGAGCAAATCATTTTGAAGCGAATCCACGCTCAACTGTATATTTTGAACGTTGTCGTAAGAATGTACGTCGACATAATTTTTTATTTGCGTTTTCAGTTCGGAATCGATTTTCAGAATGGGGTCGAGACATTGCGTTTGGAGCGTAGCGATCTCCGACTCTAAACTTTTGTTTAAGGTCTCCTGCAAAGCGATCAAATCGCTCCTCAACTTCTTAACACGAACGTCCAACATGAGAATCTCTTCTGCGTGGTCCACACGCTTGGTGTTGCCGAAAATGTCGTTAGGCATTTTGGTTAACGGTTATTTATAATAGGATAGACGATTCGTAAGTCTACGAAGAGAGGAATGAGTTTGTCGTAATCTCCGAGGAGTTCCACGTAAAGACAATCTCCTGCGGAAACATCGTACGCCATGTTAGAAAGCATCTTGTCGTGCTTGATTCGAAAAATGTTCTTGCCGGTAGATATTTTGATTTCGCCTACGTTTTCCGGATTCAAGGTGATTTGAAGTTTCCCGTCGATCGGAATTTCGTAGAAATGTAAATTGTTATTGAAGACGTAAAAAATCTTGCCCACGTCCTCATCCAATTTAGTCCAAATGCTGTTGAGGTGAATGATCAACAGACCGTTGAGTTTAGTTAACACGGAAGGTAGAAATTCATGATCTGTCGTCGTGCGGTGTACAGTCTCCATGTTGATCTGTTTTCGGAAACCAAAGAGATTCATTGTCCTTGCTAGTTACTTATTGTGTATGTGAGACAGTTAAAGTTTTTTTTTTCATTTGCATTGCCTACAATTTTTACTAATTTCTAAACGATAGTGTCCCCAAGGCAACGTGTGGATTCCACAAGACAAACTACATCTTTTATCGTCATGCGGATCTAATGCTACTTTCCTAACTTTGTTTGTTGTAATCACGTGGTCTACACTTTGGATTCTTTGTTCTATACTTAGTATCGTCGATTGTGAGTAAAGGCAATCGACGTAATCGTGGAAGGTGAGTTTGTTCTCCACCGAATTTTTGCCCACACCTTTTGCTTTCTTCGTGACGCTACTCTCTGTTCTCATGGCATACATCTTCGAACGCAAACCCGCGAACTCGACAATAATATCACCGTTACATTCATCTTTCAGTTTACCTAGGACTTTTTTGTTGAGGGAAGGAATTCCAAATCTGTTGGGTTGAGGATACGCAGAAGTATCGAAATACTCAAGCATGGAAGGATTTTTTATGTCTTCATAGAGGTTAGGTGTTTGTATGCTGTAAATGAAGCTGTCGGTGTCCGTGTACAAAAGTGATATCTTATCATTGAAGAAGGGTTTCATCACGTCGTAATGAAATTCGAACATGTAAAGTTTCGACAAGTCGAGAACCGTTGCGCCAACGTAAATTGGTTTTCTGAATTTCATCAATTTTATATCCAGATTGAAAAGTGCCAAATTCTCATTGTAAATTTTTCTCGACTTGAATCTAGGATCGGCCACCCACTTCATGCATTTATTTTTATCCAAAACCAATTTCACGTCTACATGATTCCGCACGTTTTCCATCGTCTTGCCATACACCGCGTTATTCATCAATTTAAAAAAATCTTTGTCTAAATCGGAAGTGGCAACCGTCCTATGTTGCGTGTTTGTTTCAATGTACGGTTTGAGCCACTCGGAATGTTTAAACCTGAGGACTCTTCTAACATTCGCTACCTTAGCACCCTTCCCGATCAAGAATCGGAGATTCGAGTAATGAACAACGTATCTCTTTTTCCCCTCTAGAGTCAATAAAAGCTTGCATTGATTAGAATGAGGCGAAGATTTGAACTCGGATGCCGGTGGTAAATCGCTGAACAGATCGTGTAAATGGTCGGGGAATTCGATATCCACCTCTGCGAAGAAGCCATACTCACTATCGTCGAAATTTTCTATGTCTATTGATGCCCATTCGAATCCCCCGTAAGGAAGTTTCTGTACCATGGCATACCCGTAGAGATTATTAACGTCGGCGTAGAAGATGTAATTCGATGCTCGATTTGAATCATAATCTTCTTTCATGTGCACGTTGTTGGCTTTTGCATATCTCTGCACGCATTGTACCATCCCGTCCCGAATCCCCCTCTCGATGAAAAGTAACATGTCAACGTCCGATATCAGTTCCAGCTTGACCTTTGTCTGGAATAACATTGCCGACCACGCTAATCCCGGTAGGCTGTAGAAATACGCTGGATCTAATTTATAAATATTCGTTGCCGTTTTCCTGAACGCTTGAAAAACATCCGCCAGTATCGTCACGTCTAATTTTAAGTAGACATCGTGGTAGTCTCCGAGTGTCCTACATCCTAATTTCTCCCACATGAGTTGCGCGTGTTGGTATTCTTCTTCCGTGATTCCTTTCTCTCTGAGTCTCCTGTAAAATTCTCTTGGAGGTGGGAGCGCGTCGTCGTTAAATTTAGAACCATCACTAACATATTCGTAAGGATAAATCCTTTTACGTCTAACGAGTTCTATGTCTACGTTGGGAAAACTAGCTTTTGTAATTTTGAATTGTTCGTCTAAAAGTTTGCTGGCAAGAGCGTCCAGGCTGGCAGAGAGAAATCTGTACGAATCCAGAAACCTCATCTCGATGGTATTTTTAGTCTCGGGAATCATAACTTTCTTACTTATGGAGATGTATCGTTCTTCGTTTTGAGCAAGAATATCTATTTTTTGAGCGTCGTATCCGAGTTTCCTAATTAAGGGATGAAAGTCGTAATTAGAGCCATTGTGAAAGAATATGTGGACGAGTTTTGGTTTTTGGATTTTGAGGTTGCACGCATTACAGATTCCGCTTATGAAGCGACCGTCCATATGCGAATGGTGAAACACTTTACGATTGTCGTCCGTGAAGTGGTTATCGCACACGGGACACTTGACGGTGTCGTAGTAATTTTGAAGTTCGATAGCAGATAACGGAAGCATCGGTTTCGATGTTTGCAGCATGCATCCAATTTTCCCAACCTCCTCGACCATCTTTTCGAAGAAGCGTTCGATTGCATCGGGTCCTCGGTATACGTACGGTTCATCTATTTTATCCCGTCGCACGACAACGTAACCGAAACTGTTTGGTTCGTGTAGCTGGTAAGGTGTGGTGGAATAAACTTCGGGATCAGGATCGCAGTACGAGAGTGGTTTGAGGAACGCCTCGAAATCAGCAACGATGATGGCCGGATGTTCCAACAATGCCTTGTGCATCCTGAATTCTTCCACTTCGTTCTTTTCGGGCATCAACATTCGAACCGGTCTGTTGTTGCCGCAATATATTTTATGTTCGACAAGTTTATCGATAGCAATCTGACGTCCGGTGTATTTTCGATAATCGGATTGTTGTCGATCGTTGAACATTGTTAGACATCTCGGGCAAACTTCGATGTTGTTTGCATACTTGGTTGATTGACTTCTGACCAAGCGTGATAGTGAACGAATTAGTGTGTAGTGATGAACACTGTCGTTTGAAATAAGAAGAAGATTAATCACATGAGCATCGTCATCGTCGACATCGCTTATCCTGACGGGATGCACGACATGTTTATCCAACGTGTAGGAATACACGTTGATGATTAAGCGTTTTCCTTCTGCATCTCGTGCTCGTGTTTCGAATTTTGATATATCGGAAATGGTCACCGGGTATTCGATGCCAGCCATTGCATTTTCCAGTTCAGGTTCATGCTGCTTGTAATGATAAACCTGTTCTGGATGATTTGACCAATGAATCGGATGAAGTTCCGCCAACACACACCAGAGAAAACACTTGTTATCGCTGGTCTGTATATTTAACACAGCCCTCTTGTGTTGAATGTTCGGTGGAAGAGGAACGTAGCTGGAAGCGCGAAGAGGCGAGAATCGGTTCACGTAAACAGTTAACGTGTGAGGACTTCCACACAGAGACCATCCCGACCCTTTAGCCTCGAAATCGTCGTGTTTCTTAACCAGCTCATTTGAAAGATCGGAATAAAATTCGTCCAAATTATCGACGTCTGCCATATGAAGAGCCTGGTTTTTGGTTCGATGATAAAAAATACTTGTTGTACCATCGACTTTTTCGTATTCGGAAAATAGGTCAACGTATACTTTTATGGAATTATTTTCCAATTTATTTTTTAGAATATTTATCACGGATATTTTCGTTTCACGCAAGAAACTAAGAATGTCGCAGCCTGGTTCCGAAGTAAAAGAGAAATCCTGAATATGACGGTTGAATGCAGATGTAATTGGTTTGCGTTCATTACATAATTTAATTTGCTTGGAAGTGGAAGCTTCTGTTCCTGGATCATCGATTTTTCTTTTCAATGTTCCTTGTTCGGTCGATGGTTTGCAAATTTTCAGGTGTTTACTTAAATTTGTAATGCTGATCATCTTTCCGCATCGAGCACAAGGCTTAGAAGGTAAGGAACGATTAATTCTCGAACCTGTTTCGCTACGTCTTGCCCTGTGCTTGCTAATATTAGTTTTAGATATTAATTTTTCGCAAGTAACACATTCGATCAAACTGGTGGATTCCATTATGCTCTCTCAGATCACACAAACCAAAAAAATAATTTCCAGGTATGTTATTTTATATGGAATTTCTCGGGGTGATTACAAAACTCAAAAATTCAATGTACTGTGAATACAATTTTCAGGTATGTTATTTTATATATAATTTCTTGGGGTGATTACAAAACTCAAAAAAAAATTCAATCTATACTGTGAATAGAATTTCAGGTATGTTATTTTATATAGAATTTCTCGGGGGAATACAAAAATCAGATCGTCACGAGCATCGTGTGGCCCACGGCGAAGGCTTACTTGGAGTTCGTGGAAAGGCACGCGACTCAATTCGATCTGGGGAGGAAGCTCGATCTCTCTGCTCCCAGCTGGCTAGTTTCAAAAGCGACTGCATCAACGCTCTGGCTTGGCGTCACGTTTTCGAGAAGGTTTTCGGAAAGGATCCGGCCAAGTACCTGCGAACGATTTTTCCGAACACCGTCTGCGACGGCCACGTTCTCAACGAATTCACGTGGACGACCCAGCATCGTTTCCACACGCATTACTTTCTCGGCTGGGGTCTGATCTATCGATTCTGCTGCATCATCCCGACGTTCTTCATAATACACTGCAACATCAATTACCTGGTGTTGCATTATACTGTTTTGGAAAACAAGTTGAACGTTCCGAAAGATTTGTACCAGGACGTGACCGAAACTGACGCGTTCAAAACTCAATTTCTGCGCCTCCTGAGGACGGAAAAGAGAATATCGAATCAGTACAAAACCTTCGAACGGACGATCCTGCCCGATAATTTTTGTTTCCACCAGATCGTGGAGCAGCAGCAGCAGCACCACCAAGTGTGGTCGTGGGCCGCGTACATCGATTCTCTCAACCTGGACGCGAGCAAAGAACGCTATTTTCCCAAAAAGGATTCCGCGTTCGTTCGGGAGCGTATCGAGCGCGTGAACTGGGTGAAGGTCCCCGCACCGTGGGTCGAAGTCGTGCGAACGCTTTTTTCTTATTTTCACATGAAAGATCGCAATTTCGGAGCCAGGCAATTATTTGGAACCGAGGCGAACAACAACACCGTGAAAGCGGTCGTTTCTCCAAAGTTGGGATTCAGCTTGATCCTCGACCAGATCGACCCGCAGGAGACGAAGCGTGGCTGCTCCATTTCATCCCGGGCAACATTCGCATCGAATTCTCCTGCTGCGACGTACCGGACTCGTGCTGCGAATTTTGCCACACGATGTGTTTCCTGCAAACGCTAACAAACACAACCCCGACGCTCATTTCTTCGGATTTGAAAGTTATACTCGTAGGCACCGAACCTTCCTCGTTGCAACCCATCACGAACAATTACAGAGTATGCCAAAAATGCCGCGCCTGGTTTAGGTCGTCGTCCGACGTCAATGCTGCAAATAAAAGAAAATGATAGGTCACTGAAGATCGTAAAAAAAATCGTAAGATAGGTTAAGTTATATCACGTAAGATCGTGATCGAGTAAGATGTTGGCAACACTGCGAGAAAATAAGGCTTGTGTCTTACAAGAGCAAACCATTAAGTCGAGCCCCACTTTCGGTTGGTGAACTCTCTCTCTCCATTTGGGTCTACTACAGTTCGGTGTGCAAATAAAAAGAATAAATGATAGGTTAAGTTATATCACTGAAGATCGTAAAAAAAATCGTAAGATAGGTTAAGTTATATCACGTAAGATCGTGATCGAGTGAGGTGTTGGCAACACTGCAAGGAAATGAGGCTTATGCCTTACAAGAAAAACCATTAAGGCGAGCCTCACCGAGCCTCACTTTCGGTTGGTGAACTCTCTCCAATTTGGGTCTACTAAAAAAAAACAATTATTATTTTTGTTTGTTTGCTTGCATCACAATACAGGCACGCGCGCATATGTGTGTGTGCGACAGAGAGAGAGGTGTTTACAAAAGGTCACGATATATAAACATTGGTCCCGGACTTGGAAAAAAAATTACGATAAGGTGCATTCATCCTTCAAAGATGAAAAAGTGAATTTACTCATCACTCTGTGTCAGCGCAATAAATGAGGCGCGGAACGTGGAGAGAAAGTGAGTTTTTTTTTTAAAGTTTTTGATGCTGTCTTTAACGCTGTGAAACATCGTCAGCGCAATGAATGAGGCGCGGAACGTGGAGAGAAGGCGAGTTTTTTTTTTTGAGGTTTTGGTGAACCCCAAATGAGTAAAGTGAGTTTTTGATGTTTTGGTGCTGTTTTCTTCGCTGCGAAACATCGTCAGCGCAATAAATGAGGCGCGGAACGTGGAGAGAAAGTGAGTTTTTGAGGTTTTTTTGATCCCCAATTGATGGCGTTGAACCCGGGCACCTACACTACTCTAAAGTAGGTCAAAGCATGTAGAGGCTCTCGTGTAGTTTAGCACGTAATAAAAAAGGATAGGTTAAGTTATATCACGTAAGATCGTGATATACCTACCAAGTGTGAGTGGGAAAAAAAGGGAAATTTTACTAAAACATCGCTAAACGCTAAAACATCGACAAAAAATTGTCAAAATATGTCAAAAACTGATATTCGATTGATAAAAAAAGAGGCTACAAATGCACTCGTACCAAGTACGAGTGGGAAAAAAAGGGAAATTATACTAAAACATCGCTAAACGCAAAAACATCGACAAAAAATTGTCAAAATATGTCAAAAACTGATATTCGATTGGTAAAAAACAGAGGCTACAAATGCACTCGTACCAAGTACTGCGTAGAAACAATACACTTACACTACTTTCAGTGTTCACTATGTTTTCAGAAAATATGGCCTTGCAGAAACGATCAATTTGTTTTGCACACCACGCATATTCATTGTCTGATATTCATAGACTAATTATATAACTTAAATCACGATGACTTGGGTATCCATAAAGGAGAAAATAATTGTTTTACAGATCTGTATTGGAAATCCAGAAGGTAAGATTCCTCTAGGAAGATGAAAACGAAGACAGAAGAACACTGTAGAGATGAATCTGTAGGAATTCGGCCAGGATGGTACAGATTGGATTGATTTTGGCCAAGATAGGGATAGATTGAACGCTCGTATTGTTACTACCATGTTAGAAATACTCGAGTGTTCAAAACACAAAAAGGATATTTGAAACTTGTGTATTTCTGAATTTTTAATTTTGTGAGTTATATTCTTCGCTAGGTTAATTGTGACGATAGATCTATAAAACTGTAATAAATATTTCTGCGAATATAGAAGATAACAAACTACATATAGACTACATGGTTTCCGTATACAATGAACATAATAAAACAATATCAGGAATTAACAACTTTTATTGTTTATGATTTTCCGGGTTAACGCCTAGTGAATTCTGAAAAGATATGAAGATATCAAAGCTAAGTACAATATCATCCCAGACTGGAACTGTCCATCTTCAACTCCGAGGAAACTAAAACCTGCACGTCAGTCCGCGAAGATGAGAGCTGTCAATAAATTGGATCTTAGTAAAAACATTAATTTACACTTGGCATTAAAGTCGATAATATCCGGACACTAAGTGTAAATATCTCCGATTGAACGTCTATATTATTAAGACACAGAAAGCTACAGAGAAGAGATATCACTGATGAAATGTGTTTCATCGGCCGAATATACACATGTCGGTAGAGTGCGTTACTTAAGAGACTGCTGTCGTACGACATCAAAAAAAGTTTCACAGCGTGCGTCATTCCACTTTCAACTGACAGAAACGACGAGTTTTGATGAAATTTATCAATATGGTTGCTTCAAAGTTCCAACAACTTTTTTTAATGAAGTTTTGATCCTTGAGATTTCGTATCCATGGTATAAATCCACCAAGTTTTCTGCAACCTCGGCAAACTACAGGCTTCCCCATATCTTTAACTAGCGACATTAGCGCCACTGCAGCAATTTTTCTGTACTATATAGCTTTAGCAGGTATTGAAACTGGACGCCTGCATTACAAGGCGCCAACATTAGCTACCACCCTATCCGGAAGGTTCTACAGCAATTACTCTATGCTTGTATTTTTACGTTTCTCTCTCTCTCTCTCTCTCTCTCTCTCTCTCTCTCTCTCTCTCTCTCTGTATCAAGTTATCTTGCTAGTCGTACAAGATCCTGAGCTATAGTTGATGCACACCATCAGACACGTTCCCTAGTTGTAATAGAATATAACATTTATGAACATCTTGAACATTCTAATAAAGTTTCTTGTGCATGTACAGCTCAAATAAGAAAAGTATCGTGGAAAATGTTGCAAATGTCATCTTCGTACTTACACCTAGACCCCATTAGTGCCTAATTCGTTACGTTCCCCAATTAAAGTTGATATCAGCGAGGGAAAATGAAGTTTGTTCCCCAACATTCCCATACGCGTCCTCCCCAGCTGACTCGTTCAACTGAAAACTTTACTTTCTCGCTCGTTTCCACGATTTTTTTCCTCCTCACTTGCATCTTTCCTCTCTTTTTTTCCCCCTTCCGAAAGAACCTTCTTACGTCACTTTCCACTTAGCCCACTTAATTTGTGCGACGGCTGTCGAGTCAGTATCATGAATATTTCAATCCTGTTTCTACGGCTGTCTCGCTCTCGAGTCAAATCTCACGGGCTAGAAACGGTGAAACCTAAACCCGGAAATCAATGTTTCCAACCGATCGGTTTTTCCACCGTAACCTATACTTCCGTCATTTTAGATGCTAAGAGCTCGGTGGAGAACAGATAACCGATAAATGTCAAAACCGAGAAAGAATAAAGTTTTACGTAAAATATCTAATACCCAAATACACTTGATGGATAAAAAGTAACATGGGAAAGAGGAAAAAGTGAAAATATGACTGGAGACAAAAAGTGCGACGTAGTAGTAGATAAAATTTCGAAATGATAAACTGATAGGGTATAAGTTGTAAAGATATGGTTGAGAAACATGATTTCTTGATTCATTTATTTTACGTTATGATTCAATTTATGAACTTCATCGAGGCTTAATACCTCTGGAGTTACCAATATGCACGTGTACAAAAGGTGAAACTTTTATCTTATATTTCTGTAGTCTGTTACATTCGGGTAGAGCATACATGTTTGAGTTACGAATGGGCAAAACATTTCAGTTACCAGTTTCCGAAAATATACTGATTCGGTAAAAACAGAAAATCGATTACTCTGATCCGAAACCGAAAGTCTGGTACCCTGATCAGGAACCAAATATCACGTACCCTAATCAGGGACCGAAAATCAGGTAACCTGATCTAGAACCGAAAACAGGGTACCCTCATCCGAAAAAACAGGACACCCGGAACCGTACCCAAAAACGGCTATGTGTATCCGGAACCGAAGGTCGTGTGAGTATCCGCATTGGCAACCGAAAGTCGTGTATTCGTATTCGCAAGCGAAAATTATGTAACCATATAAGGAACCGATAATCGTGCATCCGTATCCGGAATCGAAAATCGTGTATAGGGATTCGGAACCGGAAATAGAGTGCCCTGCTCCGGAACCTTAAATAGGGTACCCACTACGGACACGGATCTGACCATATCTAGTTTTCACGCTTCATCAGTTCGCAACACTAAGGTTTCAGAGTTTGTCGAAATTTCGTGGGGGGAAAAAATATCTCCTTTCCTCGTAACCTCTTCCTCCAGAGAGCTCTCTACTCTTCGGTCTCGCACAGGAGATCCACGTTCGCTTCCGAAGTAGGAAACTGTTCTCTCTGTTTACAGAAACATCGGTAGCTTGAGAACCGCTGCATCTGGGAACTGTACTTCGATGCGTGTATCTTTCAGGTGAAGGCCATCAGCAAGTCGTCGAGGACGGAAATGAACTGGATGTTCTAGAGAGAAGAGCGTGAAGTGACTGAAAGGGTTAGCTTATATGAATTTGCCGTGATTACATTTTCGACTGAGGTGTGTATGTGCCATGATAGGTACAAATTTAATGGTTCCGGATCAGGAAACTCGATTTTCGGTTCCTGGCGAATATGGATACAATTTTCAGAAGATAAGAAGAATATGGTTTCGTTTGTTAAAATGAAATTCTATACAGCAAGATTAAAAGAGACTATTATTCATGTAAGTATCTACGGAAATCGACCCCAAACTCCAGAAGTTTGTAGTTAATCAGGACAATATTTTATGTACATATTTTTGGAAACAAAGGCAATATCAGTATTCTCTGTCCACTATAAGAATGAAACCCATGCAAACAAACACACGTGTCTTGTGAGAAATTCTTTTTGTTATTCCAATGGCAGCTGTGCAGAACTCTTACGCGTAGTAATATAGTGCATATGATAAGGCCATACTTCTCAACATAGCTACTATGATATTGAAGTTATGGAACCTTTTATTATGAGCTCTACACCTACCAACAAATTCATGGACAAAGAAACATAAGATCTAACACATACGAAAGGAACTATTTCTCAAAAGTCACGTGGTTTAGTTTACCTTAACTTCGCTTTTACAGTTGTTTGGAAGTAGATTCCAAACTCTCAAGAAACTTCTCGTGTTTCAAATACAGGGTGCGGCAAAAAGATCTGATGGTTGGTAAGTAAAAATAACGAACGAACTCGTTAAAGAACAATTAGTGGAAAATTTTCATGATACTTCTCAGAAAAGCATAAAACGGATTTCTTCAAGGTGGCGCACGATTCTAATAACGAAAGACAAGATTATTTTAACAAATGAAAGCACGTTACAATATAAACTATTTGAACACACACAAACACACACTTCTAGAAGTCAATAACTAGCAAGGAACAAATAATTTGTATGATAATGTGCACAAAGACAATATGAAGATTTATTTCGAAATGGCGGAAATCCTGAAACAACATTTAGTCCAACTTCCTTGGACATGTAGAGAAGACCGATAGGAACAAATATTACAATTTGCTGAATTTTTACACTGGAGCAGATTTACCTTACTATTTGTACGACGTAGAAATGTAAGCAAAAATGAGGATCCGAATCACTGCATATGCCTCTGCCGAGTATCGAACCCGGGACCCCTTGATTAAAATGCGAGGACTCTGCCACTACTCCATTGGGTAGGTCCCTTTAACAGGACTTGAATTTAGGTCTCTGGTATAGCAACGGAGCTACCGATACAGTCATGTATTGTCCGATTTTTAAGTCTTGTTATTTTAGTTGATGTTTCGAAGAAATTTCTGCACTGTACATCCCCTCTGTGTGTCACATAATAAGATAAATATGTTCCACCCTCTACAGAACTTCAATCAGCCTATGGCAGTTTAACAGAATTTGACGAATAATTAATATCCTACATCTAATTTCCTTTTGGTTCTTCATTTCTTATCCTTGCTCAACTCTCAAACTACATTTGTTAATAAGTTTTATAAATTTTCTTAACTTCTTACGCAAGAAAACAATATACTGAAAATGTGTTATAGAATTTTAAACAAAATATTACTGTTTTGTAATGAAAATACACATATACATATCTACTAAAAATTTAATGAAACAAACGGAAGACCGATTGTGTTCTTTGTAATCTTTGTGACGCAACATCCCGCTGAGGTTTGGCGGGCGGTTTCTCACGGACTCACACGGTCAGCGCATCAAGTATCATGGCCTCTGTTGTTGGCTTTCCATTGATTGATTGAATTAGATTATTTTACGTCGCTTTTCTGCAATTTTTGACTAACGGTGACGATGAAGATGATTGGTGATAATGATATTGACAATAGACACACAGTCTAGGCTCTGATTCGGAACACTGGTCCCCTGGCTTCGTAGCGCGCTGTACTAACCACTCCGCCACGGAGGACTACATTCTGGCTTTAGAGGCAGACGTCCACTACTAATGCTTTGAAGAACTGTATTTCCACGATTGTCCTCATGTTTCTCGGCCAACTCCAGCACCAAAGGCTGGAGAGTTATCGGTTTACCTAAGAGAGAGAGAGAGAGAGAGTTCTTTGGAGTCGCCATGCTATCAAATTGAACTTTTAGAAGTGTGGTACAATTTCGATTTATGAATTTATGGATTACTGTATCCCACATCTCGAAGCTTTGAAGTGTGCAACACCGTTCTTAAACCCCCAGTGGACGCATCGTCCCGTTTTTCCCCGCTTCCGAGGCCCGCCATCTTTGTACAGAATTTGCGTTTCTAACAACAGGGCGGAACGTCACTCCGAGTGCACAATACCAACACACAAAAGCCACGGCGAAATCTCACAGGACATTTGCAGTATATTCAGCCAGCGAAACCACAGTTACACAATTTATACAACAGACATGTAAAAGGGTGAGTTTCCCCGCGAGCGCCGAGCAAACTTCTCGCATTTTAAGCAGACCGGAGGGTGGAGAACCACACACCCCTCAGCGCCATTTCAATTTTAATTAGACAACACAGTTGCCTTTTGGTGTGCACATTCTTTCCACCTTCCCCCTCCGTGGGACGCTTTTCAAAACTTGCTTCTAATTTAACTGCGAGCATATATTCGCCCATTAGATATTCTCGCTTTGAAATACCTGACGGGGTTTCATTACAACCAGAGGTGGCTGATGATCTTTCACAGTGTTACACTCACTCTCCCCTCACAATTCCTTTCTCCTGTGAAACGTAACGCCACGAAATCTGAACCCTCTGATCCTGGTTTTAGCATTGTCTCCTACAAAACTTCTTGCCTACGACGTCCCTGTTGTTATGTCTGTCTCGTAGGGAATTCTTCGCACCATTCCTCCTCCATTTCTGTTAAAGCCATTTTTGGATGCATTTCAAATTGTTTATGCTTTTCCCCAGGGTTACCTTCCGTGTATCTGATCGTAGGGACTAAAGGAAGGCTTGTAATTAACAATGAATGGCTTTGCCTACCCTACAAGACAGCTGAGAACAGAAATTATATTGTAATTGACAGAATTTTCGGCGTTTCGGTAATATCTTCTACACGTGGAATTCCCTCTCCAAAAAGATGAAGGTTACTTAAAATTGAGCGACAGGCTAGACACACCAAATGGAAAGAAATTGATTAACTTGAACAGAAAGTGCGTTAAATAAATATCGAATACTATAGTCACAGATTGTAACCATTCCATTGAAAGTAAATGGTATTGTTACACCCCAGAAATGTCCGTTTGGTTTGGTTTGATTTGGTGTTTTAAGTCCACTTTATGCGCAGTAAGGCTAATCGGGACTGGACCTACAGTTTAAAGTGGAATCCGAACCACTTGTGCCTCCACCGGGTATCGAACCCGGGACCCCTTGATTACAAGGCAATGACGCTACCACTGCGCCATGGGGGAGGCCCCAGAAATGTCCGTGACTGTACAGTGGGATCCATAAGTATTATCGTGCATATTGTCCATGACTATTTTCATTAATATTTCTCTTACATCCTATGTGTTTTTAAACGATGGATTTTTATGTATGGTGCTACAGAAGTTGTCAACAGCTTGTTTTCAGTTTTCTTTTAATTCTTGAAGCACTTACTGGGTCAAATAAAGTGCATGAACATGGTGATGGACCACGGTAGTACTCATGAATCCCACTGTACAAGTATTAACCAGGTCACAGAGATTTTTCCATAATAATGAGGCCCATACGAATCCAAAGTTTAAATCCACTTTACGCTCATATACGTAGGTTAATAATGGTCTCGAGAACTATTATACTTTGTGCCTCAACCTGGGATAGAACCTGGAACCTTCTTGTTACGATGCGATAGTGTTATAACGAGGCAGTCTGGGAGACAACATACAATTAAAAATTGAGGATAAAATAAATGAATGTAGTTTAAGATCATTTTGTTGATATGTGGGAATATTAGAACCACTAAAATTCCTTCGCATAGGTACTCGAGCCTCGAAGCGATTGAACTATATGTAATACGGTACACTTTAGTTATTTAACGATCCTTTCCAATCTCTTCACGTGAACACAACCATGAGGATGAATGATGAAATTAGATTCAAAAAAGGAAGCCCAGCTCCAGGGGTTCGAAATCAGATATTGACATCAATCACTAAACGAACAAGCCACTAAGGTGACAAGCAACTTTTAGTCAAGAGGACTTTCCGATAGCAAAATTTATGTTAAAATCTTTGCTTTCAATTTGGTTAGAAAAATTTAATTTTTATATTACAGAGAACGTAAAACGTTTTTATGTTAAGAAGGAAATATTAAAATATCAATTTACTTAATGATATTATTTATAATTAAAGTACTAAAATATTAATTTAATTGAGCACTTTGGTTGAACTGTAGATAATGTAAATTATGCCAACTCTTGTTCATTACTGGCACTAATCTGCAATGTGCTGTTGATTTGTTGACTAATTTTACTCCACTTTTATGCCACTTGTGACTAATTGCGAAGATAAGGTTGAGAGGTCCTAAGATGGCACTGATGCAAGAATTATCACACAGACATATATATATATTTGTTATTGAATTGTTATTGAATTGTTGTCTTAAGTCTACTTTATGCACATAAAGGCTAATCAGGACTGGACATACAGTTTAAAGTGGGATCCGAACCACTATGTGCCTCCACCGGGTATCGAATCCGGGACCCCTAGATTACAAGGATGTATATATTTGTGATTTGACAAAATAGGCAGAGAAGAAACGCTAAATAACAAAAATAAAATTAAATCATGTACAGCACACATCACAGAGTGTTATACCGTAGCCTCACTGTCTGGAAAAGAGAGTTTGACTTTTGGATGTCTTCAAAAAGAGTCACCCCTTACACCTTACAAATGTTTCCATCTCTTTTGATTTGATATCTAACTCGCCATTTCTTGGTCTATTGAATTATACGTTGCATTTTTCTGCTAAAATTTCATTCCTCTATTTACTGATGTCTATTTCTATTTATCTTTGACCTCCACCTAAGTTGTTTCATCTCTTAGGTTACATCTATGTATTTTGTGTTTCCTCGCCTCCCTCCTTTCTGTTGCTATCCTGCCTCTCAAGAGAAATTATTGTTCTATCCAACGTCATTGTTCCTGCCTTGTTTTCGTCTCGTCACATAGTGGAGAAATGAAGTGAAGACACAATACAATGCCATTGTTCTTACTGTTCTTCACCCACGCCGTCTTTCCTTATCTCCTCCCCTCCCTTCTCTCCCTCCCTCTCTATATATATACTCCCTCATTGTGATCATGCAAGCATATTCTTCAAACGTAAGATAGCTTTAACAGTGCGACTGCAGATAATCTCACTTAGACAAAGAGCCTTCAATAGTGTTCTGAATTATGTTTATGTTTAGTAAACGTTTTGATTTTTGGAACAGCTTATCCTGAGATCATAATAAACTTGCAGCAATGGCAAACTTATGACATAAAGACGAAGAACTGTTGTCAATAAGTAGACCTCTGTGCCGGAGTGGTTAGCACAGAGCGCTACGAGGGCAGGATTCGAATCATTCCTAGACATGGATGTTCTTTATGAGTGACCCTTCATCAATTTCAGCATAAAATTCCTTATCGTCGCGATAAGCAAAAACTGGCAGAAATATCCACGCTGAATAAAAATACAAATACAAACTATTCTCAGTAGAATTTTGTTTGTTATGTTTCGTTCCCATACTGTGAGTCTTCGTAAAACATTTTTGCCTTACATATATGCAGCCAAGCCGTACAGATTCCCGGTTGCCACTTACCGATATATTTTTTTTTGTAGAAAACTTCAAAATCTTTAATACCCTAATGACAGACTATTTGACGAATCAATGCCTGACCAATGGATTGCATAGGCTTCTAGACAAACTGTATGAAACTGTTATCTAATGCAAGAGCATAAAATGGGAAGTTCAACGTAATATATGGATGGTGTTATACATCCCTGCGTTGTACATCCCCTCCAAGTGCAAACTTGGAGGAAATCTTTATGTACTGATGCTCAACTTTTTGTTGTATGTGTTTTTGTTTGGTATGGCAACACTGCGGTGTTAGGGGTTTGTTTAATGTTCATCAAATGAAGTGGCAGTTTTACAGATTTGAAGAAAGACGGTGTTATTTACGGGCTAAAGAACAATAAGTGTCCAGTGGAGAAAAAAAAACATTTCCATTATATTCTTCCTTCCGAGTACAACATAGGGGCAAAGGCAGCGGAGGCGGCTCGAAACATTTGTCCCTTGTACGGGGAAAATTCCAACGGGGAAAGCAGGGAAAGAAAATGGTTTTGTCATTACAAGGAGGGCATTTTTGACTTAAGCGTTTCTCCACGTTCAGGAAGGCCATCGAGCTTTAATGAAGACAGTTTAAACGATTTAATCCACGAGGATCCACATCAATCGACTCGATAATTAGCAAATGTGATGAACTGTGACCATTCAACCATCGTGCGACATTTGCATTCCGTAGGTGAGGTTCAGGATACCGCACGCTTTAAATGAAAACAACCAAATCGGCGAGTAGGCCAGGAAGACAGCATCAAGTGCTGCGACACGATAACGCACACCCACACTCCGCTAACATGACAAAAGCTGCTATCCAGGATCTTGGTTGGGTAGTTATTCCACATCCTCCTTACTCCCCCCGATCTTACACCCCCTGATTACTACCTTTTCAGCTCTCAATCCATCAATCTTCACGGAAGCTCCTTTGGTGACGAAAATGCTCTTCAAACTTAGCTTGACAACGCTTTTAACCCCGAATCAGTTGATTTCTTCAGGCGTTGAATTGAAAAACTGCCCCAGTGTTGGTAGACAGTCATAGACAATGAAGGAAAATAAATTACTGATTAATTTATATATTTTGTTCATCTCAAATTAGTATCAAATAAAACTAAGTTTGCCACGGTGACAAAAACGCTACAAACGTATGCATCAACCCAATATTATAAGCGTTCGAAACCCTAGAAAAGATAATGAAATACCTATCACCCTCTATTCTGTGAACTACCTTCAAAATGGATATATAATTTGAAATCTTTATGTGCATAGACTTTAGCTTAAAGAGTACAGGAAACAACGTATCTGGCCACAATAACAGGGTTTCTGCAAAGCTCTGCAGCTTGTGTGGTAAAGGCCTAAGTTTGTAACCAAAGTTCAGTTAAACTTTGACGAAGAAGCAAGCAAAACTTGTTCTGCAAACCAATTCTGACACTTCTGCAACCGCTTGCTAAATTTCGGATTTAGACGCTTATTATTTGAAATACCTTTCGTTCTTTCCCGAAAGTGCCCCTGGCTGCTTTGTCTAAAAGTGCCTTAGTGGACAGAAGTTGCAGGAAATTGCTTTCGGGCGTATGAACAAGGTGACACGGAGAATCCCAAGATTTTCATTATTTTCTTGTTAAGACGCCACCGTGTGCCGCCGGAAAGTTAGTGACCGTAATTATGGTGTAAGCCACAAGGTGTCGGGCTCGTCCGCTGAACTACACACAAGTTCGAATTTGTTTCCAACTTTGATAAACAAGCTAGTACATATTTTCTGCAATGTCCAAAGTAAATTGTTTGTTTCCTCGAGTTTGGTTTAGTCCTCTTTCTGCACAGAAAGACTAATCAGACTAATCGGGACTGGAGCTACAGTTTAATGTTGTATCCGAACCAATATGTGCCTCCACTGGGTATCGAACCGCTACCCCTTGATTACAAGGTGACGACTCTACCACCATGCCATCGGGGAGGTCCGTAAATTAAATTATATATTATGTTTTTAGTATTGAGGAGAAAGTTGCAGCTAACCATAGCCTGAGTAAGGGTAGTTCATTGGTTATATTTTCGAACGAGATAACCAATAAGAAGAACTTATATTGTATTAAACTAGTATTTGATAGGTTGTTATCGTGCATCAAACATTACTGTTTGCGAATGATCAGTGTGTATTGATGCATATTCAGTTAAGACTGGAAGAGGACTGATTCTGTCTCCGTTGTCAGGAGTTGATTATGCCTATGAACTCAAGTATTTAAGTATTTGTATAATGAATTGTATAAACACTAGGGTGATTGAGGAGATCTGGAGAACAAAATTAGTATTGTATGATATTTACACACCTAGAGTCGTCAAGGAAATCTAGAGAACAGAATGCTCGTTCGAGATCGCTTTCCACTGTGATTTTGTTGTGTTGTGCACAAATCTAGGGTAGTTGAGGAAATTGCAAAAAAAAAATAGACTGCTCTGGAATACATCTTCCCAGGTATTTTACTTTCTTGTGTACAAATGTAGGGTTATTGAAGAAATCCTGAAAAAAGTACTGTTATGGTGATATGATCCGTATTTTTATGTGACGTCAACAGTAGAAAATATGTCTCTTGTATACTATTGTGGTAAAAAAGCGTAATTTTTGTATTATTATATGTAAATTGCACTTTGTAATGTATATCTTTTGTTTAATATTTATACTCTGTTATGAGTAATTCAATGTATCTTTATATATGAGAGAGTGCCCTATGTGAATTTGTATTTCCAAATTTATGTAGATGTCAGTTTTGTCGGTAGCATCTTTTTGTAGATAGTAAGTGATTCATCTGTACTTGAATCTGTGTTCTTGAAATAGTATAAAAGCGAGGATATCGAGTAAGAAATATCACACATTCGCCACGGATCGACGAAGCTTTTAAACTTAAAAATAACTCCTCGGTGTTGTGCATACATCTTGGTATGGTAGTTCGGGGCACAAGCTAAGCCTATGTGGCCATAGGTATGCCGATGGCCATGCATTGATGCTATGCACAATACTGCAATCATCCTACGTTAAGAAATAAAGCTAGCCTAAGGATTAATTTGGAATAAAAGGCTAAAGAGCAAATATTGGCCCAGTTATTATTGCATCTCTCTCGGTGTGGTAGTTCGGGGCGCAAGCTAGGTCTATGTGATCATAGGCATGCCTATAGCCACGCATTGAGGTTATGCGTTTTAGTTGAGCCAAGACATCGTCGAAGCGAAATCCTCACCTTCGTACTAAGCCTGTTTGAATTATAATTGCAATAAATAAAGAATAAATCATTTAGTTTTTTTGTCTACTGCAATTATGTGGTTTTATTCCTCTGTGCTGTGAATATTGTCTTTGCCTAACACTATCCGTGTACCTGAGAGGAGTCTGTGTACTTCACAGAGTCTCATCGCTCAGTTATTAAGTATAATACAACGACATAATACCAAATCTATTAATAATACGTTTAATACAACGCACTTAAACGTATCAAGGGGATATTTTGTCCCAGCCATTGTATCAAATTTGCCGTTATTTTCTTGTATTGTAAACAACTCTCCAGAACTATTTAACTTGGAAATATAGTAAAGGTATGATTGATTACAAAGTGATGTGATGGAATAAATTTGCATTTGTAGAGATCGACACTTGGAATCACGAAAACGTTAGATGAAAAGACTGCTAACAAGATACGTCCCTAGTCTCTGTCCGCTGTAAGAACGACATCAATGTAAACAAATACACGTAGCTTCAGAGAAACCCTTTCGGTTGTGCGAACGACAGGTGTGTAGGAATCTTGCGCGTCTGAATATAGTGCATGTGATAAAATCATACCACTCGACATTGCTGTTATATTGGAGCTGTGGAACCTTATGTAATGAGCTGTACAGCTGCGGCCAGTGTATTCGTGGCCAAATTAAAACCAGAAGTAACACACATGAAAGGAACTATTTCTCAGAAGTCACGTGCTTTTATTTACAGTAACCTCGTTCTTGCACTGGATGGAAAATAGGAACCTCAGCATATAAATCGTCGTTGGAGAACCAGAGGGACGTAACTCCAATTTATCAAAGCTTACAGGAAAGGAAAAATGTATTATCATGAAACTGTCTGATTTAAAAAGAATCACTCAATTGGGGATACGGGGATACGTGCTCCACCTAACGATTAGAAGTTGAGATATGTTGATTTGACCCCAAACAGAGCTCTTCAGAGGAGTATATTTAAACAAAACTGAAAACAGCATTTTTAGAGTTACGCTGCTCTGGTTCTCAAAGACGAATGTAAGAAGAATATGACCATTGAAACGACTTAATAGAAACAAAGAAAATAATAACCCAGTGTGTTTTTAACTATGAGTAAAAAAATGTAGATTGGCCAGGGACCGGTGATCCATAATTTAAATCCACTAATTTATCTGTGTTGTTCCCCCTTCACCCAAAATGTCTTTCGGAGAACCGTTGCTCTTGCGATTAACCTGAACCAAGATACCAAACGAGTATTCACCGACGTGCGGCGAAAAGGATTCTATGTAACTTCCGATTGATCATCATCCGGTGCAATTCATCGCTTCGGCTCTACATTCAAAATGTGCGTACCACTAGAGACCCGTACCACAGCATCGCGTTCAACCGCACAGTACCATTACCCTCCACGAGAGCAAATGGGATCTCAATAATTGCTGGGGACTGTACCGTCCCGTCCTACATATCAAACCCGCCCCCCCCCCCATTCCACAAAATTTCGGCCTCAAAAGAGAGCACTTTTTCCTGTTCCCTTGAATTCGGGAGAGGAAAAAAAATCGAACCGAAAAATATCATACGCACCTACGAATTTGATTGATGAAGTATCCTCTTTTGAATTGTGGCAAATTACTGGTTTTTCTAGAACGATCGGGAGTCTTTTAGCCTCTCTCTCCCGTCCCCGCATCTCTCGCTGCTACGAAACCTCTAATGGCTATCGACCCACAATGACCTCTTTAGAGACCATTGCAAAAGTATGAAACAAGGCCCTGGGGACTGCGTGTTTTACGAAACCGATAACACCGAGCCCACAATGGTTGTTCGACTCTCTCTCTCTATCGCGAGCAAATTGGCACCGAACTGCTAGTTTCCCGGTGCTAATGCTAACCTAATGACAAGTAAACCTCATAAAAACCAGGAAGAACGAAATGTAAGGCGTGTTTAGTGTACTATTGAAAGGGACAATTAGTCGTGCAACAACCAACTCTGGCAGTGAATAATGTTATTTATCAACTAGACGTTTTGTTGCCCGCGGTGTACTTTAATATGCGCCAGGCAATGTTGTACAAACCTTGAAAGGTTTGGAGACCTGAGACCACGTCCACTATGAGAGAAATGTACACAAACAGATGCCTAAACAAAGAAAAAGACTTGCTAAAATCTGTTTTGGGCATTTATCTGCACACAAAATTTCATTCTCGCGTCATCGATTGGATAACAGTTCAAATTAAGATTGAAAGAGTTGAAGTTTTAGGAACACTTTATGGTCACTATGACTAATAGGGACTGGACCTACAACCTTGGTGACAATGAAGTTCGACCAGAAAGGAATACGTGATTAAATGCACAGAGACATAGGCGGTGGAATGGGTGACCCACAGAAGTGACGCATGTGTGTAATAGGAGGCGTGTGAGCAGGCAAGAATCGTGATCCCAGCATGTTGCACCCAAGGTCACGTAAAGAACGAAAACGGGGAACTATACGCGTGACATTGAACTTCGACCAGGCACCAGACCCATACGGAAAAAATTCCAGATAGTGGCGCATTCGACGGAAGCATGACGTCATGGACACGATAAGGGAGTCCGCCGTATATAAGCGCGTGCTGTGCACCGAGGAACCGCAGTGCATCATCACCATGGCCAGGGGCAAACCTATTGACAACACCGTGAGGAGAAGAGTGCTGGAGTTGCAACGGGATGGACTCAGTGAACGGGAAAAGGGCGCCAACTGAACTTACCCAAGTCAACCGTCCACTGCAACATCAAACACCACCAAAATACGGGTACTACAGAGCCAGGTAAGGCCCCCGGTCGAAAACGCCTGCCGAGCGTGCGTGACCTATGGATATTTAGGCGCTATATCCAGACCAACAATCATGTTTCTGTGGCCGAATTACGACTGTGGACTCGAGAACGCTTTCACATTGAAGTGTCAACCAGAACCATTCGCCGTTACCTACAGCGATGCGGTTACCGAGTGTACAAGGCGAAACGTAAACCCTTCCTTTCCATGTTGAACAAAGGCAATCGACTACGGTGGGCACGAATGTACCGGGGATGGACATTTCGGCAGTGGAACAGGGTTTTGTGGACGGACGAAACCATTTTCAATGTTGTGTACGGGAAAATACGGAAAACAGTCATTTGTCGGAAGGAGGAACAGAATGAAGCAAAATGTTATGCACGTCGGGTACACAAACCTGCGTCAGTGATGGTATGGGGATGCATGACGGCATCTAGGGTTGGCCCACTACACATTCTGTGAGGGCATTGTGAATGCACACGCCTATACACGCATACTGGAGCGGCATCTTCCCACAGTGCGAAGGCACCTGTTCCACAGGCGGCGTCTCATCTTTCAACACGACAATGCCAGGCCTCATACAGCGCGGCTGACAAGAGAATGGTTGACTCGCCATCACGTGTGAACTCTGCCAAGGCCACCATCGAGTCCCGACCTCTCGCCCATTGAGAATGTGTGGCGTGTTCTTAAGCGACATGTGCAACAGAGGGGACCCACGACAGTG
This sequence comes from Lepisma saccharinum, assembly GCF_977018435.1. Lineage (NCBI taxonomy): Eukaryota > Metazoa > Arthropoda > Insecta > Zygentoma > Lepismatidae > Lepisma > Lepisma saccharinum. The sequence continues at coordinate 91,437,994 of NC_139231.1, read as the reverse complement.
GCTGCTCTTATCGCCTGCCTGCAGGAGGAATGGCACCGCATCGATGTGGAATACCTTGAACGACTCGTCCGCAGCATGCCCCGACGCATTGCCACAGTTATTCGCCGACGGGGCGGCGTCACACCATGGTAAACAGGATCCCCTCTAACAGTGGTCGAACTTCAATGTCACGTGTAGATGGACGAAAATGTTTTATTTTGTGTGGACACCATACATTGCTGTGTTGCAGCGGAAATTTATGTTTTCCTTTGTTCCATGTAGCCTGCTGAATAAAATATGTTCAGCATATGAATGTGTTCTCCTTCTTTCACAACGCACTCCTATATTTGTGACTGATCGAACTTCATTGTCACTAAGGTTGTACTACTTAAACTGGGATCCAGTTCAGTTTAAGAACAGCGTTGATTATCAACAGTGCAGATTACCAACAACCCTGATTAAGAACAGCACTGATAACCAACAGTCCTGATTAAGAACAACATCCTTATTACCAACAGTCCTGAGTAAGAACATTCTTATTTCCAATAATCCTGATTAAGAACAACCTTATTACCAACAGTCCTGATTTAGAACATCCTTAATTACCAACTGACCAGATTACAAACATCCCTGATTAGCAATAGTCCACATTTCTAACAGCTGCAATTTCAAACAGTGCGATAGAGTCCTAACTGCGATTAGCCCTGAATGCTCACAGTACAGATTACAAACTTCCAAGATTCCAAACAGTCCTGATTGGCAATTGTTCCGATAGCAAATATCCCTGATTACAAATAGTCCAGATTGCGAACACATGTAATTTCAAACAGCCCTGATTAGGAACAACCAAGATTGCGAATAGACATGATTACCCGAACATCCTGTATTCCGTCCCAAGAGTGTGTGAAGCAAGAGAATGAAAAAAAAAGTCTCTGCGCAAGTAGTGACTCGAAAGGGCTTGACCAATGAACACGTGAGAGGGAAAGGGAACGCAGATGTAGCTACCAGTCGTTTGCAAGCAACTCTGCTTTACCCCACCCACTTTTTCACAGCGTTGCTCCAGAGACTCCTGCGAGGAAGAATAGATTTCAAATAGTCCTGACTGGGATTAGTTCGCTAATCCGATCGTACCTGTAAAGGATTATCTATTATAGATGTTTTCTACTCTTAGGCGGGCGCTCTATATGCTGGCAAGGGAAGTGGGGAGCGGGGATTACGCAACAAACCAATCAGACAACAGCGGTGGCGCCGAGAATTACGACGCGGCGATAGGAAGTACTACGTACACAGGCTGCTGCGTTTCTAATCGTGCTGGATTGGTGGCTTCCCCGCTCCCACCTTCCATTGCCAGCATATAGAGCTCCCGCCGTAAGAATAGAAGAGACCTATAGTGTACAATGCAGACACACTAACCTGTAAGTCAGGAGAGCACTGTGAAAAGATCCAAAGATAGCACCACCCAAAGAAAGTTATATTTTATAAGCAGGAACCACTCGTACTTACGAGTGAACCTGAACTATAACGTCGGACAATGTTAAGGGAGGTTCTGTAATTTCACAACAGCTCTGGACTTGCTTAATACTTATCTTGAATATAGGTTTCACACGCATCTTCTTCTCCAGACAACTCCTTGTGTCTGAACACGAGAGGTGAAAAAAACGTCCCTAAAACATGTTGACAAGTTATAAGATTGAAGTAACCACTTACTTTTTCCGATCACTATTGTAATCGAGCAACATAAACACCTATGGTAGGATTTTAACCTCAGACGGCCGGTGACGTGCTTTAAATGAGTTCCGCCACCGAGATTACATGATCGTGTGATTGTATTCGTAGCTGCCCTCCACCTCAAGATAAGTCCTCAATATACAGAGTGTCCACATGAAACATCCCTGGTTTCAAATTACCATTGCAAGGAAATTATTCGACAAGGAGCAATGCAGTTTGTGGTATCTTGTAAAGAAACTCAAAAGTTGTTTTAATTATTTATTGCATTTCTACGTGGGCTCCATTCGTAACCGTCAAAATGTCTAGCCGATACTCGATCTCGACCCTGCTAGAACCTGACTGTCGGTTAACACTCAAAGTGGCTAGGAACTTGTCATTCCAAGCTTTCGTTGTGTTTACAACTGGTGGCTGCCGTACAAACGCACGTATGAAACGTGTTTCTACTGAAATTGGCGACTTCGTTTCCGCATAACACACCACGCACGGCGCTCTCTCTTCTGCTGTTGTCACCATTGCTAACTACGCATCACATAAAACCAAAAAAGAAGAGCTGCTTTACATGATGCCGCAAACCTCAAGGCTCTATAGCTAACAGTATCCTCACAATTGTAATTTCAAATGAGGGAGGTTTCATGTAGACTCCCTGTAGTTCGGAGTACCGCCTACAGTCAGGTGTACACAGAGTAGCTCTTGTACCGTTTTGCAAGCAGGATATAATCACATTCGTGCACGAGGGCAGCATTGGAGAGGTAGCATGCAAACAAACGAAAGTTTGACATCACTCAATATTTTTCTGCACTTATGCTATATTGCGAGAGAAGGAGCATCGAGAAGTTCCTCTCACCATTCACAAAAACTTCAATGACTGTTTTCTCTCCACAGATGTCGAAAAACTTGCAAAACATTTCGAATAAAAACAAATGATCCCCAATCAGAGTCGATGCTCAAACTTCTCGCTCCAGACACACAGAGCAACAATCGAGCAGCTCGATTGTTAGGAGTGAAGAGGAAGGAAGCCGAGAGATAGATGGTTTTAATAAACTGGAGTGCAGGAAATGGCAAATCTTGTAGCCTTCCGCAAGCTCCAGATGGAGAGAGAGAGAGGTAAAGGGGGTTTCGCAATGGGAAAAAAAAACAACCAAGACGGAGGAGGGGAGGAGGAGGAGGCGTGAATCTCAATCCAAGTCCCTCCGCCGTCTCCAAACATACTACAAACAGAATGTTTGCGAATTGGGAATAAGGTTCACAGATTGGTAGGAGAAAATCGGAGGTCAAAAGATTTATCAAAAAGTTCCTGCGAACCTCGAGCACAAGCGTGATCAAACCTACCATCCATCATTGAACTTCCACGTTTTTTCTCCCTTTCTCTCTCTTTTCCTTAATTCAGGTTCACTTCTCTTCCTTTTCTAGTTCCTTTTGCCTTCTCTCCATTTCTTTTAACATCCGAGACCCCGATCCCGTTTCGCTCACGAGAAAGAGGAAGAACATGAGACGGAGAAAGAGGGGAGTGGGGGGAAAAGAAATACAAGACAAATCAGCTTCGGAAGTGGATTTCTATGTTTACCCTTTGGTATCGACCGAATTCGATTCTGGCAACGAGGCCTACATGTAAGTGAACAGAGGGTGGGACAGGTTGCGCGTCTGACCTTTCGCAGAGGTAAGTCCCTGCACCTGTGTGATCGTTGGTGGATCAGGAACGAGAGAGAGCGAAAGCTAGTGGTCACGACACCAGAGCGCCATATACCCTGTTCCGGGAATCTGTGGAGCAAGACCGTGCATGACGGTAGAGAAGGGGAGACTGCGAGTTGGAGGGGCGAAGCAGTACGCGCTCCTGCTAATAGCTGGTAGCTACGGCCTCACTATCCTTCTCACTTTAGTCGTGCCCTCTCGAGCCACATCTAGCGCAGAAACTTGTATTCGTTCGCTTGCTCTAGGGATTCCAGAGATATAGTGTAGTAGCAAGGCGAGTCTTTCGAATGTAACGAGTTACCGTACGGTCCGATTTCGGCTGTGTTCGGCCGCCCTCGGATGAGGACATTCTGTTGATGTGGTAGTCATATTTCATCAGGGAAATCGTCTTTGTGTTCGTAGAGTTAGTTCTCTGTGCAGAATGTATGGAAATGGTACTGTTGAAAACCCTTTGATTGAAAATAAACATTGGAGTGGTTGACGAAATTTGGAAGATTTTTATTATTTGTGTGCATTCTAATAAGGAAACTTTGTAGTTAGTGCTTTTCAATACCCCGTTATTTATAAGCCACAGTTTTCTGACTTTCAATTCAAGGGTATTCGGTGAAAAGGCACTTAAGTCTAAAACTGTAATATCCTGTTGCTTTCATTCAGATCCCACTGAATCATTTAAAGCCGGCACCCGTGGTGCAGTGGTTAGCACAATCGCGCTACGACGGCAGGAGTCCTGGGTTTGAATCTCGGCCTGGGCATGGATGTTTGTTAGTGTCCATTCATCAATTTAATCATGTCATCACTAATCCCCATCTTCGCAAATTAGCCAAAATTGGCACAAAAAGCGAAGTAAAATAAAGCAAATCAATCAATCAATAAATCATGAATCAATTAAAGAAAATATTACCAGTATAATTGTATATTTGGCATGTGAAAAGATTCTAAACATGTATATCATGTCTGCAAAAAGTCTGTTGTAAAGTTTTTTTTGACTTAAGTGCTTTTTCCCCGAACAACATAATAATTACAAACCAATTAACTTTCCATTGCCAACTATTGATACCAAAACAACTCAAGAAGTCAAGTATAAAGAGCACACTGCATTACTTTTCTGGCGAATTCGGACTAGAAAACAAAATGATTTGGTTTAATTCGGTGGTTTGTGAAACATGGCCATGCACGCCAGAGTACGATGGCGCTAGTGTGACAGCCCACACCAGAGTAAATGCTTCGCCGAAACCGGTTCCAACGTGAATTGTGGCAAATGACCGCTCATTAAGACATTGCGTGAAGATTGTGAAGTTCGTCATGACGTTACTGAAGCCACTTTCCGTGCTTTCCGTGAATATAGTTCTCGCACGAAACGCATGGAATTGAAGGCAGGTATGCTCTGTGAAAATCGTCTCTTAGTTGCAGACAATGCGTGAGCCTTGTCGCTTCAAATTGCTCTAGTGCGGAAACACAATGTGATTTGCATGCGAAAGCGATAAAAGCAATATGCACAGGATGACTCTTTCTGTATTTCCTCTTAAAATGTGATTTAAATGAACAATATTGTTCTCTGTGGAGTTTTCATCTAGCAGAAGAACTGATCTCCATCTGGACGCCATGCGGAAAATTTCCGTTAAAAAAAATCTGCAACTGACGCTTTCGCCCCCATTCGTCTAGTAAAAAGACTGGTTTCACCAGGTTCACGAGGCCAGTTATTTTCGAATCGTGCGTTTCGTTAAAATTTAAGGAACGCCCCTCCAATAAATAATAAATAATAAAAAAGAAACACCAAATATATTTTAAATTCACGTTATGAACAAGAAATCGAAACCGGAAAATCTTGTTTACAGGTCGACCAATTGCGCTACTGGTGACACACGATGCATCAATGAGCAAGTGGAACACAACCTTACTAAAGACACGTCATCAGTATTTTCAATTATGTTGATGATATGTCACATGAGTTTTAATTTCAACCAAAAGATGGCAGCACTAACTCTATTGGGGCGATCTTAAATAAAGTGGACAATAATTTATGTTGAGTCATTGTGCTCAGATAAGCTAGTCAGGACTGAACCTTTAGTTTAAAGTAGGATTCACTGCACTGCGCAATGTGCCTCCATCGGGTCGAACACGTGATCCCTTGATTACAAAGCGACAACTTAACAATAAAGTTACAACATTCAAACAAAAGGAGTACAACCTCACGAATATCGGTTGTGTTATTGATGGATGGAAGAGAATGTAAAACGTAAAAGTGTTTCCAATTTTGAGGATGATCATCCGACCAAAATTTGCAGTTGTCAAAAACAAACAAAAAAATTGTGCCCAGTACGTAAAGTTGAATCTACGAGCAAACCAAACATAGTGGACTGCAATCCAAAGCAGGTGGGCGATGCTACCAAACAAATGGGAAAACTGAATACAAAAAATATGATCATCCAAGGAAAGTGTGTGTTGATCCAAGGATGTACAGAGAACAACTAGTGGTTCTCTTACCAGCACCTTCCAGAAATTAACTTCAGTTTAAAATATAACAAATCAACATAAAAGTAATAATCTATGTTAAAAACTAAAAAAAATAATAATAATGGTAAATCTCTTCGTTCCTAATTGCATTGTGGTGCCATAAACACCACAAAATGTTTTTGTAGGACTGCAGAATTTCTCCACTCTTCCAGAGTGAAGATGGTGTGATCAGCACCACTCGCAGGCTACCTTTATCTACCATTGACGAGGGGCTGGGTTGATTGATTGATTTGATATATTTTACTTTGCTTTTCTGCAACTTTTCGCTTATCATGAAGATTAGATGAAGGTAATATGATGAAAACTGATGAAAGGACAAGCGCAGACACATACGAATAGGGTGTAATTTAAACACTAACTAACTAACTCTCTAGCCTTCTTAAACCCGAAGGTTCATGGCTGCAGCAACACAGGCCTTCCATCTTTCCCTATCTTGAGCAAGATCTATATACTCTTTTCCATCCTTACCGATTTCCCTTAGGTCCATCTCAACGTTGTCCCTCCATCTTCGTCTTGGCCTTCCTACAGGTCTCTTACCATCAGGTTTCCCAACAAGAATCCTGTAAACTCCTCTTTCCTCTCCCATTCGTGCCACATGGCCTGCCCACCTAAGTCTTCTTGATTTAATTATTCTAATAATATCTGGACATGAATACAAATTATGTAGTTCTAAATTATGTAACCTTCTCCACTCGCCTGTTTCCTCATCCTTTTTAGGTCCAAAGATTTTCCTAAGGATCTTATTTTCAAATACTCTCAATTTATGTTCCTCTTTCAATGTAAGGGACCAAGTTTCACATCCATATAATACTACAGGCAAAATTACGGTTTTGTATATTTTAACTTTTAGTTTCTTAGATATTAAACGAGAAGACAAAAGTTTATGAAGAGAGAAGTAACATGCATTTCCTGAATTAAGCCTACTTTTTATTTCCTCTTTAATATAATTTCCATTTGTTAATATTACTCCTAAGTATTTGAATTTGGAAACTGATTCAAACGAGTTGTTATCAATAATTAGATTTTGATTATTACCTAACACTTGGTTTCGGCCTGTAAACATATATTTAGTTTTCTCTTTGTTAACTTCCAAACCTATCTCTGTAGCAGTTTTGAAAAATATTTTAGCATTATTCTTAATTGTATTCACATCATCCCCCAGTAAGTCTACATCATCTGCATATGCTAACAACTGAGTCATACCATTTAATTTTAGTCCTTCTTTAGTTTCTTGTACCTTCCTAACAGCATATTCTAAGGCAAAATTAAAGAGCAATGGAGATAATGCATCTCCTTGTTTTAACCCATCATGAATTGTAAATTTGTCAGACATATTAATACCCACACGAATTATACTTTCTGTTTCACTGGTGCATATTTTTATCATACTAACAAGCTTCTTAGGTATTCCAAACTCTACTAATATATTATATAATTTATCTCTTTTGACCGAATCATATGCTTTTTTGAAATCAATGAATAGCTGATGGACATTTTGATTATATTCCCACTTTTTTTCAAGTGTCTGTCTGATGTGAAAAATTTGATCTGTAGTTGATCCGTTACATTTAAATCCACATTGATAATCACCTATAATTTCATTAGCATATGGGGTTAGTCTTGTTAAAAGAATGATAGAAAATATTTTATATGTTGTTGAGAGTAGAGAAATTCCACGGTAATTATTGCAGTTCATTTTATCACCTTTTTTAAACACAGGAACAATTATGGATTCTTTCCACTGTTGAGGGATTTCTTCTTTATTCCATATTAAACAAATTAATTTATGAATTTGACACATTAATGAATTTCCACCATATTTAATTAACTCAGCTGGTATTAAATCAATGCCAGGTGCTTTGTTATTCTTTAGCCTTTTAATAGCATCTTTAACTTCAGTCAAGTTAGGTTCTGGAACTAAAGGTTCTGCTGTGTGGACTTCATTTACTTCTGATTTATCTCCTACATGGACATTTAAAAGGTCTTTAAAGTAGTTCTTCCATCTATTTAGAATATCGCTTGGGTCAGCTAGAAAATCACCGTCTTTATCTTTTATCAAGTTTACTTTAGGTTGCAACCCCTTTCTAAACTCATTTACACCTTTATATAAATCTCTGATATTTTTATTTTTGCTGTTTGTTTCAATTTCGTTAATTTTACTTTTCAAGTAATCTCTTTTTTTACTTCTAAACGTGCGGTTAACTTCTCGCTTTATTCTATTATAATTGTTTAGATTTGTATCATCAGAGTTATTTAACCACCTAAGTCTAGCCTGATTTCTTATTTCTATTAGATTATGACATTCATTATCAAACCATGGCTTACTTTTTCTCGGTTTATGGTATCCTATACTTTCTTTAGCTGCTGATTCTATTGCATTACGTATGTGCTCCCAATTCTTATTTACGTCTGTTTCATTTATATTTTCATCATCATTTAAATCCTGCAAAACATCAAATCTATTTGACAGTTTAATTTGGTAATCTTTCTTAATTCTTTCATCAGTAAACTTTCCTGTATCAAATTTTAGAATTTTTAGATTTTGTTGCTTATGATTTATCACTGAGAGTCTTTCTCTTAATTTAGCAATTACTAAATAATGGTCACTGGCACAGTCAGCACCTCTATGTGTACGAACGTCAATTATACTAGTATGCCTTCTCTTATCAATGAGAATATGATCTATCTGATTATGAGTTTTACCATCTGGAGAAGACCAGGTATATTTATGGATATCTTTATGTTTAAAAGTGGTACTTTTCACAATTAAATTCTTTGAGGTTGCAAAAGTAATCAATCTTATACCATTATCATTACTTAATTCATGAAGACTTTCTTTACCAATCGTGGGTTTAAATGTCTCTTCTTTGCCAATCTGTGCATTACAATCACCTAACAGAATTTTCATATCATACTGAGAAAATTTATCAAAGACCTGTTCTAACTCTGCATAAAAATCATCTTTAGTATTATCATCTTTATCTTCCGTTGGTGCATGTATGTTTATTAAAATAATTTTACACCACCTACCCTGTAAAACTGCATATGATATCCTATCATTAATAAATTCTACTGTTTTAAGAGCCGAGATAATTCTATTATTTATGAAAAACCTGTTCCAAAATTATGATTTTCAGTACCACCATAGTAATTTAAACACACAGAGGATTATAGTGTCTGCGGGTATAGACGTCAGAGGGTTATTAGTCAAGAAATGCAACCCAGGCTGTGCTGTGGAAGAGTGGTTCACATTTGGGTGCCTTACCAGGTCACGCCTTACATGGCGAGAGGCTGGGTAAGGCACAAATCCACTTACATACACACCTCGAGACTGGAACCCGACTCTCTTCCATGTAGAGTAAGATATCCTACCGATTGGGTGTTGTCATATTTCGTCGACCAGGAAACCACAGGACGTTAATATTCATAAGAGGAAAGAAACATTTGGTAGCAAATGCAGAACTTGTTGAGTACATCTCGAAGAGATAGCAAACATACTGATTGAGATATGAAACCCCAAGTTACCAAATTAGAAGTTGAACAGGCGACCTCACAACAACTTGGTCTGCGTGACTCCACAAATTAACAAACTTTAATGACTTCCATCTTAATGACGTCATCTTCCTTCGAACTTCTCTAACTGAAATTATAGTGTTGAAGCCAGCTGAAGTGCATTACAATCTGTAGCAACAATAGGGACAACATGCGTTGCGATCATCCACCACATACTATTCAATATTTCACACAACGCTTAATTCAATCTCCACCATACAATCCCGTATAATTTTGAGAGGTCGGAAAGACCTAAGACCAAGATTTAGAAATGCGTAGCCACCATGTACTCCCTCTGAACTAGGAAAAAAACTACAAATCAATATTCCATTGGTAAATTATTCCTGAATGAACCGGCCAGCTAGGTTAGTTTATATCACAGTAATATGCCTTTCGTTATATCACTTTTTTTTTCCAATTTCAACATTTATTGGATAATCAATATGTATCGATTCGTTCGATTATTGATTTAAAGAACCAAATGAACGAGCCAATCAACAATAATTATAATTTACGATTTTGGAAATTTGCAGATTTTTTTTCCAAGTTACATATTTGCAATTTCAGATATATGGTAAAGCAGTTATAGTAGTATGCTATGAAACCAAGCGTCCAATATTCGAATTTTGGATAACGTATAGGATTACACCTGCGTTTGCTCAGTCATTCATGTATTTCATCATTTCGCTTCCTCATTTTTGTTGTTAATTGACAAAAAATATATAAAACAACTAACTGAAACCTGCCCTCGCAAGTGGGTAGCATTCGTTAAAGATACGTGCAAAAAGAACCAAGCCCACTACAATAAAATTATCACTTTCCACCTACTTATATTCAGATGCTGAAAGTCTTATCTCCTAACGTTTGCAATAGCAACAGACTCATTCTTTTTCATAACTTTTATTCAAAGTTTCTCAGCAGTACAATAAGGATGAAACTGCCCTATCTCCTGATGAGTTTCCTGAAAAATTCAAGTATTTTTAGACATGTACAAGTAACAATGTCCCATATTTAGATTTTTCTCCTTATCCTTTAATGAGAATTCACGCTAGAATCTGTTTGGTAAGTCCAGAATAGTCTGAAGACCTATGGAAACTAACACCTCTCAAAATAGACAGCTAAGAAGGCATCAGAATAGGTACTTGAATTTGTAATTCTGTTATTTTACCTCGCCTGTCTGCCATTTTTGGCTAATGGCGATGACAGGGATGAGCGATGAATACATGAAATCGATGAAGGGACACTGGCAAAGAACACTCATGTTGAGGACGAGATTCGAACGATGACGAGATTAAAAGTGGACCACTTAACGTGCTCTGTGAGAGTGTCGGCAAAGTAGGTATTGAAATAGACACTGAATAAATGAAAGAAATCAAAATCTGAATCCAATCGGAATGTAGGTATTCACCCGAATTTTTATAATTTTAAATATTAAAAAGAAATAAGCACGTATGACGTAAATAGGAACTAAAAAGTTAGTGGTTTGACCTGAAACTGTTTGTAAACTTTTAGAAACTTCATATTTTCTGGCTAGGTATCATGAAAGGCATTGTAGGACAAATCGTCAGTCTAGTCATGAAGCATGATCGTATATGACAAATCACTTGCGTCTAATCCAACTGAATAACTGCGGTTGATACATGAGCGTGCTGTCCATCTTCCGACACATGCGTCTTTCAGCAAGATGCTTAATCAAAGTGATATTAGCGGCTTATGATTCACTCGCCTTCACTTCATGGTCATATTAATTATGTCAGTACAGCAGCGGGACAAAGATCAGATAAGCTTCCAATGCAAAATGAGCACAGGACATTTATGAATTTCAACAACGAGTATACTCATTACATTTATTAGTGACTTTCAAAGCAATATTGATGTTTTAATAAAACCTGTACAATAAGTTATGACAAGGGTCCCGGGTTCGAATCCTGGTCGGGCTTGGTTGTTTGTGACTGTCCATTCATCAATTTCATCATTTCATCACTCATCCCCATCTTCGCAAATTAGCCAAGAGGCACAAAACGCGAAGTAAAATAAACTAAATCAATCAATCAATCAATAAGTTATGAAAGATGTTATTCTTCTCGACTCTCCAAATTTGATGTGAAAAGATGTTTCAATCCAATCCGTGTACAGATGAGAACGGGAGTCTATAGCTCGGATCGTGATTGGGTAACAGAATTGTGCCTATAACTGGAAATCAAATCGAAGAAATTTTGATGAGACAGCGTTTGACTTATGTGCTACGCCATTGGCTTTGCCCGGGTTCGATACCCTATGGAGGCACATAGTGGTTCTGATCCCACTTTGAACTGTATGTCCAGTGCCGATTAGCCCAGAGGCGGCAACTTAAAATAAATTTTGGAGGGGCAAACAATATTTTAGGTATGTAATATCTGTCCCTCTACGTGAATTTATGGGGTGGGGGGGCAGGAAGTGCCTATCTGTACATAAAGTGGGCTTAACACAAACTTTCACAGTTTGCTTTGGTCCTTACAGCATTGTTATTTCCACTATAACAACCCACCCAACGATATTTTCTCGATGTTATCTATAGCGAAGGCCATGAACACTTCCACACACTTCCACCGTCCTGCAACATATATGTCGCGGTGTATCTGATGGTACAGTGACCATCAATAAAAATGTAATTCCTACACCCTGAAATAGTAGCTTCACTTCACTATACCAAGTTTTCAATAGAAAGTTCGTTCATTGCAGTAGACTTAGGCAACACGTTGAGATCTGGGTATCTTATTTTTATCGCTGTTGGCTGGACAAACAATTTAGTAAGTGGTCTAAAATGGTATGACCGTTATCGAGATTTCAAATTACCCGGTATCCAATTTGAAAGCAAAGTCTGGAAATAAACTTTTAACGGACGAAATCTACAACAAAACATAAATCTTTCAAATGTAGAGAGAGTTTTTAGGAAGCCGACAAAATATTAGAATCGTAGCCAGAACTTTCGTTATATTCCACAAATAGTCCATTGTGTTCCTACGCGCGGTAGCACATTGATAGCGTTCCGCTACCTGCACGCGTGCCAGTTCTCGCCACATTAGCCCGCCAACAAAAAGCCCGCCGCCGCCATCACACACGTATAAGCACATAGTGACAAGTCACCCAAGCGAACCACCGCCACCCGTCAGAAATAATTGCCCTCAGAACGCGCAAATCTCGTGTGAATGCACCAAAAGGGAAGAAGGGTTGCCCGCTTTGATTGTAGGGGGTTCTTCGCTTGGTAATTGCCGAACGCAACAATTAAGAAACGTCACATCGCAGTAAATTGTTGCGTGGTGCCAGTCTGTTTGTAAAGGGGTGCATACACTTTCGAAATTATACGCACGCGAGGGCGCATGCGTTAACAGGCGTTGTTCATAGGCGTGGTGTCATTTGTGAGAAGCATTCGCTGCGTGTAATTTTGCTACTTGAAAACATATAAATGTAAGTGCAACAGACATATCTTTGCCCTTGCGCAGATCCGAATTTTCCTTTCGTCTTCCTTCTCTGTCAGCATCACGTGTTCTACCCTACTCGCCAACCTTCACCATTGTTGTCAAATTGTCATTCCATTACTGGTCACACTCGCGCAAACATCATTGAAAACAATTGAATAGCGCTCCAGGTCGCCGTTCACAGCGTTCGACAGGGACGGTAATGTGGCAATATAGCATGATGTAGTGGTTGCTTCCTATATGCAGTACATGTTCATTGGCTAGTTAGTAACTAGTGTTGCTAACTGTATTAATAAAGCACTAATTATATCACCGAAGAAGAAAGGCAAAGTGGCGGTGGGCGGTGAGTTTTGTTGGATTGGAAGCACCATATTTTTATTTTAAGTATTTGACTCGTTTGACGTTGTGTGCGCGTATTGCGTGTGTGTATGTGCAAGTGTATGTGTTTGGTTAGTGAACGTTAAATTCCATAATGCCTCCAGTACTATTGTTCATATTTCATCACTTTGGAATTGCTCAAACGAAATGACTTATGTGGATGCATGAGAATTTCAACTCTCGGCTCCGGCACGTGTTCTTGTAGAAATTGTATGACGGAAGCTGTTATTTTTGCTGCTAATGCGATGCATATTGCTTTCTTTGTTAAAATTGGCATGTTTGATGGGTGACAAGTTTATAACAAAGGAAGAAGCCACGCGGCTTATTGTCTTGTGGCAATATATGAACTTCTTATTCTTGTTATTGTTTCGAAAGCCGGCATCATTTGTAAATGTACAACAAAGGCAACCGACTGTCGCCCATCACAGAGGGGCAATAATACTGTTTAAGGAGTGTTTGTGGTGCAATTGGCGCGGTTTAACACATTTGCAGGTTATTTGTTATCAAACCAGTGGAGGTGTCAGTCGTGTATCAATCACATATCGTTGCATTTCCAGTACCAGTGTGGACGGGCTTATTGGGAGTGAGCAGTTAAAATGCCACCAGGTCCATTAATGCAATGGAAAAATATTTGTTTTTACTTTATTTGAAATCACTCAAATAATGAATCACTGTAAAGTCTTCTTTGCATTATTTTGGGTAATTTTACGCATGTGTTAGTCCATATTTAGCGAAGTTTTAGTTCATATGTATGTATATTCACGGACACTACTGGGTTGTAACGAATCCATTGAAAGTTAATGAGATTGTTACAACCCAGAACTGTCCGTGACTGTACATATCAATCCCAGCCCTGGTTATAATATATGATGTTCAAAGCTCAACGTTAGATAGAGCTGATTCCTGTAACAGCTGTGCCTCGGCGCACTGTAGAAATTTTTCTATCGAACGGATTAGCAACACTGGTACTCGCATTGTGCCGCACCGATCGCGGCAAAAACTCGTGGGTTTTACTATTCAATAAAAAGAATGAGAAGCACATTACCGACATTACGTGCGAAAAAGAGGAATGCAATGAAATTAAGTAATAGCAACAATAATGAAAGGAACTGTCTGAGAAAAAATATTTCTTCCGATTTTTTCTAGATGTTTTTGTTTGAGTTATTAATGTATCTTGGGACTTTGTTCTTGGGTGCAACCATGAAATATTATTGTCTCGGCCACTAGTGTACTCAGGATATTTTTTCGGAGGCATTAATCATTGCGGGATACACAATAAAATATTCGTAATTATCGCTTGTAATTTTACTTTTAAAAGTTGTTCAGATACAAAAGTACTAATCGCGGGTTAGTTTAGGATTTGGTTTTACCAAGTAAAGGGGAAAGGGACTTTTAGCCCCTTCGTAGCCGGAGATGGTTGCTAATCCAGTAGTCTCGACGTTGCTATTACGTCTATTTTCCTGATTCTGTGGTGTACCCAGGGTTTCTGTTTTCAATTTCCGTAAAATGTATACATGCTGCTTTATGATTGTCTCTACATGGATCATAAATTCAACCTTCAATCTCATAGTCGGGATTACGCAAGTGTAAAAAACTGGCAGCATTTTTCTCTGCTTGCACTAGACGTTCGTCGATGTCTTTTTTCTGTTTTTATTTTTAGATGAAATGTACATTTATCCTAATGCATGATGCTTTTAATATTATTTCTAATTACTTTATTTTTTTAAATTTCTGCAATTTTATGTGTATTTTTCACTTGAATAGTGACACAACAAAGGTTTACCACAGAGGAGCATTCAGACGCACAGATGCTGCTACTACCCTCATTATATGCGTTGAGGAGATTTCCGTTTCATGCTTGGTTTTTTGTGAAAGTCACTATAATTCCTGCAACCCAAGCAAGAAGGCAAAAGCGTAATACAATTACAGCACACATTCGCATTAATGTGTATATCACCGCGAGCAAAACGTGCATTCAAGGCAAACCTACAATGCGAGCTTAAAATCGCCACCGCAACAATATTTCAAACCAAACCACGTTTTTTTTCCTGGAGAGGTCAGTAATTACACCGAACCAAGAATAATTAATTCCCCCTCACCCTCCCATCCCAAACGCAAGGGGGATATAGAAGAGGGGGGAGAGGGTGAAAAAAGGAGGCTAAAGTTTCATTTGGTTCCCACCATCAGTTATTGTGTCCCTGGGAGGAGGAGGATCACCGATGGGAAAGGATAGAATAGAATTTACCCATCGATGGAGTTGAATCATCAATACGACATTCATTAAAGCCGGTTCGCTTTAATCCTTCGACAGGTAGCGCGGATACAGAGTCAACAGAGGTATTAATTGAAACCAGACCAAGCCTACAGCTCTATTCATTAATACCTCGCGTGCTGTTCGGAGGGTAATGGGGTAATTTAGAGTGTCGAACCTCATCCGTCTCTGCGGAGCTGGCTGCCACTCGTACTTCGATTAAAATGCCACGATGTCACAGAATTTTAGCGGTTGGATTGGCAAGTGATAAAATATTCATAGTAGTGATAAATATTAGCTTCCCAGCGACTCAGATGTAGATGGTCCCTATCGGAATAAAGGGGGTTGTTTCTCAAGAAATGAGTTTGGTGAATGGAGATATTTGAGGTAATTATTATATTGGGAACGGTGCCGTTAACGTAACTAAGTTTTACTAAGATTGACACAATTCAAGAAGGGTTCCATCTCAAATAATAACCATGTTCATAGCCTTCATCAAGGGTACGTTGTTTTGCCGATACGGAACCTATGTTAATGTAATGTAATATTAATGTAAGGGACATGAGAAAAGCAAAGGACCGAGAAAAGAGAAACTGCAGAAGGGGTCTCACTGATTAACACACACACACTAAGTTGAGTTTCTCCAAGATAGTAGTGGTGTTTTGGCAGTAGTTTGTAATAGCTGTGGGGTTTTAGTAGGACAGATTATTGGGAATTTTTATTGTTCTATTCAGGCCTGGTCCTATTTTATTTTTTTATTATAATAAGTTGGTCTAAAATTTAAATAATGGGGAATATTGTGTTATGTTGCAGAAACGAAAAGTATTTTGGGAGATAATGGAATCGAATGGCCACTGCTCCATCTATGTCAAGAGTATTTATGGTGATATAAACTATTTCACAATATTTCTCGCCAAATGAATAAATTTTCTGTTACTACACTACATATAATTGTGGTTTAAATTGTTTTTACACTAGTTTGGTATTATGAAGTCCATCAGGCACATTGTTGAAGCAAACCTCTTATTGAATATCAGTTCTTATATTTTCTGTGACTCGGATTCCTGCAAACTACGGCTCAAAACTTTACATAACTACGATATAAACTTCAACTGCATTAATTGTTTAAATTTGCTACATTACTGGACTCATTTTGGTTTACCTCTTCCTGGGTTATTCATTAAAATAGGCTACTCAAAAAATAAGTAACACAGGAAGATAAACAAATACGTCAGCAGGTTATAAAATTCTTCCCACCTAAGAATGGTACTTCTTTTTGATTGATTGATTTATTTGCTTTATTTAACTTTGCTTTTTGTGCCACTTTTGGCTAGTTTTGGAAGATGGAATGAGTGACTCCATGATGAAATTGATGAATGGACACTCACAAACATCATACCCACAGGGGGCCGGCAAATGGTTCTCCTTACACGAGAAATGGATTAGCTGTTTAGATGTAAGTATGGTGACTTTAGACGAGTATTTCACTTGGTTCTGCTTCCAGACATCTTCGGGACTCTCTTTTGAAGAAATTGGTTTTTGTATACAAGATATAAATATATTTTAGGGGGTGGTTTATTGCATTTTATGGCTAAAAACAATCGGATACTTGGAGATACTTGGTGTTGCGATCAGAGCTCCAACGTGACTAAGGTTTCAGTCTACCAGTTAATTCCTCCTTGACACAGTTCTAGGAACCTTTCCATGTTAAATTCATCCTACGCGAGGAACGACGCTTCCTACACGAGAAATGCATCAGCTGCCTCGGATGTAAGTTTGGTGACTTCAGACAAGCATTTGACTTCGAGCTGCCTCTGGACTTTCTTGAACCTTGTAGACAGACTCCGAGGAACAAAGCCTCACATTTCACCTTGACTTAACCGTGACCCTAATCTGTCTCCTGTCTGACTTCCGTGGCCCCTTTTTCTTCCACTTTGCCCCCTACAGGAACCACATGGTTCTATCGATCAGCAGCGGTCGGGGCGAAATTGGATTTGTTCAAAGTTAACCAATTGTAAGTTTCCTTCCTAAATCTCCTTAACAGAGTCTATGCATACTGCCTGCGCTTGAAGATATACCAGGTTTAAGATAAATCCTTACCGTGAAATTGGATATTTTCGAATTTCACTACATTGCTCTTTGAATAAATAAGCTACCTGTAGCTGAGTAAGCAATAACAAACGTCAATGAAACTTCCGTATTTCAAAACAGGTTGTTACTAGGAGATGTATCAGATTTTAAATTTTCCTCGAGCGCGCATAATAATTGTACCAATAACAAATGTATTTTTCCCATGTTTATCTAAAATACAGAAAGTCTGTATGTGTGACATAATATAAAAAATGTATATGTAACGTGCGACAAACGTAACAATATTTATTTATAAATTATCTAAATTAGGTCAAAATGCAAAAATGGTATCCAATAATTTGTCTCAGGGAAAATCATCAACAAAAAGTAATAATTTCCCGTTATACTGCTAGGACTACATGTAGCACTGGTAAATTTCTGTTAGAACTGTTTGCGAAAGAGACAAGGTATACTTAAGATGGATATTAGGGTTTTGCTTTAGCCTACACAGGTCTGAAAAGCAAAGGAAAAATATGAACATTCAGTTTTCTAACATCCAGATAAAAATTATCCAGCATCCAGATATAATTTCATCGGGGTTCAATAAAGACGATTTGTTATTCTTCATGTATGATTCTGGTTTTTATGTAAGATTTTTGTTGAAAAATGTATTCTTATTCGACATATTAAAATTTGATTGATTGAGTGATTCAGTTGGCGTTTAAGTCCGCTTTATACACAATAAGGCTAATCGGAACTGGACCTACAGTTTAAAGTGGGATCCGAACCTCTATGTGCCTCCACCGATAATAAGATTTGAGAACTTGCAAATGATGTACATATTAATGTGATGTTGACTCCATGTTTTACAAGTCGGACCCTGTGGCTGGTCCGAATCCCGCTCGGGCATGGTTGTTTGTGAATATCCATTCATCAATTTCATCATTTCATCACTCATCCCCATCTTCGCAAATTAGCACAAAGCGCGAAGTAAAATAAAATCAATCAATCAACCATGTTTTACAAGATTGAGGCTTTAGCGCAGCATTGTAATTAACAATAAGGGGTGTAAGGGGTGACCTTCCACGTAGTACACCCAATTGTCAACCTCACTTCCACCTAGTACACCCTGGACTGCATTTTGCAGACTAACGAGGCTCTGGCGACTGGCCCTGGCCAGTATAATTCTGTGTGTTGTCCTTATGTGTGCTGAGTGCCTCTTTACAGCCTCAGCTTTTAACCGAAGTCAGAATGTTTTAATATTTTATTTACGACACGACATTACAGTTATGTTTATTTTAGTTCTGTTTACCTAAGTCAGAATATTTTAGTCTTCTAACGTTACAGTTATGTTATTAGTTACATTTTGGTTCAGGTAAGGGGCTGGACCCCGTATAAAGTAACGGGTGCAAAATAGCCTAAGTGCTAACGCACCCAAAATGTTACATTCGAATTCAAATTAACAATAAGATCTTTGGTAGGTAATTTTCCACGATACAACAAATCATCATAATTCTGATTCCAGAATTATTGTATTTAAATCTCAAAGTATTCGTTATTTGCTGAAGTTTCTTTAATCTTTTACCCACGTATTTCCATCTTTATTCTTGCCAGGAAGAATAGGATACTTGCATATTGCTGCTCTTTTATATCATAAACTTCGCTTGCTTTTGATTGATTGATTGAGTTGGTGTCTTAAGTTCACTTTATGCACAGTAAGGCTACTTGGTACTGGACATACTGTTTAAAGTAGGATCAGAGCCACTATGTGCCTTCACCAGGTATCAAACCCGGGACCCTTTGATTACAAGGCGACGACGCTACCACTGCGCCATCGTGGAGGCCCTATAAGCTTCGCTTGGACAGGAAGGATGCAATTATGCCATCTTATATACTTAGTGTGTATTACTTGCTGCCATCTGGTAGAGTAATCGGAAATGTATGCACTGAGGGTGCACAGTGCTTTTGATATGTGCCTTAATATTCTAATTCACTTATGTATTCTATGCTGCCACCTGGTAGAGGAAGTGTGAGTTTATGCACTGACGGTGAGCAAGGTTTCTCAAATGCAACTTAAGGGTCTAGTTTCCTTTACGCCTCTCCGTGGTTTATGTTCACACATTTTCTCAACTCCTCGCTTTTATTTTTATTATCACTTTCTCATTGACATGACCTCTGCCTGTACACATAACTCGCGATGGCGAAAGGTTGGTCGAGGAACGTTCTTCTACTCGGTTGTAAAGCAAAACAATATCCTTTCTGCATGCATGAGTGCCAGGACAATGAAAAAAGATGAAAGGCAAATTGGATACGTTTCCACCATCTGCTGGTGATGCTTTTTTTTCCCTCTCCCCCTCTCAGCGAGGGAACTTTCCTTTTTTTTAACAATGTCCCATTTCACCTTTCGCCCTGGAAAGCGAAAACGTAACGTATATGGTGCATTGAATGGCTGATTGTCGCCGCTTTCCAACGAGACGATGGGACCTAAGTGGGGCGGAGGTTCTCGGGGAAGGAAAGGAAGAAATTTGATGACTATGGAGGTAAGTGGACCATAAAGGGAGCTATCTATACATCCCATGAGAGATCTGGTCTTCAATTCTCTCTGCCCACACTACCTTACCTCTTTCGCCTCGTGGCCTTCCTGCTGCCCTGCCGCGTGGAATCAGTAAGAATTTGCGATTCAGACGACGGAGGAAAAAATACTACTGGTTGGAGCTGCGTTTACAGTGCATCAAGATCAAGATATTTGGAATATAACTTCCACTGCACATAGCTAGTCAATGCTGTAGTATCACGTCCACTGACGTCTTAAAGTCATTGCTCACCATGAGTCCAATAATAGCCTCTTACAGGTCTATTGCACCAAATTTTATCTATATGGTTCTAATAGTTACAGAAAAAAATATGTCAATGTGAGATTAGTAGGTTAATTATATTGCTGAATTATCGCAAACAGAAGTTAGCTTACATGGTGGAATGGCTAGTGTAGAGCGCCACAAAGATGGATATTGTGTTTGTTCGTTTCTTTGAGTTTTGTTTAAAGTTCACTTTATGCCCAAATAGGCTAATCGGGATTGGGCCTGCAGTATAATGTTGGATCCCAACCACTATGTGCCTCCACACAATATCGAACTCAGGACTTCTTGATTACAAAGCGATGACGTTACCACTATGCTATCGGGGAGGCCCAATTGTTCGATTCTTCGTCGCGATTAACCTAAAAGATTCGACAATTGACCAGAAATAACTTCGAGGGAGAGTCAATTTAAAACCTTAAAATTGCGACAACAATTACAGGACAGACTGTAAACATCTCAAATTTACATGAGGTATCGACTGTTATTTATACACGTAAATCCATCTCAAGGCTGCAACACTGATCAAGTGAGCTTCAAACCATCTTTGTCATTTTAAAGATGGCGCCTCTTGCATACACATGTACCAGGGAAAAGCAGTGGTTTTTTACCCTATGGAAGTCTAAAACTTATATAGACATTCTACGGCAAATGAAAATTCATTGTCTCTATGCATGCTTACCACGTCAGCAAGTTTACAAATACAGGAGGAAGTTTAAGAATAGCCACAGTCCGCACGCAGATGGGTGAAAAGACTTTCGCGGTGGCTCATAAGTGACTGCACATAGATTCCAAATATTCTTCTTCTTGAGGTATACAGGCAGTAACTCAGACTACAAAATATATGTGGATCAGCAGTGGGTCTACGCTACAATGCAGGAAACTAATGCAACTTCACATACAGAAATCTACTAAATATAAAACAAACGAATAAATTAAGGTTTTCATTTGTCAGTCCCTTGTATATATATATATATATAATTGATCCAAAAGTCATCTCGGGTAACAGGAATGCCGTAAACACTACCCTATGTTATTTCATACCTGTGACACTACTCAAGCAAAGGGACTCCTAAAAACAGCAATGCGTCGACAATAATTACATGGGAACTCTCACCTTCAGGTTTAGGCTAAGAATAAGTAATTAAAAATAAACATCCACCCTCCATTCTTACCCCACCTGCGACCCCAATCTCTTTTATTTCCATGCTGGGCCCTGCTTTAATCCCTCAGATGGCCCTTTTAACAGCAGAGTAATGTTTGACAAAGACAAATGGCGGGTTCGCGTATTAACACAACGAAAAGTTAAGGGAGTAAAATGGTCCCAAAAAAAGGAACCTTACACAGCTGAGAAGTGATGCATCCGTAGATTAACGTTCCTTATATTGGCTGTAGGGAAGGGGATTCTCTTCAACAGGCGGCTGCAAATTCGTTGCTTACAACCATCTCCCGAAAACATCAATCATTGAATCTCCCCGCGATTATAAGTGGCTGAAGTTCGCTGAATTTCAAGACCTTTGTTACTTTCAGTGCACTGAGGTAGGATTCCAGAAAATAAATCTTATGTCTCATACGTGATGGAGGAGCAAATAGGAAAGAGGCCAACTCAAAAACCAATTGCTCCTTGTATAGCCTTAAAAGTTTTAAGTTCACGATGACTAGGCATTAGGTCTAATGAAGTGGATAACAATAGTTCCACGTAAGTGGTCTGTAGCCTCAGTCAAGTGGATAATTGCCTTAATTAGGCGGATGGTAGCTTGAGAAGGTACGTATATGCTAGCTTTAGTTTGGTAGATAGTTGCTTCAGTCGGGTAGATTGTAATTTCAATCAAGTGGACTGTGGCTCCAGTCCCGTGGATTGTGGCTTCGGTCGGGTGGATCGCGGCTTCAGTCGAGGGGATCGCGTTGTCAGTCCGGTGGATCGTGCCTTCATTCAAGCGAATGCCAACTTCAACCAAGTAGTGGTTGGCAGCTAAACCGAGTATCATTCAACGATCTGGAGCACGGCGACGGAGAGAAAGTGAAGATAATAATCAAAATATAATAATGTTGCTCTAATATTTGATTTAATAAATTATATTTCAGTGTTCAATGAAAGTTCATCTTGCATAACTTGTGGAAATTGAAGGATACGCGTATAATCTCCTCGATAACACTCCATACGAATCCTGTACTAAGTAAAACGATAGACTAACCATTCAAGGAGGTGGTGTCTCCCGGCAAAAGGAGATGGTAATCTTTAACCAAGGATGTGATGACTCTCAGCCAAGTAAATAGCGACTCTCAAAATGGGAGTGGCGACTCTCAACAAAGGAGGCGGTAACCTTGTATCAAACAGTTATGGCTACACCGCCGGCTATCCAAAATGAGGTTTCTCCGTGCTTTTCCTTACTCAATTAGGAGAGATGATGCGATATTTTAAAAACCTCAAGGAACCTTCCATTCCCTCTTACGGTTAAAATGCACGTCGTTATAAAAAAAAAAAAAAAACACCATTATATAAAATCAATCTTGATCAATACTCCAGCATTGTAGTTCTTATCAATAATACGGTAGTCCAGTTCCTTAGTTTCCTGAAAGTAGATAATAGCAGTTACAAGATGGGTTGTAGTCTAGTTAAAGCTACTACTCTTCAAATTGATGAGAGTCCCTTTCAAAATATAAAGTCCTGATAGAAAGGGTGGCATGAACAAAACGTTGTAGAAAACATGGTCTAATTTCTTATCATAAAACCTTCGATGTCTCTTTGATTCGGAATAAAAACCTGGACAGTGCATTATTTACCACACACAATATAATTATAACCAGTGAAAATGTACACCAATGCCCAGTGCATAGAAAGAAGTAGAGGCAAGTTTTGTTCTGATGCTTAAATTACATTGAAATGAATTCCTCGATCTCCAACAAATGCCAAAGTACTTTGCGCTGAAGGCTGTGATATAAACCCCGTGAAGCTTATTAAATCCAACAAAGACCCTTTATAAAAGTCAACAGAATTGTTTGGGTTCGGTCTGGCAGTCTCCGCAAAATTCACTGTCCTTTGTCGCAGAAAGGCAAATTTGACACGCCCGATGCCAAATACAAATCCATTGTTTGATCATAAAGCGGATGGTTCTATTTGGCCACCTACCCACGAAGGTATGGCGCTCTATTGAGTGAAGAGGAGAAACGATAAAATTTCCAAAAGCAATTTACCGATCAGTCTACATCTTGTTTATAGAGAGAAAACATTACAACCTCTGTATTGATCGAATTGCCAATTGGTCCGCAAACGTATCTACAGAATCAACGGTCGCAGCTATTAGAATCATAATAATCTGCATTTAGCCTTCTAGACTCTTTTGGTATTTTGTGCTTTATATTATTCTACTTCTGTAGGTTTTAAAAGAGACGATTATAAATGATGGGTATATGATATGTACAGTCCAGAATTACAGCCAATAAAACCCGAAGAAGCAAGAGGGTGTTAAGTGATGGAATTTTGATCTCGCCACCGAAGTTCTCGGGTTCGAATTCCGGCTTTGCTTTGGCATAGTCTAGTCATCACTCATCCTCATAGTTATGTTTAGCCAAAAATTGAAGAAATGCAACACTAAATTACAAAATACAAATCTGGAAAAATAGGTAGGGAAAGATAAGCTAAAATACAAACATATTCAATTTAATAGACGCTATTAACAAAACGGACACCGCGATAGGCACCAACGTACAATAAGATGGACAATGAAAAATCTTTTAATTCCGATTTTCATACTCCCTTATCACTTGTTATTGCTTCAATATGTGTACGTGGGTGTAAGAGGTGACCATCTCTGAATGCACTCAAATGACAACCTTTCTTTTGTCGGCTAACAAGGCCATGGCGCGTAGATCTACAGCCAAGATAGTCCTCTGCCGTTCATATTTGTTTGCGATTGTGTCTTCTCCATCTCATCTTATCTCATCACCATTCATCCTCATCGTTTCAATTATACAAAAGTGGCAGAAAAATAAACTAAATCCCAAATCAGCTGTTCGTGCTGATTTAATAGTAAAGATTAAAGTGTAGGAAGCTTTTCTTTATAATGGGAACTATGGATATCGTATATTTATATTATAGATGAGCCATTCTAGTTATTCTGCAGAATAAAATCATCAGTAAAGCCCATTGTGAAGATTGTAAGCGTTGATAAAGAAAATAACCACACTACTTTAAGCATAATTAAATCAACACATTGGATGTCCCAAAAATAATTCTCTCGTTACAGTTGTTTATCACTTTCCAATGTTTCATCAAACTTCTATTTGTTGCAGACAAACTCCTTTATTGTTCAAGTTCGTGGGACGGTGATTAGCAGTTCATAATTTGAAGAGGCAGCTATATCCCATGGCTTCCATGATCGCCTGATATTAACCCCTGATATTTTTTTCCTGTGGGCACATACCAAGGATGTGTTGTCACACTTGAACTTAATATGAACATATAGCGCGAACGCATCACACATCCAACGGTATATATGTGCCATTCTCCAAATGTTAACAAAATGTATAGCGTGACATTTTGCCTGTCACCAGAGGTGGTCCACATTGCATGCATGAACTGACGTGAAGATATATCTCACCTGTATCTGACACGGTTTCCATGCACCTCTGCACTGAATCTGGTGCATACGTATGTATCCTTGCAGTAAAAACCACCTAGTAGTAGAAACCAAAGTAGATTTGAAATGATATGGAAAGTAGCAAGGATATTGATCGAGACATGAATTCAGAAGAACCTGTAATTCAAACAAGAATTCGACCAACGGCTGTGCGAGTTTTCTGCTCACTGCCGCTCGATCGCTCGTAACTTAGTGTAAAAATCTGCATTCATCGGCGTACGGCAAGTTAAAACAACAACCAGCGATCTTCGTGAATAGTCTGATCAGACAATTTACTTCCACAAGTATGACAGCAAACAGAAGAAAGGAAAATTTATGTTTTGCAACATTATGGGCAGCAAAGAACACGGTGGTAAAATAGAGGATGCATGAACCCAGACCATCGATGCATATGTTTACTTTAGCCTCACGTGCATGTTGATTCACCACCGTAATGTTAAAACCTGCCCGCTGAGGCGTTGGAAGTTGTCTGTGCCCGAGGACACAGCGCCAGAAGAAAATGTTCTTGCTATTGGTTTCAGATTACATGCATGTTTTCATTATCTGCTATAACTTGCATCCTCTTCGTAAGTTACTACAGCCATCTGCAATTATTGTTAACTCCAATTTACATCTATTTTGTTTTAAAATGTTTCGTTGACAAAACTTAAAAGCAGAAGAAAATAGCTGAAGGTCAGAAAAAAACCATTCTTGATAAACTAATTGGCGAGATCATCTTTTGTACCAGAATACAAAGCTATGAGTATTATTTTTAGATTTAAGTTCACTTTATGCACAGGAAGGTTAATCGGGATTGGACCTACAGTGTAAGGTGGGATCCGAACCACTTGTGCCTCCACCAGGTATCGAACCCGGAATCCCTTGATTACAAGGCGGCAACGTTACCACTACGCCATCGGGGAGGCCCTTAATACAAAGTTATACTCTGTCCCAGGAGGAGTCTGTGTAGTAAACGAACGGAAACCAGTCCCCTGCTCAAATAATGACTCGGATGAAGTAGTGAGAGGGAAAGGGAGTGCATGGAGGGACAACGCGACCGCAGCTACCAGCCGCTTACAGCAGCACGCGGTGCCTTGCTCTGCCACTCGCTTTCTCGGCTTTCTCTACCTGCGCCATTAAGGGTGGGTTAAAAAATGAGATGCACTATCTAAATTGCTCTTTAATTTTGCCTTAGAATACGCTGTTAGGAAGGCAAAAGAAACTAACGAAGGAGTAAAATTAAACTGTTAGCATATGCAGATGACGTAGACTTACTGGGGGATGATGTAAATACAATTAAGAATAATACTAAAATATTTTTCAAAGCAGCTAAAGTGATAGGTTTGGAAGTTAGCAAAGATAAAACTAAATACGTGATGCTTCCAGGACGAAGCCAAGTGTAAGGTAATAATCAAAATCTAATTATTGATAACAACTTGTTTGAACCAGTTTCCAAATTCAAGTACTTAGGAGTAATACTAATAGAAATAACAAATGTTTAATATGGAATAAAGAAGAAATCTCTCAACAGTGGAAAGAATCCATAATTCTTCCTGTGTTTAAAAAGGTGATAAAATGAACTGCAATAATTACCGTGCAATTTCTCTACTCTCAACAACATATAAAATATTATCTAACATTCTTTTAACAAGACTAACCTCATATACTAATGAAATTATAGGTGATTATCAATGTGGATTTAAACGTAACGGATCAACTACAGATCAAATTTTTCACATCAGACACACTTGAAAAAAACTGTCAACAATTCGGTCAAGAGAGATATTTATATAATATATTAGTCGAGTTTGGAATACCTAAGACGCTTATTAATATAGTAAAAGTATGCACCAGTGAAACAGAAAGTACAATTCGTGTGGGTATTAATATGTCTGACAAATTTACAATTCATCATGGGTTAAAACAACGAGATGCATTATCTCCATTGCTCTTTAATTTTGCCGTAGAATATGCTGTTAGGAAGGTAAAAGAAAATAACGAAGGACTAAAATTAAATGGTGTGACTCAGTTGTTAGCATATGCAGATGATGTAGACTTATTAGGGGATGATATTAATACAATTTAGAATAATGCTAAAATATTTTTCAAAACTGCTAACGAGATAGGTTCGCAAGTTAACAAAGAGAAAACTAAATAATATACGTTAGGTAATAATCAAAATCTAATTATTTAAAACAATTCGTTTGAACCAATTACCAAATTCAAATACTTAGGAATAATATTAACAAACGAAAATTATATTAAAGAGGAAATAAAAAGTGGGCTTAATTCAGGAAATGCATGTTACTTCTCTCTTCATGAACTATTGTCTTCTCGTTTAATATCTAAGAAACTAAAAGTTAAAATATACAAAAAGTAATTTTGCCTGTAGTAGTACATCGGTGTGAAACTTGGTCCCTTACATTGAAAGAGGAACATAAATTGAGAATATTTGAAAATAAAATGCTTAGGAAAATATTTGGACTTAAAAGGGATGAGGAGACAGGTGAGTGGAGAAGGTTACATAATTTAGAACTACATAATTTGTATTCATGTCCAGATATTATTAGAATAATTAAATCAAGAAGACTTAGGTGGGCAGGCCATGTGGCACGAATGTGAGAGGAAAGAGGAGTTTACTGGATTCTTGTTTGGAAACCTGATGGTAAGAGACCTGTAGGAAGGCCAAGACGAAGATGGAGGGACAACGTTGAGATGGACCTAAGGGAAATCGGTAGGGATGGAAAAGAGTATAGATCTTGCTCAAGATAGGGACAGATGGAAGGCCTGTGTTGCTGCAGCCATGAACCTTCGGGTTTAAGAAGGCTAGAGAGCGAGTTAGTTAGTTAGGAGTAATACTAACAAAATGAAAATTATATTAGAGAGAAAATAAAAAGCAGGCTTAATTCAGGGAATGCATGTTACTTTTCTCTTCATAAACTTTTGTCTTCTCGGTTAATATCTAAGAAACCATTATATGGATGCGAAACTTGGTCTCTTACATTGAAAGAGGAACATAAATTGAGAATATTTGAAAATGAAATCATTAGGAAAATATTTGGACCTAAATGGAATGAGCAGACAGGTGAGTGGAGAAGGTTACATAATTTAGAACTACATAATTTATATTCATGTCGAGATATTATTAGAATAATTAAATCAAGAAGACTTAGGTGGGCAGGCCATGTGGCACGAATGGGAGAGGAAAGAAGATTCTTGTTTGAAAACCTGATGGTAAGAGACCAGTACAAAGACCAAAACGAAGATGGAGGGATAATGTTGAGAGGGACCTAAAGGAAATTGGTAGAGAAGGAAAAAGAGTATATCGATCTTGCTCAGGATAGGGACAGATGGAAAGCCTGTGTAGCTGTAGCCAATGAACCTTCGGGTTCAAGAAGGCTAGAGAGTTAGTTAGTTGAAATGCAAAGAACATGATGAAAAGTATCTAATCAGGCACAATAATTTATTGATGACTTATTTATTTAATTCTTTTTTCACGTCCCTTTTGTGAAACCTTTGGCTAATTGCGACTATAGGGATGAATAGTGACAATATAGGATGGATGAAGGGACAATCATAAACACAAATGGACATGACTTGTGGGTACTTCAGCGAAGGTCACTTCTTACATCCCCACAGTAATTATTCACCCTATTCCGGACTGCATTCCTGAAAATGTTGAGTACTGCACTGTATGAATGTAATAGGAAGGGACCAGATATTTTGGTGGAAAAAAAAACAAACATGTAGTTAAAATAAAATCATGAATTTGAGTCTGAATATGGTAAACTTCAAAAATGCATTCGCGTGAATGCAAAAGCGTAGAAAAATAGGCGAAATAAAAATTAAATCTTGATTTTACAATATTATGTGTTATATCTTTGCTGTATATACCAGGTCAGGAGAATGTATGACGTGACACAGCAGTTTCATCCTAATTCCTCCTTCGTCATGCGCATATGTGCAAATGGCTATCAAGTCTCACGGTGCAAGTCCAGCGCATGACGTAGCAATGTTGTCCACTCCCACTTACGGATATTTGTTCTCTTGCGCATGCTCAAAAAGCTACAGGGCCATGTATCTGCGCATCTTCTAACGGAGCCGGTTCACTGATCGCGCACACATCTAAATGTACATATCTATGAAGCGTTTCAAAAGGTTGAAAAAATATCTGTCAGTTTATTCTTGTACATTTACGAGAGTAAAGGATTTAGCTCTACATGAACACATTTTTCTCGTGCATGGAAGTTGTAATGAGACTGAAAGGAAAGCATGGAGTTGGACTATAAAAAAGTAGTATTTTCCCTTTGATACTATTGCGATCGCTTTGCGTGGAACCTCATCACATTACCCCACGTAGCTATGAGCTAACAACGCTTCGTATTTCACACTTAGAACATAACGACTCGTTATGGAGACAACGTGAAGATAATTTGGCATATTTACTGTACAGTGCCGACAACCTTTCACAGCATATATAGGGCGTCAAGACGAACAATTTGCGTTAACGTTTCTCATTGAGGTCTCGTTTCAACGCCGCGGACCCTCACCTTATTTATTCTGTGTGTATGCAACCACGCGGTACAAATTCACGTTTTAAAAAATCAAAAAATCTCTAGTACCGAACAGACAGAGTTTGCAATCTATAAAGGCAGGCATTCACTTCCTGGGTAACTATGCCTTTGAACGAAATGTACTATTTTTTTCATTAAATGCAAAAATATGTGCAATGCTACGTATGATGATACGTGAGACTCCGTAGCGTTAATGCAATGTTCGGGGAAGACTTTCTTTAATACAAAAATGTAAATACCACAAAGAAAATTACTAACTTTAGCAAACACTCACAAACACATAGATTCAATAAGCGTAGAAACGAGTTACAACGCCACGTGACGCACACTCTTGAACGAATCTGTGGAGTCAGGCCGCGCATAACGATAGAGAAGGGGAAAAGTGAGTGGGCGAAGCGAAGCAGTACGTGCTGCTGCTAACAGCTGGTAGCTGGAGTCCCGTTTACCTCTTCATGAACTCACTTCCCTCTCTCACGCGTTCATTCGTCGAGCACTCTCGAGTCACTACTTGAGCAAAGACTTGTTTTCCTTCACCAGAGATTCCCGAGATGGAGTATATGAGGATAAGACATAACATGCAGTGTTGCAAACTACACAGACGAAAATTATCTCCATGGGGGGATATACCCTGTCCCATCTACCTCTGGAGCCAGGCCGCGCATATCGTCAGAGATGGGGGCGGGGGGGGGGGGAATGACCGAACGGGCAGAGTGAAGCAGTACACGCTGCTGCGATTGCTGGTAACTTCAGTCACTTTCCTCCCCTCCATGCAATACTGTTGTTCCCTCTCGCGTGTTCATTGGTGGAGCCGTCTCGCGTCACTACTTGCGCAGATACTTATTTTTGTTCGCCCGCTCCAGAGATAGCTGGGACAGGGTTTAATTACAAAATACACTGTACTTTTCTTTCTAAAGGAAATTACAACGAGCAAATTGTAATCACTATCCACGCGCATAATTTTATAAGGAAATTCAACAGTGTCCACACGTTGCTTCGATGCAGAGAAGACACGAACTTGTTTTTCAGCCTCCTTGTCCCATTCTTTCCTGAGTCTAAAGCCTCTTACTTCCAGCGGAAGCATCGGAGGAAGAAAAGAAGTAGTTTTCCCATTGAAATTGCAGACGACGAACACAAAGGGCGGACTGTCCTCTTCCAACATGCGTATACACCGAGATCAGATCAATTTCCCTGGTTCCCTTCCCACGCATTCCCTTTCTTTCATACTTACCCAGTCATTCCGGATAAGGGGGATTTTTCTGGCAGTATCTCCTTTTTTCAGTTTTGTCTGAAATCTCGAGCCACTCAAAAACCTTAGTTTCCCTCTCTAGCAGGACATTCAGAAAGAGACAGATGTAATTAAAGTGGACAAAATAAAGGTCCAGATTACTGAAAGCCCAAATTGTAAACTTGTTGCCAGGCGATTCTGTCTACAAACAATGATCCTTAGTTCTTGTCTCAAACAGTTCTTAAACAGTCCTGAAATACAGGAACAAGCTATTTTGTATCATACATACACACACACATACACATATCTGGATGTTACATTCTCCTGAATTTTAAAGTTTATTCATCTGTTTTCTTCTCCTGATTG
Organism: Lepisma saccharinum; assembly: GCF_977018435.1. Lineage (NCBI taxonomy): Eukaryota > Metazoa > Arthropoda > Insecta > Zygentoma > Lepismatidae > Lepisma > Lepisma saccharinum. Next base: position 91,406,736 of record NC_139231.1, on the reverse strand, counting down.
CAGAATGGATAAATATCATGATCTTCATTTTAAAAAATAATTTTGATTTTTTTATTTAAATCAGATTCTTTTTTGTTTTAAAAAAACACGTTTAAAATTGCTTGGATATTTTTAGGCACCGCACATATAACACATACCTTTTTTACAGAACGGCTTTTTTTTGGTAAACGGGCCTGTAAAATATTTGAACATTTTGATTAAAGCAAATTAAAAATTAGTTGTAAATATACATTTTTCTGTTTCTGATACTGTATGTATGAACCTACTATGCAAATATTTCTTGAGTGTGTTAAATAAATGATAATAATTTCAGTAACTTTCCTTCCAGTCAAAAGAAAACATTCTGGATGAACTACATAATTGTAACTTAATTTTTTTATAGTCTCTGTAACTGAATTTTGGAGACTTTTTAATGATAGTTTGCACAATATCAGCTCACATGTTTATTTGCAGCTTAATGATAATAATTACGTGATAAGTAATTTGTACAACAATCTACAGAAATGAAATTTTTTACTATTTTTGCCTCTAAAAATTAGTGGAATTAATAAAGAGAAGTTTAAGGTTGTTTACAGTTTAGTCATTCATTTCGTATGGACTTCAACCCGTCAGTACATACAGCTATATTTGTTTCATTTCTTAGAGCCTAATGAACACAATACAATGATCACGAAATTAATGATTCTGATATCTACAAATTCCGTATGTATGATATTTTATAATCATTTGTTTAAATCACCCGATCTAAACCAACCTGATTTAAATCAAACCACCTTGCCTGTCTGTGTATGTGTAAGTGCGTGTGTGTGTTATGTTATTGATTCCAATAGTTCTTCTAGTAGCAAAACGTGTGTATAATGACAAAGTCAATTTTGTTACATGCCGTCTGTTCTAATGTTAATGTACAGTACTTCAACTTCAATTCTGACTGTAGCTGGACGAGCCTAGATATGGATATTCCTTGCGAGTGTGCGTTCACTAATTTCATTTAATGATTTCTCACCCCTATCGCCGCATTAGCAAAAACTGGCAGAAAAGCGGCGCTAAATAACAAAAATGCAAATACAAAAATAGCTACCACTTCGGCTGTATTTTCTATTGTATTGTAGTAATTTTAATCGTATGTATTAATTATTTCTCTCCGCATTATCTCAATTTTCTACAGAATGCGGGCCTAGAAAAACTCGTCTTATAGACTGCTACGATAACCAGTCTGCTAGTCAAGCTGGCATTTACCTTTTCAAGCAAATCGCGGCAATGGATAAATGATGATTAGATTAAATTTATGGGAGAACGACAAGGATGTATTTTCTTATTTACAGTAGTTTGTTCTACCTGGTTTGGCTATTCGTGATTATGGGGATGCATAGCGAATAGATGAGGTTCATAGAGGGAGATTTCAAACAGGAAAACCCATGTCCGGACTGGGGAAGCGAACCCGGAACCTTCGATAGTGGGATCGAGTATCTATCACTGGAGGCGCTGCTCTAATGAAGTGGACAATAAACACAATGAAATACACACTCCATCGTTGGATCTGGAACCTAGAAGCTTCAGCTACGAGACTAGGCCAAATACAAAGGTTGTTTAGGCTAATGATTAAGAGGAATATGAATCACGAATTGATAAAATGAGTAAAAGGATTAACGGTGAATCAATTGTATTATTTGGAGGTCCATTCAAGCTTACGGAAATATTTACGGAGCAAAGGTCTGATAAGCGGATTCCCCACCATGACAATGCCCCTGCGCACGATGCGTTAGATTATAAAAATCTAGCATCCACCTTATTCGCCTGAATCTTTCTAAATGCCCTGAAGGTCATAGAGACAAAGATTTGCTGATATTCCTGACATCCAACGCAACTTGACAACGTTACTGCGAGGTATATAGAAAATCTGTTTTCAAGGTCTCTCCCGTCAGTGGAACCATCGTTTCAGGAAGTTCATAGCTTCACAAAGAGAGACACCAGCTGCACAGATAAGCACATTTTGCTCTCCAAGGGTCCTTCTTGGAATTAAATTGTTATGCCTCGTATAGGTTTGTGCTACGTCTACTGAGTCTATATATTTTTAGACCCAGATAGGACATTCAACACTGAGCCTGCAGTTTTAATCCACTGAATGGCAAGATTGTCGGGAGTCAAACGAGTATTATGTAACACCGCCAGAAGGAGGCAGGGATTCAAACTCTCCCCTCCACTGTTCAACAGGGCCATCATTCTGGTGCCCTCATTGCCCTTATCTCTAGATTTAGAACTTGAGTAAACAAGTCCGTTGTCGAGGGGTGGATTCATTATCTTCCCAACAAAGGTTTCGGATTCGAGTCTCGGACAGTGCATATTTATTCTATTTCAAATTCCTCATTATGAATTTCATAACCATCACTCATCCTAATTACCGGGCTTTCCCGATGGCGCAGTGGTAGCGTCGTCGCCTTGTAATCAAGGGATCCCGTGTTCGATACCCGGTGGAGGCACATAGTGGTTCGGATCGCACTTTAAACTGTAGCCCCAGTCCCGATTAGCCTTACTGTGCATAAAGTGGACTTAAAACACCAAATAAACGAACCAAATCATCCTAATTACCCCGGTAAAATAAGAAAAATGTGTGTGTATGTGTGTGTGTGTGTGTGTGTGTGTGTGTGTGTGTGTATACATACACGAACACACACACACACACACACACACATATACATACAGTACCGTTGGAGATAGCCATCTTCCTTCCACCGCAGCCACAGGACCTCCACAGAAGGTTATACCGTTGTTTTACCTTCTCAGGTTAACCAAGGGGAGAGGGAGAATATTCTAGCATCCTAGGAAGGGGGAGGAATGAGTGGGACGGGGAGAAGAGGCTTCCAAGACTCTGAGCATGGGCAATCCATTGAGAATTCCGTAAATACCTTTTACGCGGAGGGGAGAACGTTTAAAACAATAAACCACCACGTTTCAAGGATCCTACATGCCTGACCTGGAGATCGCAGTTTCCTTGAGAAGAAAGTACCCAACATAAATCACACCAGAAGCAGGATTACAGCCACAAGATGTTGCCAAGCCTCGAAACATGGTACCTTTTGACTCAGCGAGAAATATCTTTCCATCTTGGACCTTCTTGACCGTAATTCTTGGGTTTCAAGCAGCAGTGCGTTTTGGAATAAATATAACTTGGTCATTTTATCAAGTTAACAGTAGCAGCGTTATTTTTTGGCTCATAAATGTTAGCTGTGCTAATTGAGAGACAGAGATGGCTTTGATAATTCTGTGTCTCTTTTCCTTCCAAATCTCACTTCAAGCAATATTGTGAAATAAAACTTAAGCTCGAATTAAAACCTGCTATCTTGAAAGTAGTGCAGTTTAGAGAGTTCTGAAACATCAAGTGGTGAGCTGAAGTGGTGAGCAGTGTTGCCAACTCCTCACTCGAAAAAATCACCAAGGTTTTTGTTTTTGGGTCTAACCTAACCTAAAGCAAGGAGCTGGCAACCTTGCTTGAGGTATTTTCTCGCAGTGTTGCCAACTCCTCACTCGAAAAAAATCACCAAGGTTTTTTTTTCTTGGTCTAACCTAACCTAAAGCAAGGAGCTGGCAACCTTGCTTAAGGCTTGCCTTACAGTGCATAAAGCAAGGTTGCCAACCCACTGGTATTTTTGCCATAGCCTTTTACAAGAAAAAAAAAGAGAAAGGGAAGAGTTAAACAACCGACAGCTTACCCACAGCCTTTTTTGCTCTAACCTAACCTAAAGCAAGGAGCTGGCAACTTTGCTTGTGCAATCAACCCGGTTGACCGCCCTCAAGTGGAGATCAGTGTTGCCAACTCCTCACTCGAAAAAAAATCACCAAGGTTTTTTTGCTCTAACCTAACCTAAAGCAAGGAGCTGACAATTTTGCTTGTGCAATCAACCCGGTTGACCGCCCTCAAGTGGAGATCAGCGTTGCCAACTCCTCACTCGAAAAAAAAATCACCAAGGTTTTTTTGGTCTAACCTAGCCTAAAGCAAGGAGCTGACAACTTTGCTTGAGGCTTGCCTTACAGCGCATAAAGCAATGTTGCCAACCTACACACACTAAACAAGGAGAGCCGACAACAAATATGTACTGCCGTAAAAGAGAGAGAGATGGGTGGATGGTAATATAGTATGTGTGTGCGTGTGCGCGTATAATATGTAGCATTATTAACTAGAGTGTGTTGGCAATTTACTTACAACTAAAAAAAAATAGAGATGCCAACTTTGCTGTAAGATGAAGAGAGAGAGAGAGATTTATGGCTGGCAAGAGTAATGAGCGAATGTGCCATATCGTAATTTTCCAACTCCGTATATCGTGACCTTTGTAAACCTCTCTCGGGGGGAATATTGTAACACAAACAAACAAACAAAATAATAATTGTTGTTTTTAGGATGCCTGGCCCCTATAACCTCGCCAGGGTGCGTGGTGCCCAACCAAAAATGTAAAAGTTTTCTAATGGCTGCGGTTATAGATTACCGCACCTCTGTAGAGTTTCACGTGTTTTTTTTTCCCCCAAACTTCCATGAAACCCTACAGAGGACCTCCGTAATGCATGCAACGTGTACTATCGACTCTAGTGTTATTTGATGTTGTGATATTTTTGGATATAGAGTTTTATTGTGAGATAGATAAAAATAATTATGTTTATTATAATATTTTTTTGATGAAGATGGAGAATGTATGTGCGTGTTACAAATAAAGTTGCATGCTTTTTTTTTTAGTGTGTGTGTATGTGTTTTTGATGTTTCGACAGCATCTGAAACGATAAAAAAAAAGAAATTTTAATGTTAATTTTCACGTGTAAAAACAACAACAAATTTTTTTTGTGCAAATTTTCTGATTGTCTCTCGTGCTATAGTGCAAAAAAGATATTGTAGCTGATAGCTAATGAAATTGATATTTGTAACTGATCTGAACTAGTGAAATTCGTATTGTGCCATTGCAACTGATTGTGCTAGTGCAGAAAATTTCTTATTGTGCAAGAAAATAGATGTTAAAAACTTGTTAAAACTGCTCTGTGACCCTCTCGTTCTTCACGTCGTAGGCGAAGGACTTCTCTGCAATCAGGATGACACTGCATAGGGTATCCTCGGGCAAGGCATCGTGGAACTCGCAGACGACCTTGATGTTGGTTCGATCGTTGACCACAACCTTCTTCCTCTTAGATGTGTTGATGACGGTCATGGGTCTCCGTGCTTTGAACTCGCTGGGCGTGTAGTACATGTCCACGCTTCCCTCGGTCACGCGTTTGTAAGCCGAGAACGCTTCGTAAAGTTTGAGGTAATCGTTTTTGGTCACGTCGAGGTTGTAATTCTCGCGCGGGAACACTTCGTTGCGTCCGTTCTTCAGATAAACGTTTTTGATTTTGCAGTCGTCGAATTTGCTGGAATCTTTTTCCTGATTCTTGTCCCTCCCGGTCTGAAAGAGCACTACGACGAAATCTGGCATGTCGAACTGTATGTTGTTGAACTGCGTCGTCACGTCGAATTCCATGTGACTTCCCGACGCCACCTTCTGTACGCACTGGTAACCGTGAAAGTGAATCGGCACCTGCGGACTTTTCAAGATCTCCGCTTTGTACTTGAGGGCGTAGTTCGTTTCGTATTCCACCACCGGCATTCTCAATTCCATGCTCCGGATGACGCACTTGGCTGCTTCGGGTAGAGTGTTGGCTATCGGCGTGGTGCCGTCCGGACCCAAAGTAGCGTATCGCATCAGTGCGTCGTTGTCGTTGGCCGCTCTTCGAAACGTAACCCTCAGTCCTCCCTTCCACATGATCTCCTTGTAATCGGAGAAGAAACCAGGCAGCAGACGCATGGGAAAGAGCACCGTGTGACTTTTCGTCGATATTTTGGTCCCGGCTTCGAATCCCCCGGCCTGGTAGTACGCTGCGTCCGTTTTGGATAATTTCAACGTTCCCACTGCCGTCGACGTGATGCCTGGATAATCTATTCTGTCGATGACGGTGTTGTGTTTCCTCACCTCCACCTGCGAGAACAGGTGAGGCACGAAGTTGTCCACGAGTATCAAGTTTGCTGCTGCAGGAAACGCGTCTCCGCTTTCCTTCTTCACCACGTCGAATTGAAGGTAGAGGTCCGCTCTGTGAGGATGAACGAACCCATCCCCTACGTCCACGTCGTATTCGATCTCCCTGTTCGCTTCGTTCAGATTGGCGAACGTGCGACGGTTGGGAGGGAAAGATTGCAATTCGTAACTTTCGATTTGCTCCATTCTCACTATGTATGGTTATTTATTATACGTTGATCTCCACGATGGCCGTCGTAGTGGCACCTGCGAAATCCACCACGTCTCCTTTCTCGTTCGTCACCACCAACTCTATGTCGTCTATGCGGTTGCGACATACTGGAAAATAGATCGGCGAAGAGGGCGTGTAGATGATCGGTTCCATGAACTCGGAACTTGGTTTGAACGTGGCTATGATTCCCGTCTGCTTGTGACTTCCCAACAATCCGTCCGAAGATTTCGTGATCATACCTTCGGCCACGTTACAGTGTACGTTCAGAGTCTCTATGGCCAAGAATTTAGGAATGTTGGTTGCTACGTGCTTGATGCCAGCTTCGAGTTTGGTGTCGTTCTCGAAACCTAAAAGTTCTCCCATGGTGCCCAGGTCCACGGTCTCCGTCGCGGATAGGATTTCCACTCTGTGCGTGACCGAATTTTGAGAAAGGTATGTGCCTTTGGGTAATTGAGCTTGCAAAGTGGAAAGATTGTATTGTCCTGGCGTGACGACGATGTGTTCGCTTCCGACGCTAATTTTGTTGTTGTGCTGCGTAACATTAGGTATGAGGTACATGCTGTAGAATGCACGCAGAGCCACGGATTTAGGATAGACGATGTCGTCGTGCAGCGTGAGTTTCAAGATTGAAGATTCGCTCGTGAGATGGAACACGCCCATCCTAGTGATGCTGTTTGAGGTTCCACAATGCTTTCTGGAAATCCTCGATCGTAGGGTTATTTATTTTAGAGAGAAATGCGAGCACGGAGAGGCAGAGATGACCGCAGTTCACGTCTCCGAAATTTTGAATGCGTTCGTCGTTGTAGTATATAGAGGTTTTGTTCGTTTTCAGGTAATGAATTAAATTTGTAGGTGGAACACCTCCGAAAGAATCGAAAACGAATGCTTTATCATTGTCGTTTTTGTGGTAACATATCCAATGCGTGCCTGGATTTTCTTGACCGTCCAAGTTGACTACTCCGCATTCTCTTCTTTTGACGCTTGAAGGTAACGAGTCGGACATGAAAACTCCTCTGAAGTGTTTGATTTGTAACGGTCCGATCAGAGATTCAATGTCTCGGTTGGTGAGTGCTTCTGTTTCTTTTTTTTAAACTTCTTCATCACGCCCTTCCCCCCTTTCTTCTCCATGGCCAGGTTGTGACGTTTCTGTTCTTCCAACTCGGCCTTGTTCTTCTTCGAGTCGATGACGGTTTTCGCGATGGCGGCACTTCCGCCGGCCAAACTTCCAACGGCCCCCAATGCTGCCAGGATGGCCGGGATGCTGAATATGAAGCCTCCGATTTTTTGCTGTTTCCGCGAACGCTGCAATCTTTTCAATTGAGGTGTGCTGAGCAGCAATTTCATTCCGTGTCCTTTCGACAAGCAAGAACGTTTCTTCTCGCGTTGTTTCTTGGTGAGTAACCCATCGAGGGCACCTAGATTTTTCAGATTGGAGTATGGTATCTGGTACACGACACCCTTGGGCTTCATGTTGATGCTCTATGTGTTATTTTCACGGTATGTTATTTATATATATATTCTGAGATTTTTTCTTGTGTAGTTTTTTACGGTATGTTATTTATATATTTTCAAGGCCTCGCAGTCGTTACACAAATTCTATTACGTGCTTTGTTTTCTTGCCAAGAAGTTCCTTTGTCCCCTTGTACACGATTCGAGTTTTGTTCTCGATTAAAATAGATAGCTTCTCGTCGGATAACATGTTAGCGTATCGATCTGGTAAAAATAGACTGTATTGTGCGTTGAGCAACAGGCGTACCTTGGGACCATACTGGGTAGAAACGATTGAACCGGAAGTTATCGTGTAAGGTTTGTCGACTTCCAATTCCTGAATTTTTACATACTCAACTGACAAATTTAGCATTTGTTTTAATGCTTGGAGATCACTTATTTTTTCGGTCGTCATATCAAAAAAAATTTCAGAGTGTTAGAGAGAAATTTAATTGTTTTTCACGATGTGTGTTATTTATATATACCGAAGATTATTTTTCTTTCACGATGTGTGTTATTTATATATCAAGTTTTTTTGACACGTATATATATTATTATTTTTTTAACAGAGGAAGAAAGTTCGTGCTTCGGAAAACGCGAGGATGTGCGTAGTGATATCTTTCCTCTCCTGCATAGACTTGTACCAATCATCAGTATACTGTCTTCTTCCCTGCATCGCCTCGTACAGTTCGTCCGACCTATCGTTTAATTTTTCCCCTGCAGCCGAAAGCAGAATGTTGAGATCACCGCACCTCAGGCCGCTGATCTCCCGAAGAAGGTCCTTGAGAACCATTTCACAAGGGATGCGAAATTCCGGCATTGTTTTTGCCATGATTACAAGTTTATTAACATCTCCGTTAACTACCTTTTTGAATATTTTAGATAGTAGCTCGGGTGGCAAATCAGTTATGCAAGCCATGTTGTTTTTTTTACTGTATGTTATTTATATACCCCACCCCAATTTTTGTTTTGTGTTCATGGCGATGGTGGTGCCTAGTGCGGCGACCCGTTCACCCAGCGATGCGTCTCTGCTCACGAACCTTTCGAAAGCTGCATGCTCTAACTTTCTGTCTGCTTCGTGACGTGCGTCCAGATCCGTCTGCGTGGTGTTGTAGGCGATGTCGTGATCTTTGCATGCGACGTCCAACGGATTCACACCCTTGTCTCCTCTCTCCAATCTTTTCTCGAGTTTGGTGCCCGGTCCGCAGTACTGGTAGCCAGGTAGATGCATCTCGAAAGGTAACTTGTTGATGATGTCGTTCACGAGTCCCTTTCCTTCGGCCACGTTCCAAAATTTCGGAGGCAGCGTGTTGATGATTTTGATCAGGTAACCTATGCCCTTGTCGTCGTTCACGATGAAGTTGGAAAGTTTCGTGCTGATCATGTCCACGATGCCAACCTTCTCGTTGTAGAAATTACGGTTGCCTGCATTCTCTTCGCCGGCTATCACCAACAATCGGTCCACGAGTTTCCTAACGTCGTCCACCCAAACGAATTCTTTGGGTAACGTGTTGTAGCGTTTGACGCCGCTGCCTGTTTTGACCTGGTTCCAAATCGGTTTGATGAGATTCCTGTACTTCTCGCCGCTGCTCGATTTCACCCTATTCTGCGAGGCGTCGTTGTTCTGGTACAAGGCATCCGTCATGATCAGAATTTCCTTGTAACTTTGGTAATCTTCGTCGGTGTAATCTTTCGGCTGCTTTTTAGCGACGAGTTCCCACAGTCCCACAGTACCCGGATACCTGGTCCAACTATCCTTGTCGCCTAAATTGACTTTAATGTCGTTGCCTTCGAAGGTCACCTTCGATTTCCCAATCTTCCACACCACACCGCCGCCTTCGCTGGTTTCCATGCTGGGATACAATCCGAACACTTCATCCTTGTCGAATTTCCCCGTGCTCAGGTAGTCTCGTGCCAAAGGTCCCAACTCGATTTTATTCGAAGACGACGACGTGCTGCCTATGGCTCGACGTCGTGCCGGTGCATCCTTCAGTTCGAACGGTGTCGAAGGAATGCTCGAAATGGGTGTGGGTACGGCGTAACTTTTAGCTGCGAGCGGTACGAGTTCATTAATCAAATTTTTATTTTGTTCCGTGACACTTTTAATTTCTTTACCTAGACTGCTGATGGCATCGATCATGGGTTGATCCTGACGTTTCTTCTCTTCGTAGAATCCGCGATTCTCGGATTTCCAACCTTTGAAGCGTTTCGCGAGGTAATCGCGAAGCTTGAGATTTTCGTCTTCGATTTTTCGTTTCGTCATGACGTTATTTATATACATCGTTTCTCACAACGTTGCAACGTTTAGAAAGTCGTTGATTTTGTTTCTGTATTTTCCATCGTTGGGTTTTCTCGTCATGTCGATCGTCACAAATCCGAAATCGTCACCGTTCCAGCAAGTAGAGCAGCCTTCCGAAAATTGATTGTAGTTCATGTCTCCGCCTACGTAGTCATCGTACGCGTGCTTGAGGTTGGTGTGATCTTGACGAAACAAACATATGAAATTGGCGTTGTCGCGCACTAACTGTTTTGGAATTTTGGAAAACGTTTGAGCTAGGTAGAAGCAATCCATTCCTTTGTGACGACCTTGCGTGAAAAAGTTGCGAATTTCATTTTGATTTTCCAGGATGGCGTCGTCGAACACGACGACTGAATTTTCACGACAATCGTCAAGTGGTTTTATTTCCGAAGCGAACGTTGCAATGTCCAGACCATCGTACAGTTTTATCAGTTGCTGGTATTTGGATTGCTCCAAACTTTTCGAGAACACGTACAGGTGCCTGTTCTTCCAATCTAACCAATTCGGTGCGAGGAGAAAATTGTCCACGAGCAGTGTCGTTTTCCCACACCCCGAAGGACCTACGATCAGACAGCGGATGCTGTCGGGAAGCAACTCGCCGTTCTTTTTCTTCGTTTGACTTTCCGGATCCGGTAGACGCTTCACCACGTTCCACGTACTCACAAGATCACTTCGTCCGCGTCGATCCAACTTTTTTCTGGAAGTCCCAGCCATTTGACAAACAGTTTGTCACCTTTCCTACGCAATACTTTCTCGATGAGGTACGTGTCGGGGTGTTTTGTTTTAGAGAGTTCCTTTTCGTAAAATCTTCCTTTCAAAATCTCGCCGCTACTATCTTTTATTATATACGTGTGTTGGTTTCCAGGTAGAACTCGAACCACCGTAAAAAGTTCCGTGCTCCAATTTTTTGTGAATCCCTTCTCGAAGGTGCGTTTGAATTTGCTGATCCTCACCTGGTCTCCAATTTTGTATTTAGCTTTTTTTGTCGTGGGAGTGTACTTTGGACAGTAAACGGTAGAAATTAAACGCTGCTCGTCAGATTTGGTAACGTCAACTGGCTTCATGCCTATTGTTCTGTGTACTGTATCATTATAGGTGTCGACGAGTTCCGGCAGGATGTCGACCCATTTGTAATTTCCCCGAAGCGTGAATCGTTTCCACATGTGTGTTTTCAAGGTTCGATTAAATCTTTCCACGATGCTGGCTTTGATGTGACTGAAGCTCGAATAATGTCGAATGCCATGTTTTTGAATAAATTTTTGGAATACGGCGTTGTAAAATTCTTTACCGTTGTCCGTTTGCAGAAACCGTGGTCGTCTGCCACCGCTTTCGCGAAAAATTAATTTGAATGCTTCCGTGACGCACGTTCCTGTTTTCGCCTTCAAAGGTAGAGCCCATGCGAATTTCGAAAACGTGTCTATGACGGTGAGGAGGTACTTGTTGCCCTTGTTCAATTTATGCACGTTTTTCAAATTGCCGCTACTCATCTCCACGAGGTCACTTTGCCAGAGGTCGTCGATGCCCTTGGTTACCACAGCCAAACGTTCGTAGTTGCGGCGTGCAGGTTTATGCAATTCTTCGACGATGGCCTGCCTAGACATTTTTTTGTTTAGAGATTACGTTTCAAGAGAAGCACCAGCGTGATGGGATTCAAAGAGGGTGGCACTTCACTCGTGTTTTGAATGATCAGCTTATCGCCGGCACTCACGTCGAAAACGGTGAGATCTTCGTCTTCGTGTATTTCATATATGTTGCGCGTTTCGTTCCAACGTGCCAGAGGAATGTTTCCTGCTTTCTGGACACCACGATTCGATATCAAGGTCATGGTGGGAACGCTAGCTTTTCTACCGTGAGACCAGTACGAAAATTCGTTTATCTGAATCGTGCCGTCGAGGAGAAACTTGTAGTACGGATGATAAGGATGCAACATGTACAGTTTGTTACCTTCGACGAACGTGGAGATTCTCTGTTGATTGGGTATGCTGTTGATTTCGATGGCTTGCAGAAAATGCAGTTTAGCGAATTTAGTGTCGACGCCGAGCAGATTACTGTGAACTTGTCCGAGTATATTTTCGATGGGCAGCAAATGCTCGATTATGGTATCCGTTACGGCAGAAAACGACGGTTTGATTTTCACTTCCACGTTCAACTGCTTGTAGTTTTCGTTGAGTTCTTGCAACTTGTCACCGAAAGAGGCCAGCGTCGATTCCTGCGTGGATTCCAGCACTCCAACTTGATCTCTGATGTTGACGACGATGTTCTGAAGGTTCTCGACTTGATTCAATTTCGAGCTCTTCTCGGTAAGATCGTTCACGATGCTTCGCATCTCTGTAAACTGCGTGTGAAGGTCGGCGACGCTCTGCGAAGTGGGCAGCGTCGACACCAGCGAACTAATTTCGTCTCGAATCTGTTCCACGTTCGCCGTTTCCGTTTCTAGTCGTTTCAGCATTCGAGATATGTTTCTTTTCAAAGCGTGCAATTCTTTGGAGGTGGGGAGATTGGCCACCCTACTCTCGAGATCGCTCAATGAGCTTTTGATGTCGTTCGAATCGGATAGTGCCGTCACCGCCGTTTTCAATTTTTCCAAATCTTCGCTCGAAGGCACGCTTGTCCGTAACGATTCCAAGTCACCCTGTATGTTGTCGAGTACGTGATGAAAATGAGCGAGATTCGTTTCGACGTTCAAATTTTCTAAATATTCGATCTTCTGCTGAACCGTGCTTAACGTGTCTTGAATGCTCGTCAACGCTCTCGCTTCAGCGTGAATATTTTTAATTTCTTCGTTGATCAATTCCAAGGACGCCTGAAGCGTGGCGATGGTGGTTTGAATGTGTTCGAAATCTTGATAGGCCTCCAATTGAATTTTTATGTTCGCGACGCTTTTACCGATGACCTGCAGTTCGTCCGACGATGGTAGGTTCGTCATTGTATCTTCCAAAGTCTGCAACTTGGATTTAATTTCTTCCAACGTGCTGGTGAATTCTTCTTGTAATTTGGAAACAACGACATGCAAGCGTTCTGCGTCTATATCGTTCACCACAGTTTGAAGTTCAGAGAAATTCTTTTCGATTGCGGAAGTTCGTTCTTCGATTTCGAGTTTCAATTTTTCCAAATCTTCATTTTTCGATTGAAATTGCTGTAATTTGGCCAAATCATTTTGAAGCGAATCCACGCTCAACTGTATATTTTGAACGCTGTCGTAAGAAGGTACGTCGACATAATTTTTTATGAGCGTCTTCAGTTCGGAATCGATTTTCAGAATGGGGTCGAGACATTGCGTTTGGAGCGTAGCGATTTCCGACTCTAAACTTTTGTTTAAGGTCTCCTGCAAAGCGATCAAATCGGTCCTCAACTTCTTAACTCGAATGTCCAACATGAGAATCTCTTCTGCGTGGTCTACACGCTTGGTGTTGCCGAAAATATCGTTAGGCATTTTTGGTTAACGGTTATTTATAATAGGATAGACGATTCGTAATTCTACGAAGAGAGGAATAAGTTTGTCGTAATCTCCGAGGAGTTCTATGTAAAAATAATCTCCTGCAGACGCATCGTACGTAATGTTAGAAAGCATCTTGTCGTGCTTGATTCGAAAAATGTTCTTGCCGGTAGAAATTTTGATTTCGCCTGCGTTTTCCGGATTCACGGTGATTTGAAGTTTCCCGTCGATCGGAATTTCGTAGAAATGTAAATTGTTATTAAAAACATAAAACATCTTGCCCACATCGTCATTCAGTTTCGTCCAAATGCTGTTGAGGTGAATGATCAACAGACCGTTGAGTTTAGGTAACACGGAAGGTAAGACTTCATGATCTGGTATGGTTTCCATAATGATCTGTTTTTTGAAACCGAACAAATTCATAGGCATGCTGGTTATTTAAGAATACGGTCAAAGTTTTTTGTAATGACAGTCAATGTTTTTTTTGTAATAACTAACAACATGATTTTTTTTTGTTTTGTTTTGTTTTTTATGAATCTTCTGTTGAAGATGGGCATATGTTGCAGGTTTTGCTTTCTGCTAAGCGATAGTGCCCCCACGGCAATATGTGAATACCACACTCGAGGACGCACCTCTTATCGTCGTTGGGATCCAGGGCAATTTTTCTAACTTTGTTTGTGGTGATGATATGGTCGACGCTCTGGATGCGCTGTTCTTCTCTTAGAACCGACGACCTGGTCTTGAGGCAATCGACAAAGTCCTCGAATGCGAGATGCTCCCGAACCACCTGTCTGCCGACACCCTTGGCCTTCTTGGTAACGCTGCCCTCGGCTTTGATGGCATAGGCCTTGGCGCGAAGACCTGCAAACTCGAGAATTACATCACCGTCCTTCTCGTCTTTGAGTTTGCCAGGCACTTTTTTGTTTCGGGGCAGGATACCGTACTTGTTTTGCTGGGGATAGCCCGAGGTGTCGAAGAGGTTAAGCAAAGCTGGTACCGTGACTATATCCCTGTATGCATCGGCTGAGTGGACGTGGTACACCAAGCTGTCCGTGTCCGTGTAGAGAAGCGAGATGTTGTGGCTATAATGTGGACGTAATATGTCGTAGTACGTCTCGAACATGTGCAGCTTGCTCAGGTCTAATACTGAGGCACCAACATAAATTGGCTTGTCGAGCCTCACCTCACTCTTCCTCATATGCACCAGAGCAAGCTGCTCGTTATAAATGGTCCTCGATTTAAATAATGGGTTTGCTACGAGCCTGCGACATTGTGCTTTGCTCGTTACCAATTTTATGTCCATGCGATTCCGTACATTCTCCATAGTTTTGCCAAACACTGCATTATTCATTAACTTGAAGAAATCCTTATCGAGCTCGGACGTGGCTGCGGTGCGGTGTTTGGTGTTGACTTCAATATATGGACGCAACCATGGAGAATGCTCGAACTTGAGGATGCGGTGAACTGCGTGGACCGCGACCCCTCGCTGCATCAACCACCGGAGATTCTGGTAGTGTAGGACATAACGCTTCCTCATGCTTGATTTTGTGGTCAGAAGACAGCGATTCCATAGGCTTGGGGGCCAACAGTACCTTCCCTATCTCGTTGGCCTCGACAACCATCCTCTCGAGGAAGTGTTTGGCTGCGTCGGGGCCACGGTACACGTAGGGCTCGGGGGCGATGTGCTGGTCACGTCGCACCACAACGTATGCATAACTCGAAGCCTCGTGGAGTTGGTAAGGGGTGGTGGAGGAAACTTCGGGATCGGGATCGCAAGTGGACAGGGGTTTGAGGAAGGCTTCGAAATCCGCGATGATGATAGCGGGGTGCTCCACCATAGCACCGTGCATGTGGAAACGCTCCACGGTGCCAGGTTTGGGCAAGACTGCCACACCCGGCTCGTTGTTACTACAGTAGAACTTGTGGCTGGCAAGCTTCTCTGCAGCAATGTTGGGACCTCTGATGTGCTGATAATCCTGCTGTTTTTGATTGTCAAAAGTTGACAAGCACCTGCGACAAACTTCTATGCTACCATGATGCTTGCTTGTTTGGCTCGACACCAACCGGGAGAGGGAACGGATGAGGGTGTAGTGGTGATTGGTCTCGTCTTTGATGAGCAGAAGGTGAATTTCCTGCGCACCATCAACGTTTACGTCGCTCACCCTGATGGGGTACACCGCATTTTCGTCAGTGAGACCGTAAACGTTGATGGCCAGCCGCGCACGAGCCTCAAACTTTCGAATGTCCGTGACCTCTACCGGGTAGTCGATCCCAGCCATCGCAACTTCCAGCTCTGCCTCATAGGGTAGGTAGTGGTTAACTCGGTGTGGTTGGTTTTTCCAGTGGACAGGGTGTAATGCTGCAAGCACCGACCATACGAAGCACTTGGCGTCACTGTTCTGAATGTTCAGGACGGCCCTTTTTGCCGCAATGGTAGGTGGTAAGGGGACGTAGCTGGAGGCGGAGAGAGGTATGAACTTGCAAAGTTTGACGCACAGTTCGTGAGGCTCGCCACACAGCGAACCCCCCGAGCCTTTAGCTTGATGTTCCTCCTGTTTCGCCACCAGCTCATCGGTAAACTGGTTGTAGATGACCTCGAGGTTGTCGACATCCGCCAGATGCAGCGTCTTCGCCTTGGTGTTGTGGCAGAAGCTGTAAATTTCGTCGGACGGCTTCTTGTACTGGCAACGTAGCGAAGCGTAGAATTTGGTGGAGTGCATTGCAAGCGCATCGCCGAGGATGGAAATGATTTTGGCTCGCACGTTCTCCAAAAAGCTACGCACGTCGCATGAGCCCTCCGAAGTGATGACAAAATCCTCTAACAACCGCTGGAAAGCAGTCTGGTTCGCTTTCGCCACAGGCTTGACGCGTTTGGCGGGTGGTGGCAAGTCGGCTTGTGCCTTCCTCTTGGTCGAGCTGGTCGACGGTTGGGGAACAGGTGCTCCGACGACAACTTTGCATGATGTTATATGCCTCTTCAAATTATTAATAGTAATAGGTATACCGCACCTGGGACATGGTTTTTTAGCGGTTACACGCTTACCAGGTGTGCAGGTACGACAATGTCTTGCAAAATGTGCGCTTGATATGGTTATCTTGCACACAGGGCAACTTTTCTCAGATTGCATTTTTTTTGGGGGGTATGTTTATTTATATGTGATCTGTTGGTGGTAGAGTGTTTACAAAAAAAATATCTTACGAGAAAAATTTTGTAGGCTAATTCTAATTAGTGTTAGTTTGAGGGGTTTATTTATATATGGGTGGCGTTGTTTTCCTCAAATATGTATTTTAATAAACCCTGTAAAAAAATTTAAAAAAATATATAAGAAGTTTGAGAAAAAAAACACGTGAAACTCTACAGAGGTGCGGTAATCTATAACCGCAGCCATTAGAAAACTTTTACATTTTTGGTTGGGCACCACGCACCCTGGCGAGGTTATAGGGGCCAGGCATTCTAAAAAACAACAATTATTATTTTGTTTGTTTGTTTGTGTTACAATATTCCCCCCGAGAGAGGTTTACAAAGGTCACGATATACGGAGTTGGAAAATTACGATATGGCACATTCGCTCATTACTCTTGCCAGCCATAAATCTCTCTCTCTCTCTTCATCTTACATCAAAGTTGGCATCTCTATTTTTTTTTAGTTGTAAGTAAATTGCCAACACACTCTAGTTAATAATGCTACATATTATACGCGCACACGCACACACATACTATATTACCATCCACCCATCTCTCTCTCTTTTACGGCAGTACATATTTGTTGTCGGCTCTCCTTGTTTAGTGTGTGTAGGTTGGCAACATTGCTTTATGCGCTGTAAGGCAAGCCTCAAGCAAAGTTGTCAGCTCCTTGCTTTAGGCTAGGTTAGACCAAAAAAACCTTGGTGATTTTTTTTTCGAGTGAGGAGTTGGCAACGCTGATCTCCACTTGAGGGCGGTCAACCGGGTTGATTGCACAAGCAAAATTGTCAGCTCCTTGCTTTAGGTTAGGTTAGAGCAAAAAAAATCTTGGTGATTTTTTTTCGAGTGAGGAGTTGGCAACACTGATCTCCACTTGAGGGCGGTCAACCGGGTTGATTGCACAAGCAAAGTTGCCAGCTCCTTGCTTTAGGTTAGGTTAGAGCAAAAAAAACTGTGGGTAAGCTGTCGGTTGTTTAACTCTTCCCTTTCTCTTTTTTTTCTTGTAAAAGGCTATGGCAAAAATACCAGTGGGTTGGCAACCTTGCTTTATGCACTGTAAGGCAAGCTTCAAGCAAGGTTGCCAGCTCCTTGCTTTAGGTTAGGTTAGACCCAAAAACAAAAACCATGGTGATTTTTTTCGAGTGAGGAGTTGGCAACACTGCGAGAAAATACCTCAAGCAAGGTTGCCAGCTCCTTGCTTTAGGTTAGGTTAGACCCAAAAACAAAAACCTTGGTGATTTTTTCGAGTGAGGAGTTGGCAACACTGCTCACCACTTCAGCTCACCAATTGATGTTTCAGAACTCTCTAAACTGCACTACTCTTGAAATTCGTTGATTAATTACACGACGGTAATTTACAATGGTTGCCTCAACCAAATATTACTCTTAACACCAAGCACCTTAATTCCAAAATTACGCATATTTAACCGATATTATTAGGTTAGTCAAAAAGTAAAGCAATGTTTTTCCTTTCTTCCGTAGGTTGGCTGTACAGATTTCTGAGCTCGCAAGCCAATAGATAGTATCGTTGTCTTCACCTGTGACAGGGCGTCATAACTTCAGTTCGCTCTACAGTGTTGCCAAGTAAACATGTCTGCGACACTGTCCGTGTGCACCACAGAAGACCATCGTTCTGTGATCCGTTTCTTGTGGTCTGAAGGTGTAGCAGGAGCTGAAATCCATAGAAGACTTTCAGCACAATTCAGTGACAATGTTTTACCGCTGCGAAGTGTTTACCAGTGGATTAAAAAGTTCAAAAGCGGTCGAACAAGTGTGAAGGACGAGGAAAGAGCAGGTCGTCCAGCCACATCCGCTACTGATGACAACATTGAGCAAGTCCGTGAGCTGGTTCTGAATAACCGACGAGTGACTGTTGATGAAGTGGCAAACCATATGCACGTTACTCATGGTTCTGCATATGAAATTATCCATAACAGGCTCAACTTTCATAAAGTCTGTGCGAGATGAGTCCCTAAAGAACTCACTGACGAGAACAAGCGAAATCGTGTGAGAATCTGTCAGAAATTATTGGAGAGACATGCTAACGAAGGTGAAGCCTTTTTGAAACGAATCATCACTAGAGATGAAACGTGGACCAATCACTTCGAACCTGAGAGCAAACGCCAGAGCATGGAATGGAAACACCCTGAATCTCCAGTGGAAAAAAAAGTCAAGCGTCAACACTCTGTAGGAAAAGTGATGCTCACAATTTTTTGGGACTCAGAAGGGGTAATTATGGAACATTATGTGGAAAAGGGGACAACAATAAACAGTGAACGATACAGTGATATGCTTTCGAACTAGTTGAAGCCTGCAATTCGAAGCAAACGACGAGGTCGATTGTCGGAAGGCATTATTTTGTTGCATGACAACGCGAGTCCCCATACCGCCGCCAACACCGCTCAAACTCTTCAGAATCTGGGCTTCGAGATGTTAGAGCATCCTGCATACAGTCTCGATCTCGCCCCGTCGGATTACCATCTGTTCGGTCCACTTAAAGATGCTTTAAGAGGCCATCCATTCGACACAGATCAACAGGTGAAGGAAGCGGTGCATACGTGGCTTGCTGCTCAACCGAAAACCTTTTTTTTCTCTCAGGGTATCGGAAAGCTTGTGGAACGTTGGACCAAATGTATTGAAGTGCAGGGGGACTATGTTGGAAAATGATATCATTGTAAGTTTTCTATTGTTGCTGTGAAAAAAAATGATTGCATTTACTTTTTGACTGACCTAATAATAGGATTGCATGGGGATAAAATTAAGGATATTCAAATAAGAAGTAAGGTCCAGCTCCCTTTTCAAAACTAAACAATCACACAATATCATATAGTTCTACAACATGAACGAAATATATGTCAAAGAAAAATTATTAAAAATATATAAAATAAACAGGAGAAAGAAATTACAGCGCAACATGAAATTCAACAAGAAACATTCCAACATTTCCAACATAAATTTGAAATAGACACGTTCGATGTAATAAATAAAAATAGAATAATAAATAACATAGCAACATATTTCTAGGATAAAGATAGGAATGTATTAGAAAGAGAGCTTACTAATGAAGAAATAACCACATCTGTATTTAGTTTAAGAGGAAATGTATCACCAGGTATAGTTGATATTACAAACGAATGTTATAAAAAGCTATATACTACCATAGGACCTACAGTAATCAAGTGAGTGCAAGAAGTGTTTCATAAAAATAAGTTAGGAAAAAAATATAGTATTGAAGTGACCGTTTTTTCACCTAAGGTAATTAAGCCGATAACCATTAATGATTAGAGACCAATCAATTTGCCGGCCACTCTAACTGAGTGGTTATCACATCGCGCTACGACACCAGCGGTCCCGGGTTCGAATCCCAGCCTGGGCATGGATTATTGTGTGTGTCCATTCACCAATATCATCATATCATCACTCATCCCCATATTCTCAAATTAGCGAAAAGTGGCACAAAAGCGAAGTAAAATAAAGCAAATCAATCAACCAATCAATCTAATGAATATTTATTATACAATTTTAACAAAAATTATATAATATGTTAAAACCATATACCATATCCCATTATTAGTAGGTAACACACAATATGGAATGTCAAGTGTTGCTTACATGCACCAAGCCTTAATGATGATTAGGACGCAACTATATTAACCATTAATTTTGCCATAAATATTTAAAATTATTCTTACATAAAGTTGGCTTTGGTGATAAATTTATTAGTAGGATACAACTATTAATAAGAAATATGTACTTTAAAGTCAATGTTAATGGATTTTTATCCCCGGCTATAGAGGTGAAAGGAGGGGTACTTCAAAGTTCACCATTAAGTGCTTATCTGTTCATACTTTCGATGTCATCTTTTTTTTTTAATGTGAATCAAGCAAAATTGTCAGAATTGAGATATTGTGACAATAACTTACATGTATGTTGGTAGATGGATGACGTAAAAGCCTTAATTAATTCAAAGACTGATTATGATGAAGAACTAAATATTCCTAATGATTGGATTGACTTGTTGTTTTAAGTCCACTTTATGCACAGTAAGACTAATCGAGACTGGACCTACAGTTTAAAGTGAAATCCGAACCACTATGTGCCTCCACCGGGAATCGAACCCGGGACCTTGATTACAAGGCGACAACGCTACCACTGCGCTATCGGGGAGGCATATTATTCCTAATGAAGTATGCAAATATCAGGTGGAAAACTTAATTATAAAAAATCATATTTGTTGCTACTCGGAAAGTAAACAAATTTAACAAAACTAAAGATAAAGTACAAATATTAGGTATAGTTTGTTAATATAATATGAAACCTACGATAAAATATGAATTTTGGAAAATGAAACAATATACATAAACATATTAACATTAAACATACGTGTTTAGAAATCTATCGCTTTTATCAAGAGTTGCCTATTTAAATAGATACGTATGTCTTCACAAAAGTTTGGTTTCACTTTTTCCACTACCAAGAACATTTGCGTTCGCGATAGCTAGATACCTATTTCTTGTGGCACGATCAGGTATTCAAAGTTGCTTGTACAGCAGTGCAGCAGAGGAAGTCAGGTGGAAAGCTGTGGCCTTGTTGAAAACAAGTAATCTCCAGTAACTTACAAGAGCCAGATAGCTGCACAGCGAAAGTGCTTCGATTGATAATGGACACAAATCCTTTCACCTTGCCCATGAACATGGAAGCTACACCAAAGAATTCTGTTTTTTGTTTTTTTTAACACCAATTGCAGTATATGTTCATCGACTGGGAACAGACAAAACCTGCAAGTCAACGACTTGTATCAACGCGAACTTGACCTAAATACACAACTGACGTAAGCAGAGCACCAAATTCTCAACAAGGCGTGGAACATGGTGTGGCAAAATATTTCGGCAAAGCATTCAACAAATGAAATTCATTCCTTGTGGTATGTGAAAATGAAGTTACAAAAGTTAAACGAGACATAGATTAAAATTTAGTAATGTAGTATGTGCAATGAAGATACTTTAGACCATAGAGTAACTGCATGTCAACAAGCAAGTACCAAGAGGCAAGGATAGAACCAAATAGTTAATCTAGATTAGCTTTTTATCAGTTTGCAAACTTATAATATTATTACGTATTAAGTTGAATAGAAAATGTCGTACTACATCAGCTTGATATACTACTACACATATTGTAACAAAATAAATAAATTAAGCACTTTCCAAATATTAAATGGCAAGCAGAGCAATTCATTATCAATTCTATTTACTGAATATTAAATTACAAGAATATTAAATTTGCATGCAGTCTTAAACACTTTTATATCCTGAATTAATGCAAGAATCTATTGTACAAAATAGAAAGAATTGTGCAAAATTGCTAAAAGATGTATGAGAGTAATTGGAAGGTATATCACAACAAACTCATGTTAATTTAAATTTTGTAATATTATTAGAAGAATAAAAAAGGTTGTAGAGCAATTACCCGGTATGCAAGAGACCCGGGTTCGAGTCTTCGTCTACCCTGCATTTTCCGCTGAAATTTAATCAGAACCTTATCTTTCCCTTTATTAAGCAAGAAAGACACTAGAGATCGCCGAAGTGGAATAAGGCTATCTTTCTCTGTATTGAATTTTTTCAGCAATTTTATGACAGCAAAAAGAAAACTGAATACGTCATTATTAGACAGATAATAAACAACAATCTTATAGTGCAAGAATATTTATGGATAGTTCTGAAAATTTGCAACATTTCATAGAATATGAAATTGTAATAGTATGACGTCAACAGAAATTTATTATAAGAAAAGAACGAAATACATAGTTAATCTAGATTAGCTTTCTATCAGTTTGCAAACTCACAATATTATTATTGTTATTATTACTCACTGAGTGAAACTCCCAAAGAGATTCACTTTCCCAGAATGGGAATAAATTATAATCAAAATACCATATTTCTGTCATATCAAAATTAATAACCTGTATAGTTCACAATCAACAATACAAGTTTTTAAATAGTTAAATTCAAATTCGACAAAACCTTATTTTTATTTCTGTTGTAGCAAGATGATTTGTGTGAGTAGTGAGTTATACTCATTAACATGTAACAAGGATATTTCCCAAGTTTCCGGTCAATATCTACAGAATTCAACGAAAACTTGTTACTGTAACATCAAAATATCAACATCATATCTTACACTATGAATAGGTAAAGGCAACTTCTGAATCTCACAAAAAGTGCAGATAATACAGATGTATAAGGTTGAAAAATTTGCATTAAAAGAATCTGTCAATATATATAAGAATTATGTTTTTTTTTTACAACACTATGCCTTTGTATTAATTTTTGTTCATATAACAGAACAAATTAAGTAGACATGTTAAAAGTAGACATGTTAAAACAATCTCAATGTGATAAGTTATGTTTAACATTACAAAGAGTTTTAGACAAACAATTACGGCTTTCGAGATACGTGACTTGCAGTGTCCTTTCTACAAAATTGACTGTTTCATTGATAATCTTGAAACAATGTATTCAACGAATAGAATATTATGTTGGTTAATCTCTTGCATGAAAGAATAGCATTTACTTGCTCCGTTTCTTAAATCAAGATCATTTATTCAAATTTAAAGATGATTAAACAAATTTATACTTCCTTTTTCTAGAATTTACTGGTTGCTTAGAACAAAACATTTATCAGAGCCGCAATAATTCAGGCAACTCAAAATAATACGTGTTTCATATCTTCGTAGAGAGCTTACCTCCAAAGAATATCCAGCTCCGACGACATGAAAGCTGAATAAATTTCACCCCCGATTCTCTCGAAAACTAGAACTTCCTGCTTCAAATTGGAGGCTTGCATAGACTTGGATGACTTTCCGGAACACGGTTGCACTAACCAAGAAGCTTAACAAGAATAGAAAAGTTGCACAGAAATCGTCAGAAATGCCGACCAAAATGCATACATTTGCATCAAAACGTGTCCCGACAAACAGGTGCCACTACTTAG
This sequence comes from Lepisma saccharinum, assembly GCF_977018435.1. Lineage (NCBI taxonomy): Eukaryota > Metazoa > Arthropoda > Insecta > Zygentoma > Lepismatidae > Lepisma > Lepisma saccharinum. The sequence continues at coordinate 91,383,082 of NC_139231.1, read as the reverse complement.
TGTTCTACGTCATTTCATTCACCCAGTGCACTACTAATGCCTTACGTCATAATGAGCTATTCAACAAATACGTGTACAGTATTTTCTTAAAGGAATCTGCATATCCATTAAAAAATTTAAATACTGTAATAAACTCGGAATTTATCAAAATTTCGTTGTTAGATGTAACATTTCAGGACTTGTTGTACGACTACTGATGAATGATATCATAGATGAATTACCAGAACAAAATTCTGTTGATACACAGTGATGTGTTAATTCATTGTTACTCGCACCACTACACAGTTATCCGGAATGCGAAAAAAATCGGCAACAATCAGGAGCTCGCTATTTGACCTCTAAATCAATACAAATGTGTAAGATTAGCAATTCAAAAGAATAATTCACACTTTGGGTCCACAGAATTTATATGAGATTGATTATTTTAATTTTTATACAAAAAGTATAATTTTGCCATATTTCAATGCACACTTCAAAGCACTGTAAAATTAAACAATACACTTGGAAACCGAAATCAATTTCCAGAAATATATTAAATAATAACAAAAATAATGAAAATAAGGATTATAATAGAAGTAATAAAATAATAATAATAGTAATAATAAATATGAGAAGTATCGTTAAAATACATTTATGCGCAAAAAATGTTTAAAGCGAGAAAAACAGACTTCCTATGAAATTACTTTTAAGATAAATTAATATCTTTTAAGGCATTAAATAATAATTCTTTACTAGTTCCAATATCTTTCCTTCTTCCTTTAAATGTAATTTGATTGTGAATGCGAGTTCCTTAGACGTATTTTCCCAGCAAAGCTCTTAAGTTTATCGCCTATTATTTCTGTCGCTACTTCCTTCAAAACTGATAATGTGCTTTTGAGATTGCATAGAATGAAGGAAAAGCAACTACAAACCACATTTTTTTAAGAGTCAACTGAAATTATTTTTAAGAAAATTATATTCTTTTCGGCAACAGTTTTCATATCCTTAAAATACTTACTGCATCACCGCGACACATTAACACTAAAGGTCTTAACACAATTTTAAGCGATATTTTTAAAATTTATAGAATCTAACATGGACGAAAGAAATGATTAATCTGATAATATTTCTCTTCATCAGATTTTTCGGGAATAATATTTCGTGAATTTCCATGACACACCATCACCATTAACCCGCAAGGACACGTGAATGGGTAAAAATGACCCAAAATATTTTGAAATATTTTTCATCTTTATAAATGAGTATGCCTGAGGCGACCCACCCTTTTCAGTACCTTTCCAGAATACTTTGGAATGTCATGACCTTGAAGCAGCTACGAGACATCGTTGCCCTCACACGACCGTGGAAACATCGCCTGTGTAAATCTCACCCACACGTGTGCTCCTGCGTTTCAGCTTGGTATTTAAACATGATATTTTCTCTCATTTTTATCAATTGTGAAATACAATGATGATGTTCAAAATTAATAGAATTACTTTAACCACTAAAGATATTCTTAATCAAATGCTTTAATGTGCTTATAACTCGTATTTACAAAGTTATTTTGCTTCTGGGTAATATTTACACAGCAGAGTTTTTGGGGAAAATTTTAGGAAGGGTGTTGATGAAGGTTTCGGGAGCTGTTAGGGGTTGTTGGGGACGTTTGAATGAATTTCTGTTACACTGCACTACTTTTGTATGTATTAATCATCAGCTGATAGCTAAATCGGAGACGACCTATTCCCTTAGCGCGCGCATACGTGACCACGTTTGATTCAGGGTTGCCAGCTGACCCATTAACAACGTAGCACACGTTCACAAATAAGCTAAATTTGTCAAAAATAGCAAAAAGTAGCAAACCTTTTCTCCCGTGCCGTTTTCACAATACTTTAAAGTATCCTTTGCTTTAGAAAAAGTCGTGAGAAATAGCGGCGAAAGCTATGTTAACTCAAGATAACTTTTGTATTTTCAAGTCAAAATTAAAAACATTATATTTTATTGTAATTCAAATATGTGTTCTTTTTCTGTGCATTACTGAGAAGTTGAGTCTACATAGCACAATTATGTTGTCCGGCGAAAAAATAATTGCTACAAGTCTTAAAAATAAGTACAAATTATAGTCAGAAAATTCAATTTTCACGATCCGCCATTTTGAGACCCGAAAACAAGAACAAATAATAAATTTAGAGAGAAAAAATGATGGGAGTTTCATGCCTCATTTAGTTGTTTACAGAAGTAAACCGAAAAGTCATTTTTTTTATTTTTACCGACTTTTTTCGCATTCTGGATTACTTTGCACTAGTGTAATATATTCCTTGAATTTACATCGATGCATTAACCAATTAATTAAACAAGTTCATTAATTGAAGTTCGCAACATATAATTTGATATTACAAATAAATAATATAACAGATACGTTATAATTGTGTCGCCCCTGTCAACACATGATTTTTCAAGCAAAAAACTATTCAATCTGTATTATATTAATCTATGTTGGAATCTTTTCTTTAAGAATGTGTTATTGTTAATGTTACAATGGGTAATGAATTGTTTAACTTAAATGTTGAAACTATAGAAATATTAAACAACTATGTAATAACCATGGTAAATTGTAAACAACAATATGATATAAAAGAGCTAGACTTTTGTGAGTCTTCGGGACATTCTCCTGGTTGCCGAAAGGTTGATGGTTCAGGGGACGTTGGGGAATATCTTGCTTTAATCTTCGGATTGGCTGGAGTACTTGTACTCCATTTTGGCGGATATTCACAAACCCAACTCTGAATAAGGTGTTCTCCTGCATCATCAAAAGACCAGGGTTATAAACTTCGGTATAACTAATAGGTTTAGGCCTACAAGTTATACCGGGTGAATTGTCTGTTTGAAAAAGTGTTTGTATAACATCAGCAGTTTAAATAAATCTTCGAGTAAAAGGTCTTAATGATCTTTAATTTCAAACCTACATAGGTGATAATTAAAAATAAATCCTACACCACAGACCTCGCAAGGGCTTGGTCCTACTAACCCTTAGAAGCCCCTGAGAAGTCCGATAAAAGGGTTATAACTAGACTAACATAAAGCCCTAAAGGCAGAAGGTGCGTGTCAGTGATTTTTGGCGACCGTGACCAGGACCATCGAAGCAACCACCTGTGGATCTTCGTGGCCCAGCAGAAGAAGAAGAAGCCTGTTCCAGAAACTGAAGCAGAAGCTTGTTCCAGAAACGGAAGCAGAAGCCTGTTCCAGAAACTGAAGAAGAAGCCTATTCCAGAAACAGAAGAAGCAAGGATGATAGGTTCCCAGAGACCTTTGACCAGACAGCAAAAGGAGAGGCTCGTTTGCTGTACGAATGAAGAAAGGAAGGAGGAAACCTTATTACCATGCTCCGGCTGCAACAGATACGTTCATGAAAGTTGCGCACATAAAACCCCAGGATCTGACGTAGCAGCGGAGGTAGACGTTAAGTGTAGACAGTGTGTGGAAAAACAAGTTACGCCAACCCCAACAGATGATAGTTGGAGGGAAATGATGATCTCCTTTATGACTGATTTCAAGAAAGAGAAAGATGCAGAAAAAGAGCAGAGATTAAAAGAAAGGGAAGAAGAAAAAGAGCAAAGATTAAAGGACAAGGAAGAAAATGACCAAAAGTTTGCACGTTTGGTTAAAACCTTGGGTGAAAGAGATGCTGAACAGAAAGCAGAAAGAGAAAGAGAACGAGAAATGAGTGACCAAAAGTTCGCACGTTTGATTGAAACCTTGGGTGAAAGAGATGCTGAACAGAAAGCAGAAAGAGAAAGAGAACGAGAAATGAGTGACCAAAAGTTCGCACGTTTGATTGAAACCTTGGGTGAAAGAGATGCTGAACAGAAAGCAGAAAGAGAAAGGGAACGAGAAATGAGTAAGAAAATGTTTGAAGATTTTAAAATAAATTTAGGAAAAGAAATATCCGAAGCGATAGCTGAAATCAGAAAAGAGAGAGACGAAAAATATGAAGAACTAGTGGAAAGAAGGAGAGAAGATCGGCAGATAGATGATGACCGTTTTAAACAGCTACAAGAAAGCTTGAACCAAGAAATGACTGAGCTGAAGGAAAGTCAAAAGGAAATGTCCGTAAATTTGGAGGGTGAAATAAGAGTGACAAAAGAGGGCCAAACACAACAAGTTGAAATTATAAAAACGTTAACCTCAAAGTTGGAAACCTTACAACTAGGCAAGGAGAATAGGAATGAAGAGATGGAAACTCTGCCAAAGAAGATATGTGTAAGAACCTCTTGCTCCTCGTATTCTTCCAGTTCCGAATCTCCCGAACATTCTGAACCATGCCAAAGAAAGAAACGAAAAAGGAGTAGCAGAATGAGACGAACTAGAGACTACGCTACGGAAAAAATGGTAGAAGATAATTCCTACTTAAACCATTCATCCAATCGGATTCCCCGAATGTCTGACGTTAATTCCCTCACCAAGTTTAATGGAGAAATCAATTCAGTATCTGCTGAAAGGTACTTGGAGGAGATAAATACTTATATGGATTTAATGAAAATGCCCATGATGTATCGACTAAAGGTCCTTCCTTCGCTAATGGTGGGTAAAGCCAAGGCTTGGTTTATGGCAAACGAAAAGAGATGGAAAACCTTTGAACATTTCCGCTCTGCATTTAGAAAGCAATACGCATCACCTGAAGCAAAACAGAGGGAAATGAATACCCTGAGGAATAAACATTATAGCAAAGGTGCAGGGTTATCATTGGAGGAATATTGCTGGGAGGTATATGCAGCATACTGCAATCTGACTGAAACCATCAACCAATCAGAAGTGCTGAACTTAATCATTGGCCAATTACCTTCACGAGTGCGACAACTGGTACTAACTCGAGATCCCGCCAACATAGACCAACTCACGAATTTCCTGGGAAAGTTCGAAGCGTCTGAACAAATGGAAGGATGGAAAGCCGATCACCAACGAACTGATGAACGAAGAAATCCTCAACCTCGAATAAGGAATCTAGAGCAATCCCGGAGAAATGGAGGAGAAGAAGATAAGAGGCCCACACCGATCAACCAAAGGTTTAATGGAAATCTAAGGTTCCAAAGGAAGGATGCCGATAGAAGGACATTCTGGAATAAGAACCAGAATCAAAGAAACTGGAACCAGTCTCGTAAGAAAGAGTGTGGAATACAGACCGACGAAATTCCAGAAGACTGTGCTTTGAACCCTAGAGCACCTGTATGGGAAATTCCCTCCGCTATTAAAGCTCCTTCTTGGGATATTCCCTCTACCAGTCGAGCAAATTTAAACCAGAGGTCGTTGTAGATGAAGCTCTCCCTTCTACAACGCGACACAATCTTGATGTTTGTGAGAGCGAAGAAGACAAACTAATTACTAATGAAAATTTAGATGTTTTATATCTAGATATAAATTCTTATCCAAATTCGGAAGAAGAGAAATTGTTTAATGTTTTCGAAGTAACTGGGAATTGCAGCAAGAAGCCAGAAATTCTAATAGAAGTTTTAGGATTAAAAATAAGATGTACTTTGGATACAGGAAGCGAGTGCACTGTCATGAACTATAATGTTTGGGAAAAGCTCCGAGAGAGATTACCAGGCTTGAAATTGCAAAGATGTCCAGGAATAAGGTTAAAAGATTTTGTTGGACATGAGAGGTCCCGAATTGTGGGATACCGAAACATTCTTTTTGAAATTGCAGGGCACACTTTTGAAGACCAAGTCTACGTAGTGAAGAATTTAGAAGCCGATTTGTTATTCGGATATCCTTTCTTCAAAAGATTGTAACATACTCGTTATGAGGTACTGTATAATGAAAGGATCTGGTACTATCGTGTAATAGATTGTCTTTTGTTGATCACGTGACGTTCTCTGCTCGGCGAGAAAAGGCTCCGCCAGTTACGGAGTTCTTCCTTCCTGAGCAGCCGCAGAGTGCACACATATATTCTAGGTTGGTTATATGGGTTGTACTTTATTTGTCTGTAGGTAAATGAATACGTTGAGTTGTGTTAAATTATGATGATACATAATGAATGTAAATCAAATTGTGGCTAAATTAGTTAATCATATTTGTAATAAACAAGCAGATAATCCAAAATTAAATACATGTTTTAATTAATGAAACAACAAGACATCTGGTAGAATATTCATGGGTCCACTGCCACACTTTGCTATCTAGTGTAGTTACCATTTGTATCTATCTTTCATTTGTTTTAAGGTGGTTACAAATAAAGAGAGCATGGTTCTCTCACGTAGATTGTTTCTGATTAAATGCATGTAATAATTTGGTCTGTAACATTGCTGATATGGAACGTTTTAGTAGTACATTGCAGTCCAGGTTTACTACTCTCGATCAAACTGGTTATTTCGGATTGCCTCTGCCAGTATCAAGGGAACAACCTCTTGTTTCCTCGACCGTGTGCAATGCTGAAGGTCGCCAAACTGCTGCTCAGGAATCGACTGATAACAGTCAAGGTGAGAACGAACCAGTTTTTAAACAGTCACGTACACGATTTCCTTGTAAGCCACAATGGGTAGATAAGAAGCCAGTAAGAAATCTGATTGATTTTTCTAGTGAATCTAGTGACGACGAAAACCTTGTTCGATCAAATTTGCCAATTTTTAGTGGCCATTGTTTGGATAAATTAAGTAATGTAGTTGCTCAACAAACATTGTCATCATTAATTTCACAAGTCCCTATTGTAAAAGAAGATGATAGTGTATCCATTTTCAATTTTTTGTATGAAGTGGAAAGAATACGAGAAAAGCAACTTTTTCCAATTAAGGAAATTCTATTGTCTGTTTTGCATAAATTGCCTGGTAAGATTTGTACATTTATATTACATCAAATTAGCCGTAACCTTGCTTGGTTAACTATTGTTGAAAATGTCATTAATAACTTTGTTACTACTATTGGCAAGGAAGTTATTGCAAGTAATTGTGTGTTTAAATTGCAATCAGATAAAGAAGATCCGTTACATTTTCTTGAGTCTCGTGAAAGAGCATTTAATTTGTTAAATTTGTTGTGGCCGGAACATGAATTTGTAAAATGTTTAGTTGAAAGAATGTTGCCTCAATATTCTCAACATTTCATGTTAAATGGAATACCAGTCAAAATATCAGATTTTAAGAAAACCTTACAATTAATACATGCTCATTCACGTATAACAAAAGATTTCCAATTAATGTCTGGTGAAAGAAGTGTAAACGTAGTGCACAAAAGGCCAATTCAGTGTAGATATATTGGTATTTTTGGTCATGTTCAAAAATTTTGCCCTAAACTGCGTTCAAGAAATTTAATGGCATCGATCAATTATGAAGCTGGTAAAAGTGACAAATTACTTGCAGTGTTTGTGCCCATAACTATTGAAAATATGACAGTTAATGTGTGCATCGATACAGGAAGTACTGTATCTATTATCAGGGAAGACGTATTATCTAAGTTAAATGCTAAAAGAAAATTGAATATTACCGAGTGTAATGAAAAACTTACAGTGGGAAATGGAACCCAGTTGGAACTGAAAAAAAAGGTAGGACTAAATGTGAAGTGTAAGTCATGCTCGTGGCCTGAGACATTCTTCGCGGCAACAACATTGCCGGTAGATTGCATTCTCGGACTAAAATTTCAAATTAAATCTCGTATGATTATAGACTTAAATAAAAGTGAAGTAACTTTTCCCTTTGGTGACGTACGTTTGCCGATAAATTGGAACTGTGACAGTATTGTGATGCACAATGTATCATTTCAGAAAGAACATATTCATCCAAATACTCAAAAGGTGTTTCCTTCATCACAAGGGAAAGCATGGCAACGAAGAGGACTACGCCTAGTTTCATTGTATATGGTAAAAATAATAAAAAGCGAATGGTTATAGATTTTCAGAAAGCCAATGAACATATTTTATGGGACGGTTATCCTACTGATAATCTAGAAGATACTTTATGTAGTTTAAGTAAAGGTAAAATATATTCTGTTCTTGATATCAAATCTGCCTATCATCAGATATTATTAAGTGAAGATTCACGTGATGTTACTAGCTTCGTAACAAAACAAGGTCACTTCAGATATCGTTTTTTGCCTTTTGGATTGAAAGTGGGGAGTGCTTGCCTGGCGAAAGCTATGAATATGGTTCTTGGAGACTTAAAAGGAACATTTCTTCATTATTATTGTGACGATGTTCTTATTGTCTCAGAGGATGAAAGCTCTCATTTAGAACACCTAAAAATTGTTCTAGAAAGATTTAGGAATTTTGGAATTACTGTATCACCTGATAAAATGCAATTAGGAAGGAGGGAAATTAAATTCTTAGGTTTTGTAGTAAAGAATGGTTCATTATTTATGGATCCGTCTAGAATTGAAGCTATTAAGAAGCTATCTAGTCCAAAGAATTTAAAAGGATTAAATAGGTTAATTGGATTAATTAACTACTTCTCGAGATTCGTTCCTGATTTTCAAAGAATAATATCACCCTTGAATGATGCTAAAGCAGCAAAGAAGTTTGAATGGGGGGATGCCCAACAAAATGCACTAAATTCAATTAAACAAGCATTTGAAAAATATGTCATTTTAAAATTACCAGACATGACAAAACCTTTCATTGTTCAAGCCGATGGTTTACTATCAGGTTATGGTGCTATTTTGTTACAAGAAGACGAAAATAAGAACCTTTGTCCTGTTTTCTTCTTTTCTAAAAGAATGAAAGAGAAAGACAAGAATTCGACAATATATCAGGTAGAACTTGATTCACTTATGATGGCATTAGAACGTTTTGATGTATATCTAAAAAGTCAACCATTTTTGTTACAAGTGGACAACATGAGTATTGCATGGCTTATTAGAAGAGCTTCTAAATTTCCTAAGTATGCTAGATATTTGGAGAAACTTTCTGTCTATAATTTCAAAATAGAACACATTCCATCTAAATGTAATGTACTTGCTGATACTTTGTCGAGAATGTTTAACAACAAGGAATATAACACTGAAGAAATTGATGTGGAAGAATTAAAAGGCATTAATTTAGCTATGTGGGCTCATCCTTTATTATCCGCTTCGATCGGAGATGAACAAAGGAAGGATGATCAATTGAGAGTTATTATTGATAAAATTTCACGAAATGAAAATGTTGCTAATTATAAGCTTATCAAAGGTATCTTGTATTTTAAGACTAAAGCTAATAATATGCCTTATAGGATAGTTGTGCCGACACATCTTAGAAAGTCTGTTATTGAATATTTTCATAGTAATGTTGTATCTGGTTCACATTGTGGATGGCTTAAAACATTGAAGAAAATTCAAAGGCACTTTACGTGGCTAAAAATGAGTGAAAATATTAAAAATATTGTTCAAAGTTGCATTATTTGTCAGAAGTGTAAGCCTAGTAATGCGCCTATTGTCAATCAGTTGGCGTCAGAAATAGTATATGTAAGTGGACAACGATATTATATTGACTGTGTTGGTCCTTTAATTAGCTCAAGGGGATATAGATTTGTATTGGTAGTTGTGGATGCCTTTTCACGTTTCGTTGTATACGAACCTTTGAAAAATGTTACGTCAAAAATTGTTACGCAAAAGCTTTTCAATACATTCATGAATTATGGCATTCCTTATGAGTTGGTTACAGATAACGCTAGCTATTTCTGTTCGCAATATTTCACATCATTTTTGTTTAATCTAGGTATTAAACATATTACTATCAGTCCATATAACAGTCAAGCCAATTTGGCCGAGAAATATATTTGTCATCTAAACTTTAGTTTACGTACCTTATTTGCTAAGGATCATACAAAATGGGTTACTGCCCTAAAAGAAATTCAGTATGCACATAATTCTTGTTTTTGTTACTCAACAAAGTATACCCCGGCTGAATTATTTTTGGGTAGAGATCTTAGCGATATTTTGGGAATTAAGTGGGATTTAAATCATGATCCAGATCAATCATCAGATAACCAAAGAAAAGAAGTTCTATCGCAAGCCTTTAAAAACCTGCAAATTGCCTGGAAAAGAAGGGAATCTCTTTACAAAAAGAAGTATTCTGAAATTAACTTTAAGATAGGAGATAAAGTAATGATTCAGAATCAAATCATTTCAAAAAAGGCTGAAAATATAACCAAGAAACTGTGTTATAAGTATTTGGGTCCTTTTGTTATCAAGAAATTTCTCACAGAGGTTTCTGTCATGGTTCAAGACTGTTCTGATGCAAATAAGATAAGACGAACACACGTAACTAAGCTTAAGAGGTATTTTGCACCACCCTCCCAACCTGCAGAAACCGGTTCGGTGTACATGACTCGGGAAGGAAGACAACAATCAAGCTAAGTAGCTGCTTGTTAGTTTTGACCTTGATAAAAGGAAGTATGAAAATACAATGTTTACAAAGAAGTTGAATAAATTCAATGGATATTTTTATTATATTATTATTATTTATTATTTTATGATCGATCATAATGTTAATGTTCAAATATCATAATGTTAATGTTCAAATAGCATAATGCTCAATGATGAGATTTCATGTTTAATATTCAAGTACTATAATATGTAATATGCAGAATTGTGTACATAATGTCACGTGCATTTGTTTTCAAATTTGTTGTATGTAGAGACTGTTCCAGGTATTTTTATACTTTCAGATCTTGATGGGTTTATGTAAGAAGAGCTCTCAATGTCATCTATATATATAAACAATGTACCTGTATTTTGGGTTTGTAAGTGGAAATACTTTGGAAGGTTAACAAAAAAAAAAGGTGTTTGTAATATTTTGTTTTTGAGATATTGATATTCCCCATAACGAGTATCGTGTATATGTTTTCTCCCTTAGAGGGAGGGGGAATTTTTGTAACATACTCGTTATGAGGTAATGTAATGAAAGGATCTGGTACTATCGTGTAATAGATTGTCTTTTGTTGATCACGTGACGTTCTCTGCTCGGCGAGAAAAGGCTCCGCCAGTTACGGAGTTCTTCCTTCCTGAGCAGCCGCAGAGTGCACACATATATTCTAGGTTGGTTAAATGGGTTGTACTTTATTTGTCTGTAGGTAAATGAATACGTTGAGTTGTGTTAAATTATGATGATACATAATGAATGTAAATCAAATTGTGGCTAAATTAGTTAATCATATTTGTAATAAACAAGCAGATAATCCAAAATTAAATACATGTTTTAATTAATGAAACAACAAGACATCTGGTAAAATATTCATGGGTCCACTGCCATACTTTGCTATCTAGTGTAGTTACCATTTGTATCTATCTTTCTTTGGTTTTAAGGTGGTTACAAGATACAAAGTCAATTTAGATACAGGTGCAAACAAATTATATCTAACGGTAAAGGGACAAGTCGTGGGAGAAACTTTGATTCCAGATAGTCAGGGAAATAGTGTTGAAGCAATAAATGATAAGACTTCATATGTAAAACTATTAGTGACGGAAAAGGAATCTCAGTTAGACAAATCGTCCGCATCCGAGGAAGATATGAAGAAGAAAGCATTTGCTCCAGAATTGTTAGATCAAAGGGAGAAGGAGAAGCTATTTCGAATATTAACTGAGTATCGCTCTATATTCTCTGACAAACCAGGACTTGCAAAAAACCATACCTGCGAAATTTTGTTGAGCACAAACCAACCAGTGTTTTCATTACCTTATCCCGTTCCGATATCGAAACGTGAAAAATTAGAAGAAGAGTTAAATAAATGGAATGAATGGGGAGTAATTCGAAACTGTAACTCTCCTTACATGAATCCAATGCTAGTGGTGGACAAATCCGACGGATCAGTAAGACCCTGCATTGACTTCAGGAAATTAAATAAAACGATTATAGTTCCTAAAAGTTCGGTGCCGCGACTTCAAGAAGCTCTACAAAAGTTTCAGGGTAAAAAATATTTTTCGTGCTTTGACCTGGCTTCAGGTTACCTTCAAGTTCCTATTAAACCAGAGCACCAGAAGTTCACCGCCTTCTCCTACAAAGGTCGAGCATGGTGCTTCACCAGGATGCCATTCGGATTATCAAACGCTGTAGCCATTTTTATGCACACGATGCATAGCCTTTTCGAGCCTTGGACAGAAGATTTTCTTACTATCTATATAGACGACCTTCTCATTTTTGACGAAACTCTAGAAGAACATTTTCAGCACATAAAATTCGTATTAGAAAAGTTGCAGAGTGAAGGATTCACTATAAAGTTTAAAAAATGTGAATTTATCAAACCAGAGATAAAATACTTAGGGCATCTTGTGTCAGGAAAGTGCCTCAGAATAGATCCCAAAAGTGATGAAGCCATCTTAAAATTTCCACGTCCAAAAACGAGGAAACACCTGCAACAATTTCTGGGTTTAGTTAACTGGCGACGTAGGTTTGTAAGAGACCTAGCATCAAAAACTGCCGTTCTAGAAGAACTACTAGAAAAGGGTAGCCAATGGGAATGGGACAACCTAAAAGAAAGAGCTTTTCAGTCACTAAAGCAGGAGTTAGTAAAACTTCCTGCATTAGCTCAACCAGACTTCCAACGGCCATTCCAGCTGATGTGTGATGCTTCTAGCATTGGGCTAGGTTCAATATTGTTCCAAGAACAAACGGAACAAAGGGGAATTTTAGAAGATATTAGTATAATTCAATATACCAGCAGAAAGTTAAAACCAGCTGAGAAAAATTACACAACCCAAGAGTTAGAATGCCTAGCCATTATATTTGGGATTGAACATTTTAAAGTATACCTTTACGGCACAAAGTTTAGGATCTATTCTGACCACAAAAATCTGGTATGGCTGGAGAACAGTAGAAACTGGAATGCTCGATTAACACGGTGGGCTTTAAAATTGCAACAATATGAATATGAGATAATCTACATCCAGGGGCGAAACAATGGGATAGCAGATGTTCTTAGCCGATATCCTGTTCCTGAAGATCAGCCTACCGAACTAACTCGAGAGAGCCAGACTTATAATGTATGGAATCTTATAAAACCTTTGGAGGAACTAAAACTGGACAAATGGAAAAGGGAACAACAGGAAGATCCATTTTGTAAGCTTAAGCTGGAGGAGGTCCGAAGTGATGATGGAAACTCAACCAAGTATAACTTACATTACGACTTACTGTTCTTCCAAGGAAAAAGTGGACGAAAGTTTAAAAGATTAGTAGTGCCTGCTCAGCTAAAAGGAGAAGTACTAAGGTCCGAACATGATGATACTGGACATTTTGGTTTCAACAAAACTTACAAGAAAATAAAAGATAGGTTCTTTTGGGAAAACATGAAAATGGAAATAGCCCAGTATATACGAGAATGCTTAACTTGTTCTAAAAACAAACCTGATAAAAAAGGCCTATCCAAACAAAAATTAACCACCACAAATCGAAAGCCTCATGAAGTATTATCCATTGATTTGATCGGAAAACTACCAAAATCGTATTACTATTACTATCTGCTCACTATGATAGATGTCGGAAGTAGGTTCATGATGGCATATCCACTACGTACAGCTAGCACCAGGGAGATAATAAGTAAATTAGAAAGCGGATACTTACTTCATTGTCCTAAGCCGTAGTATATACTGTCAGATCGAGGAAGTCAATTCACCTCGAAGAAATGGTATGAGTTTGCAAAAAAACACTCACTTGTAGCAGTTCACACCACTCCTTATCACCCTGCGGGCAACATTGTGGAAAGAACGAATCAGGAGATAGTTAGGTTAATTAGGACCTTTTGTCATAATTCACATCAGGATTGGCACAAATTTATATCGAAAATCTGTTGGATATTGAATTGCTCTGTGTCAGGAGAAACTGGGTATGCTCCCTTAGAGCTTTTCTACAATAAACCGGTGCAAATTAGTATTTTGAAACAAATAAATTGGCCACAAAACGATGGTTTTCAAGATCTACCGTGGAAGGATAAACTTTTCCATGCTCAGTTTAATAATCTTCGAAGAAAGGAACAAAGACTACAAAAGAGCAATCTTAGGGCCTACGAGCTACTTAAAGGGGACTTGGTGCTAAAAAAGTCACACAAGTTAAGTTCCGCTAAAGATAATGTCATTTCCAAATTTTTCGAATGTTTTACTGGACCATTTATAGTAAAAGAGATCAGAAACAATGCCGCGGAATTGCTAAACCCATGGACTCAAGAAGATTCTGGAAAGGAAAATTTCCAAAATTTAAAAAAGATAAATTGCAGTCCTGAGAGAAAATCGGAATTACTGAAATTATGGAAACCATAGTGGTCATTATACCTACCTGTATTCACAACCTTGGAAAAGATTCAAGACTAATTTGACAGTTGTTTGCGTTGAGATGTTTAAATAACGTTAGCTTGTATTTCTTTTTCTTTTTCTTTTTGGGGAACGCTATGTGTCGCCCCTGTCAACACATGATTTTTCAAGCAAAAAACTATTCAATCTGTATTATATTAATCTATGTTGGAATCTTTTCTTTAAGAATGTGTTATTGTTAATGTTATAATAGGTAATTAATTGTTTAACTTGAATCAGGAAAAAATGTTGAAACTATAGAAATATTAAACAACTATGTAATAACCATGGTAAATTGTAAACAACAATATGATATAAAAGAGCTAGACTTTTGTGAGTCTGCGGGACATTCTCCTGGTTGCCGAAAGGTAGATGGTTCAGGGGACGTTGGGGAATATCTTGCTTCAATCTTCGGATTGGCTGGTGTACTTGTACTCCATTTTGGCGGATATTCTACAAACCCAACTCTGAATAAGGTGTTCTCCTGCATCATCAAAAGACCAGGGTTATAAACTTCGGTATAACTAATAGGTTTAGGCCTACAAGTTATACCGGGTGAATTGTCTGTTTGAAAAAGTGTTTGTATAACATCAGCAGTTTAAATAAATCTTCGAGTAAAAGGTCTTAATGATCTTTAATTTCAAACCTCCATAGGTAATAATTAAAAATAAACCCTACACCACAGACCTCGCAAGGGCTTGGTCCTACTAACCCTTAGAAGCCCCTGAGAAGTCCGATAAAAGGGTTATAACTAGACTAACATAAAGCCCTAAAGGCAGAAGGTGCGTGTCATAATTATGTTCAAATGTCGAACCCTTCAAAATGTTACTATATTCAAAATATCTCAATTTACGGTATGTATTGTGGTCTGTGACTTTCTTCCACTAGACCCCTATGCCCCTCCTCACAAACATAATATAGGGTCAAGTCCTGTAATACGGCCATATATGTTTTCTTTTAACAATACATGGTTAACTATAATCGGAAATACCTTGAATTTAGGTTTAAAATGAAAAGCAATACAGTAAGTAATAAATCAGGAAAAAAAATATGTTGGAGTTTCTCTACACACACTAGCCTCCCCGATGGCGCAGTAGTACTGCCGTCGCCTTGTAATCAAGGAGTCCAGGGTTTGATACCCGGTGGGGGCACACAGTGGTTCGGATCCCACTTTCAAACTGTAGGTCCAGTCCCGATTAGCCTTAATGTGTATAAAGTAGACTTAAAAGACCAAATCAATCAATCTTCACACACTAATATTAAGATTTTTACAAAAACTGGAAATTTGCCATTTGACAAAACAGTCCTTCAATATGGCCAAGGATGTTCTCAATGAGTACTACAGCCTTTACACACGAAAATGTCCACATTTTCAGCATGTGCACATTCCTCGTGACACCAGTTCCCACAGCGAGTACAAGAAACCCATACTTCACCTCCATGATCATCGCTCTAAAATCTGTTACAGTAAGTGCACTGTGAATCGTTATCTCCATCTCTTCATTTTTGTTAGGTAACTTTTTCGACCCCTTTCTATTTTCTGTTTCTCTTTATCTTTAATTTATCCACTTTCTTCTCTGACATCTTCCTTATGTGGGCTGGTGACGTCAGGACTGCTGCTCTTTGGCTTCTTGCTGCAGCTCTCTTTCTGGGTATTGAAGGAATAGGCCATTATACAGGACTATGTAACAATACACATTTCCGTTTCTGGCTCATAGATGGCAGCACCTGTTGCCTTCACACAGTGCCTTTGTATACTACAGGGTGCGGCACTTAAAACCAGCCCGTCCCTTCATAAGATATCATTAGATGAACAATTTGAATGATTAAGTGAAATTAAAACAAAAGCAATACACCAAATGAAATTTACTGTTGTGTGTTAAGATTTCTCACCTTCACAATAGATGCTGAAATTGTCCTCCACCCACTTCAACACACGTCTGAGCACGTTTCAGGAGATTCATGTACACCTTTGTTAATTCTTGAGTGGTGATGCTGTTCATGATATTCTGGATGGAGGTCTTGAGTTCTTCAATTGTGTGTGGATTCGTTTCGAATACTTTCCCCTTTAACATTCCCCACAAGTAAAAGTCACAAGTTGACAAGTCGGGTGACCGAGGAGGCCACAGGCCTTTGCTAATTGTCCTCTCTGGAGTAAACATTTCATGCACACGGGATAGTGAAGCATTTGATGTGTGGCTTGTTGATCCGTCCTGCTGAAAGTAACAGAACTGACGCTCCTCTTCTGTCAATTGTTCATAAAACTCTTCCAGAATTCCCAAATACACGTTACTGTCTACTGTGGTTTCAAAAAATATGGGTCCCATAACGCGTTGTGCGGAAATGGCACACCAAACACCAATCTTTTCGTCATGCAATGGCTGCTCGTGGATTACGTGTGGATTATGTGACGACCAATAGCGATTGTTTTGGGAATTTACGTATCCCGACAGGTGAAACCACGCCTCGTCACTCATGATGAGCATCAATGGATCCAAAACACCACTGGCAACATTCGTCAATAGCCATGAACAAATATCCACCCTCTTCCCCGGGTCAAGCTCCCTCAGTTGTTGCACTACACTTATCCGGTAAGGTTTTAACTTCAGCGCCCTTAACACACGTCTACAACTTCGCTCACTAGCTGGAACCTGTTGACTTAATTTCCTCGTTGATTTACGAGGACTTCTCGCCATTATGTTCTGCACCTGCCTCCGTAATTCAGGTGTGCAGACAGATGGTCGTCTGTCCCTGGGAGCATTTGCAACAGATCCTGTACGCCTCCATTTCCCAATCAAATCCTGTATTGTGCGTTTTGTTGGGACAGGACGTCCTGGAAATTTCTCCTGAAACAACTTCCTTGTTTGCACAAAGGATCCGGTGCGCACAAAAGCTTCAACAATTGCAACACGCTCAGGAATCAAATACGGCATTATCACGGGTTCACCCAACAAAGCCTGATTCTCAACTGCTTTCACTCGACCACGGGTTCACAAGCCACCTGTTGGTGAGAAACAGCATTAGTAACTCATGCAACGCCATCTTCTGTTGACATGTTCATTTAGATGTTTTACATGTTCATTAGCAAAGCAATTGCATCGGGATTACAGCGGGCTGGTTTTACGTGCCGCACCCTGTACAATGTGCACATGTTACCAACACAGGACGTTCCCGTCTACAACACACATCTAACACTAATACTACGTAAGAATATAAATCACCAGAAAAAACAATATGCCTGTTCTTTACTCACCTTCAGACACAGTCGTTTCATTAAAACACGTGTAGGGCTGAACAAAGCACGGAGCTCAACATTCACTGCAACAGGACGGTCACCATAACTCTCACTAACAGTTCGGTAGTGCCCGAACAGATGTATCTTCAGTCGTCGAGGCGCAGCAGTACGAAATATAATTTCTGGCCAATTTACAAGACTGGCCGTATTACAGGACTTGACCCTATATATATCGATGATTTTATTCACATATTGTATACCAAGTGATGCAGGAACATTCATTCATTTTAAGTTGAGAGTTCAGCGAAAAACGCAAGCTGGCCCAGTACTCCAACCCAGGTCTTTGGCATAGAATGACATACTCTACCAACGGAGTTATCGAGTCAACCCTGCCTTCGCCCTGATTTCTCGCATCCGCTGTTTTATCTGTGAGGATTACTGCTTCGGCGTATCTGATGTATTTGAAGCACTGATGGCGTCAACGGTGACTAGCCTCTCACAGCATGGAGGCGTATATTATCTCATGGTTTGACACACACAGGATATGTACAGTGGGATCCATGAGTCTTGCCGTGCAAATTGTCCATCACCATGTTCGTGCACTTTATTTGACCAAATAAGAGCTTCAAGAATTAATATAAAACTCGAAACAAGCTTTTGAAAACTTCTGCACCAGCATACATACAAGTCCATCGCTTAAATACACATAGGATGTAAGAGAAAAATTAATAAAAATAGCCATGGAAAATTTGCACGGTAATACTCATGAATCCCACTGTACTATGTACAAGCTAAGAGCATTCTTTTTTTCCTGAACTACATCAATGTAGCAAACATAAAATTTTGAAAATGTTAAAAATTGGTCAACTGTTTCTGAAGAAATTTGAAGGACATATATACGTAAATATATTTGTTGTGGTTTGGTACATACAGATGATGGAAAATTTGCATGAGTGGTATTCGTGAGTACAAAAAAATGGGTTTAGGCTCCGAAAATGTATCCTGCACAAAGCTTTGAAAAGATCAGTTCACCCAACGTAGGGAATAGACTCCAGCCCTGGCTTCTTCTGATTTTTCGCTGAAGCTGTTTTACCTGTGTGAAATCGTCTGTTTCAGTGCTATCGCATTTCTGGACTTGAACTCGGGAACCTCGGTGGCAAGATCGAAAGCAGGCAACTTAATACACCGGGCCACCTATCCAACGAAGAACTGGAATAGAAATGCATCAAAAAAGGCGTATCAAGAGGGACGGTCTTTAAATTACGGTTACCGTAAAAAAAAATCGGAAAATACACTTTGTGCTGCAGTTGGTGCGTGGAGGAAGAAATATTGTGCTACGTAGTTGAATAAAGAAGCACTGAACTTTGTTTTGTGCTTCTTTGGTTATTTGAAGCAGTTGTAAAAGAAATGCTATGTTTTTCGAAAAGTCTTTCACGTTTTGGAGCATCTTTTTTTTATGAATGTTTGATAAAGCGTTGATGAATTTTATTTTCTGTACCTCAAAAGATTCTCCCATAAAGAGAAACGTGTTTCTGTTTTTGCAGGTATTGAAAAAGGATGTTGGTAAGAGAATGAAAGGTACGCTTTTTTCCGAAGAGATGTCCTCTTTTTTTTGTATTTTCCCAAATGCGAATTTATGTATTCCTCTCGCGTGCAGAACCTTATTTACAAACGATATCGCGTCTCTTCAAGTTAATACATATTCAGTTTTCAGTTATTTTCTCGCCCAATTCATCCCGGACGTCAGAAAAATGCTCCCATCTCCTCTTCACTATATTCCTCTTCTTTCCTTGCCACTTCTTTCTGCTCTATTTATGCTTGTCACTTTCTGAATGAGATACAAGAAAGCTGAGCATCCTACAACCTGGTTTTGCAAGTTTCTCTGGATGCTGGATGCAGAAGAAGAAGAAAGACAAGGAGAGGAAGAGAAGAGGCATTTCTCTAAGCTTCTACCGTATTAAAGAAAATGGAGAGAACATCTCAATCCATTTGTTATTGAAATGCCTCCCCGGGCACGCTGGAGACACTTGGCCATCCCTTCTTGAAGACCGCCTCCGTAGTTACCCCGGTGACCAGGTGCTTTTGATTTTCAGCCACTGCGGGAAGATATGTCTTGCGCTCCGAGGCAAAGGAGAATGGCTGTCCTCCAGGGAATGCCAGAAGGGGAAGAGGATGGAAGACCTTTTTGTCTGCATTGTCAGGTCTCTGTTCTGCGCGTGTGCGTCTTTTTACCAAATGGGATAAGACTGGATTGGACAAATTTAGCAAGTGTATATTTGCATTTTTCTTATCTCATGTCGATTTTCTTTCCACGATTCGCTAATAGCGACGACAAGGATAAAAATAATGCACGGACGCTCGTATGAGCGATTTCTTTAAAAATTACCTACAAGTCTTTAAAATTGCGTATTTAGTTTCTTTTCATGTCTTTTTTGCATCATGATATCTACCTATTCCAGAAAATCATAAAATCAAATATGTAACTGGTATGTACACTAGAAAGCTGGATGGGCCCAGAAGGAGAATTGAAAATGATTAAAGTTAACATCAAGTGGTTGCTGCACCGGAAATGACCTAAAGAAGACTAAGCTCCTGAAGAAGTTTCTTGAGCAGCTATGAATATAGATGCAATGTACTTATTCATCACCAAAGGCAAAGGAACGTACGTAAAAGGTATTCGCAGGCAATTTTAAAGGAATAGGCAAAGTTTACAGTGAAGTCTTTGTAGATAGTTATGCGGTACTTGTAAAGTCTGGAATTTTTTGTTCTTTCGCTCCATTCAAAAAATCTCTCATACCAACTAAAAAAATCAAAACAACGAGAAATACGGCAGGAAAATACTGATAATGATAATCCTTAAGTGGGGTAAGTTTCTCACCTTTTCAGACAATTGAAGAAGCGATTTTCTTTTGTCCTGGATGTGATGAAACCTCTTGGTGAGAACTGGACGAATCTTAAAAATTAGGATATGAAGACTGTCTAAGCTAAAAACTCTTGGATCCCTACATTTTAGGATGTGCATTCTTAGACAATAGTACCAGTAAGGCTACGCATTTACCCTTTGTTGAAATTATGTGTTTACAAAGCTCATGGATTTCATTGTAGTAACACTTTCATTTTCCTCCTCAGTTGCCGTGCGGTCTAAGGCGCTGTTCGAGCCCCCCTGGGTTCAGTCTTTGGGTTCTCGTCCTCTGTATAGGACCGGTGGCAACCCACTATCGTCAGGAAATTGGGGAGCTACGAATGGGTAACGTAACCCGGTCTGGAGAATCTCCTATAATGGTTGAGGGTTCGACGTGCTGATCCCACCATTACCGGTTGAAGGTCACTACACGTCTAGGTAGGATTGTGAGAGGGAGACTGGCAGTCGGGAGATAGGTCAATGCCCTTCAAGGGCTGTAGAAGAACGGTTATTTATTATTATTTGACATTTTAATGTGGTTTCTGTTCTTAAGGATCGATATTTCGCTACATAAACACAGATTTGCCTTTGAGCGTGCCAATCTTAGGCGCCTTTAACCCACGTCAGAACCTCAGTCACACTATTTCAAAAAGAAAAGTTACTTCCATATACTGTAACACACCACAATGGTACCTCGGAAACAGGATGCTTCGCTGAAAACATCTCTCAGTCTCAAAATTCTCATTCTCTTCAACCTTCCCTTTTCTGGGAACATTCTTAACCACCCTTTCCCTTCCGTTCCATACATTTTCGAGACAGGCTTTATTCCAGATTCGTCCTCTTTGCTTCCTGCCACGAAACTACGTAGTCGAGGGAGATATATTTCATTTATTGTTCCCCCGAGGAAGGATGTACCATACTGTGGCAGGTGGGTGAGGCCGAGGTGACCTTAAGGGTCAGTTTCCATGGCACAGCATCTCCCTATTCTACTTGCCTGACCTCTGTCGACCGCAGAACAAATCACGGCCGTTTGGAGAAGGGGAAAGAATGAGCATCCGGCACACAGCCTCCATCTATCTTTCAAGTGAGGCAACACCGCTACCTGTATTAGTCACCAAAGGGACTTCAAAGGGTTTTGTGGACGTCCCCAAAGGCTTCTGGGTAAAAGAGGAATAAACTCATCATGATTCCCGGAGTTGTCAGGAAGGGGGGGATTTGTCAAATTGTTGCGACGCTTTGCTGGAGGCAGGAAACTGTATTTTGATTGGCAATGGTCGTTTGAGATAAATGGCAAATGTTATTGCGATGCAGGCGACATTACTGCTCGTCCTGTAGCGTATACTTTCCGATGGAAGAAATCCACAGTATATTTACAATTTGAACTTGTTTTATTTCATTCGCTTTTTTCGATCTCTCTTATCAAGGTGACCAAATGTACGTCTTGTAATTCAATCTACTTCCAACTCAATGATCCTTCCAAAACACACGTATCTCTAATTTCAGGCTTCTAAAATACATATATCTCTAACTTGCTTTTCTAAAGGAGGAATATCTAGAATAAACTCTCTTGAAGAACAAGTATCTCAAACTTTCATGTTCTAAAATAGACTATATCTACCCTGGATCTTCTAAAAAATTAGAACATTTGGCTTGATCCTTCTAGAAACGAATATATCTAACTTGGTCCTTTAAAGAACCGACTACATCTAACCTGTCCTAATAAAACGATTATATGTAATTTTGTTCTTCTCAAACAATACATTTCGAATGTGATTATTCTAAAAATGGTACTTCTAACTCGGGTCTGTAGTGGTACAGTAGAATCTATTAATGTTAACATTTATGGTTAAAAATGTGTAATGCCAAGTCAATTTCCGTGGATTGAAGCGTTAATCAAAAAACTATAAATCAATTTAAGATAAGGTAAAGATACTGCCTGCACATCGTAAAATGCCGAGAAAACATATGGGGGGGGTGAGGGTACAGTTCCACACATTCACAATCGCGACTATTTGTGGAGATGGTGTAATCAGCACCACGCTCCGGCTGCACAGTTACTCCCTCTCATCCATAAGCTTTCCCATTGATCAAAGTTCCTTGGGAATCGTACTCTAGTATCTAGTAGTCAGACATCCCACCGCGGTTCTTCGTAAACTAATTTAGAAACTATTGCTCTCAATATATGACAGTTTCATAAATAATATAATGGCTGAACATACGTAAAGAATACAAATGGTCGAAAAAGCTATTTATAAGTCAGTTTCGCAGTTAAACTGAGCGCAAATATAAAATCCACCGCGCGCCAAAAAAAAAAAAAAAACTCCAAAGGAAAGTCCCTACTCTTTATTCTATATTGTACGATTCTTCATTGTCTCCACCGACTTCTCCATTTACAGAACTCCCCATTGTCTACACCATGCCCAGAGGTGGGCGGGAGCTTGAAAAATCTGAGTCTTCCTTCTCTCGAATGCACATCTCCCAAAACCACCCTCACTCTGTAATCTCAGAGCTCAAAAACCAATCTCAGGAAAACCAAAACACACTGCAGAAGATTATATACCTTTTTTCCCCTCTTACCTCGCCCTCCGCGGTAAGTTTCACGAAGTTTCGCAGAGTGGCTTGATGTCCCACGTCGGGAGACAGAAACAAAAGCGGTCGCCTTTTTCGTGTGAATTGGGGGAAAAGACAAACCGTTTGTCTTATGAAAAGGAGGATTGTTCTCGGACTTAGTTCAGAAGTTCAAAGTTCGAAAAAAATTCAAACAAGGAGGGATTCTTCCCTTCCTCGCTTCGACGCTGGTGCCATCATCGTTACCGTTATGGCGGGAACTGGGGGGTTGAAATCTCCTAGAAACATTTCCCGCGTTTCGCTTTCAGTGTGGATCATACATACATATTTGTGTATAATTCTTTGATTTAAGGATATACGTTCATTTAAAATCAGCCAGCGATAGGCAAGATAATACAGAGTTCACTTTTGGACAAAATTTCGATACAATTAAGCCCATTACTGAGTACAGTTCCTCGGTGTCGTCTATGCCTTTTAACAGGAATGTTATAAAAAAAATAGAAAAATACTAAATGTATACAATACAACACTATATAAACAGGCTGTAGATGCGATTACCATCTAAATCCCAGTAAGCATGAAATTTTATCCTTGCTTTAAATACACTATCCTTGCCTATACTGATAAATTTCAGATTTAAGATTACATATTCCCGAAGAGGTAAAATATTTACAAATGAACTCTTCCCATTTTCAATATCCGTAATCCACATGCCAAAACCAAAATAACACAACTTCTTTTACACAAGAGTTCCAAAACTCATCTTAGAAAAAGGTAATTTCTGAACAAGGTACACGTGGCCGTAATAAGATACAAACAATTCACAAAATATATATATTATATAGTCATCCAGGTTCTCATCTCTGCAAAGGAATATTTACAATGCAGACTTCATATTGTAATTTTAATGTTATCAGTATTCTTATGTTGCAACTTATTGATTCACTGATTGATTGATTTGATTTATTTTACTTCGCATTTCTGCCACTTTAGTCTAATCGCGAAGAAGGGGTTGAGTGATGATATTATGAAGTTGATGAAGCAACACTCACATCGAACACCCATGCCCAGACCGGGATTCGAACCCAGGACCCCCGGATAGCATAATAACATATTATTATGTTATCTCATTATTGATGTTATAATATGAGTATATCGTGCATTCAGAATTTGTCAAGTAAATAAAAATGCTTTCTTATATACTACTTTAACTCACTAAGTTTTTGAGATTTTGTGATGATGAGTTTTGAAAATGTACAATTCGAAAGGAAAATGATTATCCTCCCTTCAAAAGATTAACACTTCTAAAAGTAACGTGAACCGAGGAAAGTATTCAAAAGCTAATGCAATATTGAAGATATGAAGTTGGAAACACTGGCTACCGTCTAAATTCTCCCAGCTTCCCACTCATCACTGCCAAAGAAAATAAATATTTCTCTCGCTACCGGGAGATCCGACGCATCATGGATATACGCAAGATGCGCGTCAGACGCCGAAGCTGCTTCAATTGTCTCAAGAGGAAAACGAGTTCGGAGCTCGGGGATGCTGTATGAGTGATAGTGCTCCCTACATAATAGAGAAATCGCGGAGACAATTGCGAGAGGAGATCAGACGTAAACCTTCATGTATGTTTCATGTGAGGATCATTGTTTCCGTTCAACATCTTACGATGCGGCGGTTGGAAACAATGGGGAATAGACGGTGGACGTCTCATTCAGTCAAATGGGTTCAGATTATGGAATCTGTTTACTCCTCAGCCAGGAAAATAATATTACTTTCTAGGTTTCTCTCCCTGATGTTGCGCCAATCTCCTTAGGCGGAGTGGTTAGCATGGGTCTTCTTTGTTAGTGTCCCTTCATAGAGTTCATCACATTATCACTCATCCTTATCTTCACGATTAGCCAAAATTGACATAAAAGCGAAGTAAATTAAACAAAATCAATCAATCAAATCAATCGCTGGTTTTTGCTGAAATTATTTATCGAATTCCAAGGCGTAATAAAATTTTTAATACAAGTTAAGCAATATACTTGTCAGACAATAAAAAATGGCATTGCGCTCATTTTCAAACATTTGAAAGTGATACTGTTTTTTTACAAAACAGAACTAGGAAAGGTTCTCGAAGTTTGTTTCAGTCCTCAATTCAGTCCATTATAATCACTTCCTAAAGTGAACAACTTCAACTTACTACTCCTTCCGTTTCTCAATGAAACCAATTGAATTCAAACTCCTTCCTTCTCTCGAGGAAATCAATTTCAGTTCCTCCCTTCTCTCGAGAAAAACAGTTTCAGTTCCTCCCTTCTCTCGAGAAAAACAGTTTCAGTTCCTCCCTTCTCTCGAGAAAAACAGTTTCAGTTCGTCCCTTCTCTCGACAAAAACAGTTTCAGTTCCTCCCTTCTCTCGACAAAAACAGTCCCAGGCCCTCCCTTGTCTCAACGAAAATAGTTCCTGTTGCACCTCGACCCTTGTCTCAACGAAAACAGTTTCAGTTCAAGCTGCCTCTTCTAGTGACACCGCTTCAAGTTCAAGCACAAAAAGCAACACTCCAGTTCAAGCTCCTCCCTTCTTCAAATATAGCAGCTTTATTTGTCTTCAACTACAGATCACGTAGCAGCTAAACGCTTGTGAGAACTCACTTGGTGTTGAATTAAGCGCCATATGTAAAAACGTTTCGAGATGGCGGGCTTAAAACCTATCGTAACAGCACTTTTGGAAATTTTCATATATATATATATATATATATTCAAGCCGGACCCTGTGGGGTCTCCCCGATGGCGTAGTGGTAGCGTCGTCGCCTTGTAATCAAGGGGTCCAGGGTTCGATTCCCGGTGGAGGCACAAAGTGGTTTGGTTCCCGCTTTAAACTGTAGGCCCAGTCCCGATTAGCCTTACTGTGCATAAAGTGGACTTAAAACAAAAAATCAATCCAATCCGAACCCTGTGGTTGAGTGGTTAGCACATCGATGCCAAGGGTTCCGGGTTCGAAACCGGCTCGGGGATTGTTGTTTGTTAATGTGCATTCATCAATTTCATCATTTCATCACTCATCGCCATCATCGCAAATTAGCTAAGAGGCAGAAAACACGAAGTAAAATAAAATAAATCAAATCAAAATCGAAATATTCAACTTCTAACTGCTACAACTGCAACAAACAACATATCAGGCCTTTTTCTTCGTATTTTCTTCCGAATCTTGCAAAAAAAAAAAAAAAAAAAAGCAGTATCGTGAGCACATATATGATGTTACAGGATAATTTTCTGTTGGAAACATCTCGAAACGATACAATCTTACTAGATCCTTTTGAATTTGAAAGGGAAAACGTCGAAAGAGCGTAAAATCTATCTCAAATACAAGATAGAGAAGAGAGAACTCAACAAACGAATCTAAAGCTAGAGATAAAAAATACAAACTCGTCTTAGTTTTGTAGGAAAGACATTTCTCTCGAGGCTTCCATCCAGTGAACTTCCAAGCAGTCGAAAAGAGAAGAGAAGGAAGCGCGAAATATTTATTTTGCCTTTAAGAAAATTCATCATAACTTTGTCAGATGGGTAAAGCATCGCGGCTTTTGTGCTCGGCCCCGGTATCATTAATTTTCATTACGTCTTCTCGCTTTTACCCAGCAGGTACGTGGCATCCTTTGTTTCTTACGATGGAGAGGAAGCCGTATCCAGCTTCCCGTTGGCGCTGGAGCTTTTCTTCAATCTACCTGGGTGCCCTTCTGCTCAAACATTGTTCCTAGCGTAGGTCTTAGTAAGATCAGAAATTCGGGCACGAGAGGAAAACGTAAAGCAGAAAATAGTAGTATGTAAGATTCTGTGGATATTCGGATGGCATTTTGTTTTCTTTGGATGCTGATGTAAATTTCGATGTATCTCTTCAGTGACTGATATCACGTGACGTATCGATCCCGCAATCCAATCTTTGTTTTAGAAATGTAAAACGTTGGCCTCCGTGGCTGAGTTTTCAACACAATGCGCTGGGATACCAGAAGATCCAGTTTCAAACCCTGCGATTATCATTGTGTATCATAGCTGGAGACGTGGCCACCACTTCAGTCTCTCTAAAGCAACATTTTCAGGTAGCTTACCACATTCCATAACATGCAACTAATTGATTGTATGAAATCCAACATTCCTTTACCCATGTTAAAAAAAGTATAAAGGTAAAGTGCTCCCATGTGCTTTGTATAGGAGGCGTGGTGTTAGGGTTCCACACTTTCTTGATTTCGGCCGAGCTGGGGGTAATGTGATCAGCACCACGCCCCTGGCCGCCTTTACCCCCTTAGTTTACTTCAGGAACCTACTTTATACGACGCTTGGTGGGCGTCGGAGCCGCTTGAACAGGTTGAAAAAGTCCCGGTTCTCCTCCGCCGGGGATCGAACCTGGGTCTCTCGCATGGTAATCAGACGCAATAACGACTTTTTTTATATATATCTTTATTTCCTTTTTACATTTTCAGAATACAAGGTATGTATATCCAAGACAACAATTTTATGTGATATTTACATTGTATGCATGACAGTTAAAAAATTTGCATACGTAGTATGCATAACATATGAAGAAATATGTTGATATTCTTGATGCATATATATTTCAAATCTCTCACGAAAATCATGTTTCTGATAGGTACTAATAAACCAAGAATAATTCCCTAATATCCAGTGTACACTATTTAACTTTGTGTTCGGGTAATATGTAAAACTTGGATAGAAAAGGTGATCAATCGTGATTTACCTCTGGCTTGTTCTTCATATTATACTGATCATGTTCGTGATATACTTACTCCCATGTTGACTTTGTAATATTACACTCACTGATTAAGTGTTCTAAACTTTCTTCTACATTACACCATTTACACAATGGATCTTCCGCTAATCTGAATCGATGAAGTTTTGTTCCAGTTATCAAGATTTGGTGAACAATACAATATCATGCAGACCTTATCTTAGTTGATAAGTGTGTTGCATGTACATTTGTTAAAACTCTGTTCCACAGCACACTAGGGTACTTCAACATTGTTTTACATTTATGGTCCATAGTCTTACATTTATTTTTGTATATGTTTTTTACAGTGGGTATTTGAAGGTTATCCGACAATAACAAAGTATAACATATTTCCACAATATAATCTACCAAATATTGATACTGTTTAGGAATAGTGCTTATATCAATTGGATATTCTAATACAATACTGTTCAAATATTGCTCAATAATCGTACCTGTCAGATCATCACAATGATTTATCATTGCGGCAATGTTAGCCTGAACCATTATTGCTTGGCTTTTAGTTACCACATGGGTCGAGTGGTTAGTACATTGCGCTGCGACGCCAAGGGTACCGGGTTCGAATCCCGCTCGGGCTTGGTTGTTTGTGAATGTCCATTCATCAGTTTTATCATCCCCACTTCGCAAATTAACCAATAGGCACAAAACTCGAAGTAAAATTAACTAAATCAAACAATCAATCAAAGTTACCACATGAACCAAATTTAATCCGCCGCATTCCACAGGTAAACACATTGTTTCATGGCTAACTCGAAGGATATGTCCAGACTACATAATCCAATTTACAGCACTCTTCAGTTTCGCAAGGTCTTTTTCTCGTGGTGGAAGAATTTTCGGCACAAACCAGACTTTGGAGAGCGCAGAAATATTTACAAAAACTGCACGTGATATTAAGCTTAAATTCCTAAGTTTATGTTTGCACAAAACAGCTTTAATAGCTTCTATTACCAGATTATAATTTAATTCCTGCATCTTTTTAATTGACATAGTAAACGTTATTCCAAGTATTTTAAGCTTTGGAACAACTTGAAAATTTCGATCTGTTTCTATTTGTAGAATTTAAATACATCATACGAGTTTTTTCATAATTTATCGTTAAACCTGTAAGCAATTTGTATTTCTCCATTAGCTGATGTATTAACGACTGAGCTACCGCGGCTTTTACCCATGGTCTATCATTGTTGTCCCTTTCTCTAGTGTAGATTATTATGATCAATATAAGTGCGCGAATTATATATTTTTTTGTTCTGGGAGAATAGCAAGCCTTGCAAGATTAATGTTGAAAAAAATGTGTAATGTGTATATTTTCATGATTATTATTAACAATAGAATAAAACACGAACTTCTGTCAAATTACTGTGCGTGAAAACTAATGTTCTTACGTGATAAGTGAATATGAGGAGTTGTTGAAATCTCTTGATTAAAAAAAAATACCTCTGCATTCTGTATTTATACAGAAAATGCTTCCATCGAAGATTGATAGTGACTACTTCAAGATCGCGCATAAAGGTAGAGGAGGTGGGAAAAGCGAGTGGGCGGAACAAACAGTGCGCCATACTACAAACTGCTAGTAACAGCAAACGCGTTTTCTCGTACATGCACTCATGTCCCCTCTCACGTGTCCATTGGTCGAGCCCTCTCGCGTCACGACTTGCGCAGACACTTGCTTTCGTTCGGTTGGTCCAGAAATTTGGGATAAAGTGTATGCCCATTTTTTTAAACTGAAGGCCAGCCCCAATTATCCAATCTGCGCATAAAGTGAACTTGCAACCAATTTTACCCAAACTTCTGTCGTATCACAACAAGTTTAGCTGCTATTTGGGGAACAAATATTGAAATAAACTTTAGGATAATCATTGCATCATTTCCCCTTTGGTTTGATTTTTTTTAAAGTCCACTTTATGCTAGAAAGGCTAATCTGGACTGGGCATACAGTTTAAAGTAGGATTAGAACCACTATGTGTCTCCTCCGGGTATCGAACCCGGGACCTCTTGCTTACAAGGTGACGATGCAACTTTTTCCCTTTTATTGTTGAATCTGTTAATGTGTGAGTGGCAAGTCTTAATTCTGTATCCTGTTCTACCTATGATATGTCCAAGCTTTATTATTAAATGTATTATTATTAGATTTGGTATTAAGTCGTTGTATTAAACTATTAATAATAAATTAATAATATTCAACGGTGAGCGATGAGACTCGGTGAAATACGCAGATTCCTCACAGGTACAAGGATAGTGTTAGGCAAAGACAATGCTTCACAGCACAGAGGAATAAAACCACGTTCTTGCAGTAGACAAAAAAACGAAATGATTTATTCTTTATTTATTGCAATTATGTTACCCCCACACCCCCTATACGCCTTCATGGCGTGGTGCTATGCACAGGGGAACACTTTACCTTTTTTATTGCAATTATAATGCAAACAGGCTTAGTACGAAGGTGAGGATTTAGCTTATGACGATGTCTTGACTAAACTAAAACGCAATGCGTGGCTATCGGCATGCACATAGGTTTAGCTTGCGCCCCGAACTACCACACCAAGAGATATGCAATAATAACTGGGCCAATGTTTGCTCTTTAGCCTTTTATCCCAGATTAATCCTTAGGCTGGCTAGCTCTATTTCTTAACGTAGGATGGTTGCAGTATTGTGCATAGCATCCATCAATGCATGGCCATCGGCATACCTATGGTCACATAGGCTTAGCTTGCGCCCCGAACTACCACAACCAAGATGTATGCACAACAGCGAGGAGTTCCTTTTAAGTTTAAAATCATTGACGATCTGTGGCGAATGTGTGTGTTATTTCTTACTCGATATCTTCGCTTTTATACTATTTCAATAACACAGATTCAAGTACAGATGAATCACTTACTATCTACAAAAAATGCTCCAGAACTTTAGAAATACAAATTCACATAGTGCACTCTCTCAAACATTAAATTACATTAAATTACTCATAATACAGCATAAAATATAATACATATGAAACAAAATATGTACATTATAAACAAAGTGCAATTTACATATGATAACATAAAAATTACGCTTTCTACCACCATAGTATACAAGTGACATATTTTCTACTGGTGACGTCACATAAAAATATGGATCATATCACCTAGGTACTAACTTCTTGTATTCATTTTATTAATATGTTACTCTTTCAATGTGACGGGACTACGAGAGAGGGTGAAAATTAATCCTTGTTGCCAGGGATTCTTGAATCTGGAGCAAGGTCCCCTGCATCGATTCCGTTAATACGCACTCCGATCAACATAATGCAATTTATGGAATTTTCTGCGATTCGGCACACACACACACACACCATCACACACACATACACACACACACACCCCCACCCCCACACACACACACACACACACACACACACACACACACACACACACATATATATATATATATATATATATATATATATATACATATATATATACATATATATATATATATATATATATATATATATATATATATATATGTATATGTATGTATGTATGTATCCCGAACAAGCAGCTGCATAAAAAAATGCGGAAACACCCTCGAAAATACATATTTGGACAGAGGAAACAATCGTTATTCAACGTTGCTCCCCCATCACATGTTGCCTGCGACGCCTCCACGAAGTTAGAAATTACACAGTGCGATACTGAGGACGAGGGGTGCATGAATATTGCATTTAGAGGACCGGAGGATGGTGCCTGGTCTTGATGAACACATGAACGTGACCGGACTTTATTATCGGCACTGAGGGGTGCGGGATGATTCCATAAATCTAATATACATGCGCCGGATTCTTGTTGAATTAAAAAAAACTGGGATTTTGCATGGTTCGTTTTCCTGGAGAGGAACTCTAATTGTCACAGGAAAGGGTTTACATTGTAATTGACGTATTGTTCTGTTTTTTGCTTGAATTCGCCATCTTTAACGATGTTGGTTACTTCTGCGTGGTTCTCGCAATAGTATAAAAGCGCTACTAGAAAGAAGACATTCATAAACTAGTATAACATTCATGGTTTATGCACAGCATATATGTCTCATCTGAACTGCACAATTTGTATCCCTGTCCAGATACAATTAGAATAGTTCAATCAATAAGACTTAGGTGGGCAGGCCATGTGGTACGAATGGGAAAGGAAAGAGGAGTTTACAGGATTATTGTTGGGAACCTGATAGTAAGAGACCAGTAGGAAAGCCAAGACGAAGATGAAAGGATAACATTGAGATGGACATAAAGGAAATCGGTAAGGATGGAAAAGATTCGATTGATCTTGCCCAGGATAAAGACAGATGGAAGGCTTGTGTTGCTGCAGCCATAAGCCTTCGGCTTTATGAAGGCTAGAGAGTTAGTTAGTTGCATATGTCTCATTCCTACCGGGATATTGCATTTTAGCTACAGACTAACCAGCCAAATAAGCCTGTCTTTGTACTTTACTACTGCTATGGATTCCATATCTAACAAATTGTTAAAGCCATGGCATTCCATTCGGCCTTTTTATTGGCTGACACATGGTCAACTAATGGAGTCCTATTGCCGCTTGGTTTTTTTATTATTATTATTATATGAGACTGAAGCACCTTCATTTCTTATTTTCAAGTAGTTCCCCAATTGTTCTCACGATGGTGGGGTCAATCAACACCAAAATTTTGGAGGCTCGCACCGGGAATTCAACTCGGAACCGCTCGGAACCAAAAGCAACATTGCTAACAATTCGGTTACGTGCGAGTCCGAACAGGAACAACCCTTTTCCAGAACGAAGAAAGTTTACGAATCAACTGACCTACACACACATCTTGACTGGAAGCAGCTCATCCAAATTCAAAGCAAATCTTAAAATGCTTGTGGGAAAAGAAATCTCAAATAAGGGGTGCATGGCATTATGATTTGTTGTGTTGCGGTAACTAACCTCAATTCAGAATTTGATAGTGTCCAAACTGCGTTAATGTATTGTTTCACATGAAAGGAGTACAGTAAGTGAATGTATACTGAACAACAGAAACTATGTAATTATTTGTAACGCTACCGCTCCTTCTTGATCGTGGCTGCTATAGTGCGCTCCTTAGAACACTGTAAGTCACGTGAGAAACGCGAAGAAAGCAGCGCGTCAGCAGTTGGAGCTCAGACATAGAAGCTTGTGGAATGTCCCCACAGGAGATCTTTGAAACGGTGCTTGTATTTGCGGAGATCGCGCGTAAGAGCCAAGTAAGTTGCCTATGAACACCATTAAAACATAGTCTCATGTAAAATCGAGAATGTAATTGCTAAGCTTTAGATTCGGAGAAGAAGCGAAATGGAGGAAATGAGTCAGTGCCTCTGCCTTGTACCTTGCCAGAGTGCAACATGTCGAAATCAAACTTTCCCTGCAGTTTCCAACTGAGGGTTTTAATTTTTAAATACACCTATGTCGTTTCGAGGTACTTCCGACAAGCAATTTGGGGCAATTTCGACACCTGTACCTTTTTTGCATTTGTCAATGCTACAATGATCCAACAAAGAGTAATATTTTATCAATAAGCTCAAAAGTGTCTATACATTGCTTTGTAGGGAGATGGTCAGAAATTACAAAAGAAAAAGCACAAAGTGCAGCTGGCTGCCGGAAAATATGAAGTCTGCTGTTGAAACTGTGAAAAATGGAATGCCACTTGCAACTGCAGCTCGAACATTGGATGTGCCCAGGAACACTTCACAACCACAGAAATCAATTGTGAAGATTTTCGGAGGTTCTCGTATGTTCTAAAATGAAGATGAAAAGCAAATCATGCAGTGGTGTTAAGAAAAGCAACAATTTTGGTTGATGTTCATGTAACCTTTCATAATGCATCTACTCTTTTAAATAGTACTGTAATAAATCATCAAGCCTACAATGCTTAGTTTTTGTCACATTACCAACCTTAATTTATTACATTGTATGTGATTGTCATTAATACTTGTGATACTTACATTCGATGTTGTAGAATATATATATGCTTTTAATTCTTAAGTATAGAGGGTGTCGGAATTCCCCATACAAAGTGTCGAGATTCCCCAACACGCTGGGGCAATGCCGACACTATGTAGACTTTAGTTTCAAAATTTTTATATTTCTCTCTAATTAAGATAGAGACATGTCAAGTGTACCGTCCTGAAGAGTAATGTCTAATGTTTCCTACTGGTTACATTCATTTCAATAGCTTGACATATAAGGACCCCAGATGCTTATATGCTTAGCATGTCGGGATTACCCCAAATTACCCTAATTGAATCACTGTAGCGTTGATTTGGCCATTTATGGTCGCTTTTCTGACTCTTGAGACTAATCGCGGGAAATTAAGATGAACGATTACTACAACAATGTAGACCAATTGTAAGGGTAAAATTACCGGGGAGCGTGGGACACTAACGATATCACCGTTATTTCGCAACTGTTTCAACTGAAAAAATAAATGAATATACAATCTAACCAAAGAAACATCAACAAATGACTCCACGTGAACATGACAATGAGTCATTCTTATTTGCATTTCAATCGTTTGTGTGCTCTGCTCACCATTGGCAGTTGCATAAATCCGTCGCTTATTGTTCTTAAATGTTTTATGCTTTGTAAGAATCATTTCCCTTGTTCATAGACTCAAAATTACTGCAATATTTTGAAGAGCTGCATAAAATGTACATCCATTTGTGTGTACTTTTCGTGGAGTTGAAACAAGGGCTACTTGACCTCGGTGTCGATTTTATCAAAATCCATTGATCCACAGTTTCATGGAAATCCTAAGGGAAGACGAAATTTCTATTTCCTCTTATTTGAGTTCTAATTAATTTCTCCTTGAATAGTTTTCAGATTCCATTGACCACTGAGGGCCAGATGTTCAGTTCAGCCGCTAAGAAACTTTCTGAAAGGATTTTATCTCATTTCCAATGTAACTGCATCTTCAACTTTGCACAAGTTGCTGAAATTGTAGAAAATAGTCTGTAAACTGTATGTTTTATTGATTTTTCCTGTTGATTCTAAGAATTTAGATTCTAAGAAAGCATTATGCCAATATTCATTGAAAAGTTAAAAGGTAAAATCATATATTTTGCACTGCACCTTGACACTAAGGCACATAGAGGAGAATGGGTGGATGTATGGTTCCACATATTCTCGATTGATTGATTAATTTTATTTCGCTTTCCTGCCACTTGTGGCTAATCGCGCAGATGAGGATGACTGATGATATGCTGAAACGTATGAAGGGATACTCGCAAACAACACCCATCCCCAAGGATTCAAACTCGGGACTCTCGGCGTCGTAGTGCACTGTGCAAACCACTCCACCAGAGAGGTCTGCAATTGAAGTAGTAAATTGTACATTTACTTGTATAAATCTAGTTGATATTCCTTCACTGAAATTGAATGTAGGCTTTGGGATTTTTGGGTTATAATATTGGACTGTAATTTAAAGTTTATGCAATAAGGATGTATTGCCACCGAAAAAAGAATCATGTATTTCCTAAGGTCATTTAATTTATCACTTAATCAAGGGGGCCCGGGTTCGATGCCCAGTGGGGGCTCATAGTGGTTCGGATCCTACTTTAAACTGTAGGTCCAGTCAAGATTGGCCTTACTGTGCATCAAGTGGACTTAAACCACCAATTTAATCAATCAATCAATTTATCACTTAAGGCTGTGGTTCCTAAAGCGTGCGCTGCGAAATGTTGCAATATTTTCACTGAAATTATGTGATTGTTCCAAATATTTGCTTGTTTTGCACTTTGTACATATAAAATGTTTGTTTATTTTAAATGTGCGTTTATTTTTTAACTTGCGCAAGCAATCAAACCATACTAACTGAGCTTTGAAAGTGTTACATAGGCCTACATTCTTTCTTGGGTGCATCGGAAAAATCTTTACACACTAAGGGCAGCGTGAAACGAAAACGTTTGGGAACCCCTGACTTAAGGCCTTATTAAGGATTTGTGCATTTCGTCTGCATTACCAAAGGCTATTGACAAAATGGCGCATGCGCCAACTGGATGAGTCTAGTGGCGATATAGTGGAACGCAGACGAGGAAGCAGGTCCTGCGTTAATCGCAACCATCATCACTACTGCGCATGCGCTAACTGGACGAGTCAAGTGTTGGAATAGGAGTGACGGATGGAAGTGGAACGCACACGGGTGAACATTGTTCCACTTAGAAAGCGTTTCTTACGAGTTGTAACTGCCAGCACAAATCGCAAACGCAAAAAAATAAGCGATAATAAATCACCGAATGCATACAAGCGAAATCTTGATCTGAAAACTACACCGTAGATTCGCACATGTATCTACCTAACACCCCGTTTCGCGATTGGATTCGTCCACTTGATCCAGGCGCGTCTTCCGTGGTCTAACAGTAACAGTGGGATGCAAGTGAAATTGTAAACCGCAGAAAACCATACAAGGTAGTGGAACCGTAGTGAAAAATGTGGTTTGCGTGATAATTCATTAGGGCTCTACCATTTTGAGCAAAATTCGACAGAATTCTTATCGATTCCTTCAACCCCGGGGTCTTCTTTTCAATCCTTTTGATTTCAAGATGTGCGAGTGGCGCCTCTGGGACCATTCACCAGATGGTGCTGGGGTCTCTTGGGTGTGCTATATTCCAACGGCCGCTCGCAGGAGCATCCTCTGGGCCAACTGACTCCCGCCGCAGGAGAGCATTTGTATCATTCATCCGATACCTCTGAAGAGGTGGTTTCCTGTTTAGTGCATCATACACTCTGTATTATTCAGTGTTTGTTTTTATATAAATCTTTTCATAGTTTCTTATTAGGCAGATTCACAATGATGATAATGCATTCTAATTTTCTTGCTTTACGTCGCTCTTCTGTCATTAAACGGGGAACATAAATTAAGAGTATTTGAAAATAAAATCCTCAGGAGAATATTTGGATCTAAAATGGAAGAGGAGGTCGGTGGGTGGAGAAGGTTGCATAATTAAGAACTGCACAATTTGTATCTCTGTCCAGATATTATTATCATAATAAAATCAAGAAAGCTTAGGTAGGCTTAGATAAAGAAACAAAAAAAAATAGAATGCATTATTTTCTTTCAGTTATTGTGATTTTGCCTAATAAGGAACTATGAAAAGATTTATATAAAAACGAACACTGAATAATACAGAGTGTTAGATAAAAGCAACCAACATTCCTTTAACAAGACTAACCACATATGCTAATGAAATTATAGGTGATTATCAATGTGGATTTAAACGTAACAGATCAACTACAGATCAAATTTTTCACATTAGACAGACACTTGAAAAAAGTGGGAATATAATCAAAATGTCCATCAGCTATTCATTGATTTCAAAAAAAAGCATATGATTCGGTAAAAAGAGATAAATTATATAATATATTTGTCGAGTTTGGAATACCTAAGAAGCTTGTTCGTATGATAAACGTATGCACCAGTGAAACAGAAAGTAAAATTCGTGTGGGTATTATGTGTCTGACAAATTTACAATTCATGGTGGGTTAAAACAAGGAGATGCATTATCTCCATTGCTCTTTAATTTCGCCTTAGAATATGTTGTTAGGAAGGTAAAAGAAACTAACGAAGGACTAAAATTAAATGGTGTGACTCAGTTGTTAGCATATTCAGATGATGTAGACTTATTAAGGGATGATATAAATCAAATTAAGAATAATGCTAAAATATTTTTCAAAACTGCTAAAGAGATAGGTTTGGAAGTTAACAAAGATAAAACTAAATATATGCTTACAGGTCGAAACCAAGTGTGAGGTAATAATCAAAATCTAATTATAACAACTCGTTTGAACCAGTTTCCAAATTCAAATACTTAGGAGTAATATTAACAAATGAAAATTATATTAAAGAGAAAATAAAAAGTAGGCTTAATTCAGGAAATGCATGTTACTTCTCTCTTCATAAACTTTTGTCTTCTCGTTTAATATCTAAGAAACTAAAAGTAAAAATATACAAAACAGTAATTTTGCCTGTAGTATTATATGGGTGTGAAACTTGGTCCCTTACATTGAAAGAGGAACATAAATTGAGAGTATTTGAAAGTAAGATCCTTAGGAAAATATTTGGACCTAATGTGATGACGATACAGGGGAGTGGAGAATGTTACATAATTTAGAACTACATACTTTGTATTCATGTCCAGATATTATTAGATAATTAAATCAAGAAGTATTAGGTGGGCAGGCCATGTGGCGTGAATGGAGAGGAAAGAGGAGTTTACAGAATTCTTTTTGGGAAAGCTGATGGTAAGAGGCCTGTAGGAAGGCCAAGTCGAAGATGGAGGGACAACGTTGAGATAGACCTAAAGGAAATCGATAGGGATGGAAAAGAGTATATAGATCTTGCTCAAGATAGGGAAAGATGGAAGGCCTGTGGTGCTGCAGCCATGAAACTTCGGTTTAAGAAGGCTAGAGAGTTAGTTAGTTAGTTAGTTAGTTAGGCTTAGGTGGGCAAGCCATGTGCCACGAATGGGACAGGAAAGGATTCTTGTTGAGAAACCTGATGGTAAGAGATCTGTAGGAAGGCAAAGACGAACATGGAGGAATAACGTTGATATGGACCTAAAGGAAATCGGTAAGGATGAAAAGATTGGTTTGATCCTGCCCAGGATAGGGACAGATCGAAGGCTGTTGTTGCTGAAGCCATAAACCTTGGGGTTTAAAAAGGTTAGAGAGTGAGTGAGTCTTCTGTATATTTTAGCCGATAGTGGCAATGAGGATTAATAGAGTTAGACGAAATTGACGAAGACACACTCATATAGAAACACCCATGCCCAGGCAAGAGCTCTAACCTTGCAAGATCGCTAGTCCAGGTCTAAACAAAGCGCCAGGGTGTATAGTTACATATACACTAATACGTAGTACAGTCTATAATTCGGCTTCTTTATGTAGGAATTGTGCGTCTCTAGGAAAAAAGACATGAATTTTTGTAGGTAGGTCGAAAATATTATCGCCGTCATCTTGGGTTTCTCGTACCGCTTCCTTTCAATTCCGTTTTCTTAATAACTAATAGACCAATTTTTAAGAAAATAGAGGGATCCGCGGTTCGAATACCGGCCTAGACATGGGTGTTCTTTGCGAGTGTCCCTTCATCAATTTAATCATATCATCATCACTCATTCGCATCTTCGCGATTAGCCAAAAAGTAGCAGAAATGCGAAGTAACATAAATCAATCAATCATTAAGAAAATAGTATCTAATTGAATTGTACTTCGAAAAATGTATTAAATACATTAAATAATATATTACTTCATACTGAGCAAAAATGGCTAACATTTTCGAAAGTAATAACCAGTCCTGCCGAGGCTGACTCTCTACAAAAAATATTTCTGGAGCATACACTACGTAAGATATTGATGTCGCGAAATTATTGCAACAAGTCTTCTGAAACTAGTTGGCTGTGAATTCATCAAAAAACCATCAACACTTCAGCATAGAATTGAGTCATAATTTCCTGCACGCCTAATAGTTAATCTAAAGACTAAAGCTGAAGCTTCCACACATTCCCGATCTCTGCCGTAGTTCCGGTAAAGGGTTCAGCATCACGCTCTGGCCAACTTCAAGTTCTCCCTCCCGCCAGTTATGCGTGCAGGTACCCATTGACTAGAGGCTAGGTGAGCCTTAGAGCTCCTTCATGTAGGTCACGCATCTCAAGAAACCTACTAAAATTCAAGTTTGGTTGGGTGTAAGACACCAAAATGTCAACTTCACTTACACATAGTGCGGTCTGGACTGTATTATCCGTACTAGCAAGGCTTTCATCTGGACTCACATACGCTCGTGCTATGGGCTGACTTCCTCTTTTCTAACAAGATCACTATTGCAAAGCTCCAACTCATTGTGCATTAATTTCTGAAAATGCATTATGTTTCATTTTTTTTCCTTGCTTGTTGTGATTGTCTTTCATTCATATCCCGCGATTAGCCAAAAGTGGCAAATCAAATCAACCATTTGTCGACTTGGTTTCGTGAACTAGATTTAGGCGATTAGAAAGTAAACTGCTCCAAAGTGTCAAGGTCCAGTTCCGAACACTGCTTCCAGGTTCAGACCCTCAGAATAAAATATGTGCGGAGGGTGTCCCGAGAGAACGTACCCGCGACAAAACGTACCATTTGGGGTTTCGCGATAAAACGTACCACTCAGATATACACATACCTTCAAAATATTTACTCCGCGACAAAACGTACCACTTCAAGGAAAACGCTTGAACTTAAAATCGAAAAGAATGAAGTGGTTAGTGGCCCGTCGAGTGATCACGTTTGTGGAGTCCCGAATGATGCTCAGTTAGATGTGAAGAAGCGTATGCAAGAGGCGAAGAAAAGGGTACGAGAGGAAGACGCCAATTACCAAGATTTAGAACGATACTCTAGGCAACCTACACGACAAATGTTAGGTTAGGTTAGGCTAGGTTACGTTACGTTACGTTACCTTGGGTTGGGTTGGGTTAGAACTGAGATAACTAAAACGAAAATCGAAAAAAGACGAAAAGATAAAACAAAAGGAATAAAGTGGACGACAGCTTAACCACAGCTGATTTTAAACACGCCAAAATAGCTATATATGCATTATATAGTAATTTTGCCAGTCCAAAGAGTGGATAAAGTGTGATGGAAATCAGCAAAACTAGAGAAAATCGTAAAATCATAATTTCGGTGAATGATTTTTTATGCCGTCCCATCAAGTGGTACGTTTTGTCGCATCGCAAATATTTTTAGACTCATTAGAAGACCCTTCGCAGGTAGCCGGTCAGGTGGTAGGTACGTTTTGTCGGTGGTACGTTCGGTCTCGTATTCGTGCGGACGGGTGCTTTTACGTGCAATGCCAGTTGTATTTCATTGCCTTTGATTGGAGTAAACTAGAACGTGCTTAATTAATACGGTATTTGAATGTTAAATATGACGGCTACCATATAACACGTGCGGACAATGACACAAGACCAAAAAAGAAGCTAAAGAGAAAGAAATCCCAAGGCTGATTCGAGTGTATGAAGTTATAAAAATAAGAAAAGTAGTGTCTGAATAAAGGTAGGTAAGGTACAGTTTACCGTGCACTTTGCACCATACCATGAGGTATACACTGAGGGATGTGTGGGTAGGGTCCCAAACGTTCTTCCATCTCGCCAATTTTGGAAGTTATGTGATCAGCACGAAACCCCAACAACCTTTACTCCCCCACTTACTTGAGGCTGGGTGAGCTCCAGAGCCGTTGTATGCGGGCACAAGGCCGATAAAAATACGATCTCAGACCACCCACCCCGGGAATCGAACCCGCGTGACAGGCTGACACCCTACCGACTAGATCACCGCGGCTCCGGCTGAGTAAAGAGAATAGAAAATATGAAAACGTTAAGGTTGATTGTAAAGGAGGCTGTGGTAACACACATAGAGATGTAGAGCGAGTATTTCCTATTTTAAATTTTTGGTGTGGTTGTTTCACTTTACGGAAACAGGTAGCAAAATTACCAAGGTTTCACTGTCAATCGACGTGTTGATCTGCGTAACAAAAGGGAAACTTCATCTCGGTTGCCCCTCATCACTTACGTGGTAGCGTAAGCTGCAAGTCCTCCTTTGGTTTAAGACCTACTCGTCAGAAGAGAACCAACCTTGTCATTGTCTCCAACCCCACAAGGCGTTAATAGAATTGCGGCAGATCTCCTTGGAAACCAAGAATGAAATGAGAAGTTCTTTACAGTTCCACTCCCGCGCTTCAATAATGGAAAGCGTCGCGGAAAAAAGGAGAGAAAATATTGAAACTCAACTTTTAAATTTTGAAGACACCCTAGCTCTGGATCAGTTTAAATAAACCTCTTGTACTTTTTTAATTACCAGTTCCCTCTTCTTTTCTCTTTTTTATATATATATACCCGGTCCCGTATTTGCAGAGCGAATACAATAGCTCATTTAAACAGTGCGTTCTCTCGCCCCTCGCTACTGCAGGCTTCTTCTGGGGAGATCAATACGAGAAGCAGGTCCTCTGTGTGGCTGCTCTCCTCAACTGTCAGATGCCTGGGTTCGCTGTGCTATGTTCCCAAGCTCGTTTCCGCCAGAGGACCTTAAAGCGGAGAGCTTAGTACACGTACATGTTACACTCCAGAGATTTCTTCCGTTTTTTTCTTCTCGGCCTTCTTTCTGCAGCAGGACAATGCACGTCCACATATCTCAGCCACTCTAAGCGCCAAAGTCCCTGCGTTGTCTCTGACGGTGGTTGGTTTCCGGGAGGGATTACAAAGCTTTGTGCTCGCAGGGGGCCTGTCCAGGAAAGGCCAGCTGTGAGGGAAAGTTGGAGTTGAGAGATACCCTTCTACGTGACGTCATCCTGACGTCATGTGGTTAATTAAACCTCGCTGAGCATTTGTGTTTCTTGCAAGTGAATGTCGCTTTTCTTTCTCCTTGCGCGAGACATTGTCAAAGGGTGAAGCTTTAGTATGGCCTCTTCGTAGCGTATCTCTGTTCATCTATGTGTGTGTGTGAAGACTTTCATGCGTATTAAATGATCGTCTACAGGGTGCCACAAAAACACCGGGACCAGTCC
The DNA here is from genome assembly GCF_977018435.1 of Lepisma saccharinum. Classification (NCBI taxonomy): domain Eukaryota; kingdom Metazoa; phylum Arthropoda; class Insecta; order Zygentoma; family Lepismatidae; genus Lepisma; species Lepisma saccharinum. The sequence continues at coordinate 91,340,837 of NC_139231.1, read as the reverse complement.
GTTTGTAAAATGGGATATAATTAAGTTTAAGAATACTTTACGCTTAAATAAGCTAACCGATACTTTGCCTGCAGCTTAGAGAGTAACCCAAATCACTGAAGACGTTCGTAATCCATTGGAAATCGAACACGAGATCCCTTAATCAATTATCAACCATAAAACGTTACACTATGTAGTCTTAGAAATCCAACTTCTATCACACAGAATATAACGCGCTCAGAATTGAGATATACGAAAAACATTCGTAAAGGAAGTACAGTTTGCAAATATTGCCGCTGTAACGCTGCAGTCGGGACCGTGTGAGTTCTCGCTGACGTCCTTCGTCCATTTGTAAGCCACAGACACTCGTGGGAGCAGGTCACCCTTTTCCTCGTAGTTTTCTGAAGGTTTCAAATGTTCAATAAAATCAATCTGCCCGCCGACTGTGAAGTCCGGTCTGTGATTCGTTTTCTGATTTTAAGAAACGTGAAACCGGTAGACATCCATCGTCAACTGTGAGAGGTCTATGGAGAGGGTGCAATGGTGAGGAAATTACTCCGAATGTATAAAGAAGGTCGTGACACAGTTCACGATGAACCAAGGAGCGGTCGGCCATATGTTGTGACCGAGGATTTGGTGCGGTCAACGTGGAAATTCGTGAAAACAGACGCTTCACAATATCGTCTCCTTCAATGGATTTCCACAAATTTCAAGAACAGTCCTGTAACATTAATCCGGCTACGTCGTGCAATTCAAAACAAAATGCGCGGACTACTTCACTACAATGCTCGTCCGCATACGACCCAAGAAACTCAAAATTTGATCAAGACATTCTGCTGGGAACAACCCATACAGCACAAAACTCCCAGGGATATCAATTGGATACCCACAATGTCCAGATCAAATCAATGGATAGTATGGATATCCACTGGATGTTCATTAGATATCCATTTCTGGATATCCAATACTTGATATCCATTGGACGTCTATAGGATATCCATAATTGGACATCTAAAACTCGACAAATTCTTGATATCTAATACACAGCCTAAACGTGTGTAGAACTGGTTGTAAGAAACATTGTCAAATTCCGAATATCCAATATGCCACCAGATCTATTCCAAAACTGAATATCCAAAACACATACAATTCTGGATATCCAAAACATATCCAGATCTTGTCCAAAACTGGATATCCAAAATACATACAATTCTGGATATCTAATACTGGTCCAGAATTTGTTGTCTAACAATGAACATAAATAGGATATGTTTCGAGTATTAGAAAATTATAGGGGTGTGCGGGATACCGAAAATTCGGGACCGGGATAGAGAAATGAAATTCCCGTCCCGATCCCGACTTTTTGAGATCCCGAGCAGTCGGAAAATACCGATAGGTCATTTTTAAAAGTCGTTAATTCTTGACGTTTTCTGCATTGTAAATGTCTGGAACTTATCGAAAATTGTTCGTTTTTGTACCAGAAATGCGAAAACAATCACTTAAAGTAAAAATGACGTGTAGAATTCGAGATTTCCAGAGCTTCGGGAAGATGTCAACATTTCCCGTCCCGAATGTCAGGATTTCAAAAATTTCCCGTCTCGACCCAAAAAATGCTGTCCTGCATACCCATAGAAAATGGTCATAGTATTCCTGTTGTGTATACTTTTGTATACTTTATCTTGGAATTGAAACAATAATTGCATTGAAGCATTAGCGTTTCTGAACTTATTTACTTGTTATATTTAGTGATTTAATATTTTTCTTCTTAGAATCAGAAAATGTCTATTTAGTCTTACTAAACGCTACAATACAATCGAGACTAGAATCGAGTAAATCCTACTTAGCTCAACCGGGAAACCCGTTCCTTATATATGTTTAGCATAGACAGTAGCTATGCACATCATTTTCAGTTCGTGTGTTTTACGTCTGAGGCCTAAGTGATTCATTCATTCATTCCTTTATTTCGAACTTAACAGCTTATATGCCGTTTTTTGTCCATAACAATACACACATAAAATGTACACAATTGTTTTACAATAAAATTATCAGTCCATCCCCCTATTTTACAGATATTAGATTTTTTTTTAAGAACACTTTGCCTTTTACAATTGTATGTTACACTTCCTTAAAAATGATAACAAACTATAACCAATTCTCACATCTGGATTAACAACTAAACTTAACAAATTTGTTGGAAACTGAACCTTTAGATTATTTAAAGTTTTATACAAGATATTTCTCTCTCTATTATGTTTTGAGCATTCCAGTATTATATGTTGTGCATCTGCACTTTCCCAGCCACATTCACATTTCTTATTGTTCGTTTTTCCAATTTTGGATAAATGATGCCTAGTACACAAATGGCCCGTTCTCAGTCTATTAATTAATACAATCACATTTCTTGTAGAACTTACATGATGAAACCATGGTTTTTGTGTTTTGAATTCAGCAAATGATCTGTATGATTCTCCAACTGTTGTAAGTTCATTTCGACACCAATCAAACCATTCATTCAGAATTTTCTTTTTTACTCTAGGGAGAAGATCCGTATAGTTCGTAATATTTGGAAGACGCACTGCTTTCTCTGCACATTCATCTACGTTAAAATTACCTGTAATATTGCTATGAGCTTTAACCCAAGAAAACTCAATGGTTTTTGCAGATTTTTGTATTGTCTGAACTAATTGTATACAATTTATAATGTAAGGGGATAATTTGTAAATACTCTTGTAAGAAGATTTAAGAGCCTGTAATACACTTTGCGAGTCAGTAAGTATTAAGAACTTTCGTAAATTTAATTTTTGGACATATATTAAAGCTTGGTAAATTGCGTAAGATTCTGCTGTAAATATTGAACAGTCTTGTGGAAGCCGAAATAATAGGTCTGTTTTATGTTGTGGATCGTACACTCCACATCCAACTCCTGGCTCACTTTTAGATCCATCTGTGTATATGAAATAAAAACTTGGCCATTGAGTAAAGTATTCCGATATGTGCGAATAACGATGGAAATGAATATTATCCAGAGATTGTTGGGGATAATCTAATGAATAAACAGGCCGTGAACGCATCTGTAGAATATCCTGGTATTCTTGACAAAACGAATTATACAATTCAATCCACATAGCAGATTTTCTGTTTGTTATTTTTCTGAATCATGCAAGTGCATCATATTTGCTAGTACATTGTTGAAAGGATGCTCACAATATGATTTCACTTTGAAGAGCATATTTCCTGCAAACACCTTCTGTCTACATGAAATGGAACATTCACCCGCTTCCATGTCTACTACTACGTTTGGAGTGCTGTTCATAATGCCTAAACATCTTCTCAAGAATTTCCTCTGTATGACATCAATGGAATTCAACTTTCCTTCTGTCAAGTTACACATTGCCAATAGAGAATAATCTATCATAGGCCGAAAATAATTCTTGTAAAATAAAAGCATAACTCGAGGATGACATCCCCACTGAGTATTTGCTATTCCTTTGAACAAATTAAACACTTTTTCTGATTTGACTTGTATTGCTTTAATTTGGTCCTTCCAAGTTAGTTTTTCATCCAAGAGGACACCTAAATATTTTACTCTGGATGTAATGGGAATTCTTGTTTTTCGGGACATTGAGTAAACTATTGGAGGTGTTCCCTTTTTACTAAAAATTGTAATATTAGATTTTTCCATTGAAATAGAGAGTCTTTTACTTTCAAGCCACTTTTGAACTTTCAATTTTTGTTCCTCTAAAACAGGAAAATCTGTATGAATTTGTGTCGTGGACATATAGATACAGGTATCATCTGCATATTGAAGATAATTGACTATTGGAATTAATTTTCTTTTCATCCCGATCATGTATATGTTGAATAACAAAGAACTTAAAGGACTTCCTTGACGTAACCCTTTACAGGCTGAATACGGTCCTCTACTTTCACTGAAATAGTGGAAATATACAGATCTTTTACTGAGTAATTTCCATAATATCAAAACATAGTTGTGAGGTATTTTTAGCTGTTGTATTGTTTGGATTAGGATTTTAATATCTACATTGTCATAAGCTGCGCTTACATCTAAGAATTCAGCTAATACAGTTCTGTTTCTTTTCAGTTAGTCGAAAATATACGAGGAAAGAGTGATTAATCCGTCTTGCCATCCTAATCCCTTTTGAAATCCTATTTGTTTGAACTGAAATATATTTTGGCTTTCTAAAAACCATTCAATTCTTTTTTGTATCAGTTTCTCAAATATCTTTCCTATAACTGACGTCAAAGCTATAGGTCTATATGATTTACCTACTTGAGGGTCCTTGCCTGTTTATAAAATTGGAATAATCAACTGTTTGGACCAATCTTCTGGTACTTTTCCATTATTTAAGAATTTATTAAAAATTGTGCACATCGCAGTTAACGCTACATCTGGAAGGTGATTAATCATCGAATAAGTAATTCCATCCATCCGTGGAGCAGATTCTTTACTGTTGCCGATGATTTCATAGATTTACTCTTTTGAAATTGGACTTGCAAAACCTTTCGCCGAACGTAGTTTTGATGTGTAACTACATAATTCATTTGGTGTTTCAATTACTCCGTCTGGCACTGTAGGTATGAGTTTCTGAATAAATTCAGTCTTCCAATTTGATTTCAAATGGACTACATTTGCTGTACGAGGATTTTTGAGCGACCTAAACTTATTCCACACATATCCTAATTTCATGCTTGGGTGTAAATTTTCACAAAATAATTTCCATGATTTATTTTTTCTTTTATGCATAATCTCTTTGATTTGGCCATAGAGCGTCTGAATGCTATCCAGTTCTCCGGATTTGGTTGACGTGAGTATATCTTGCTAATTCGACTCTATGTAGTTTTGCTTCAGTACACTCTTCTGTCCACCAGTATATCTTTGGGAAGTGTTGCTGACTACGTTTTATCTCCCTGGGACAACTCAAGTCCATCGCAGCCAAAATGATTTTTACAAACTTGTCGTATGTAATATTATCAGGTTTTAATCCATCATCCTCTGAGAAATAAATATTTAAAAGTTTAGTATAATTAGACCAATTACCTTTGAATACTTTCAATTTATGAATAGTTAATATTCTTTCGTTTGTTGCATGGCACTAAGCCAGATAAAAATAACATGGATAATGATCGCTTGTTCTCAAGTCCACATCGGCCTCCGATGTAAAGTCTGCACAATACTTTTCTGAAATTAATGTTAAGTCTATAGACGACGGATTACTTCCATTTCTAGGCATATGAGTAGGTGAACCATCATTTATTATAGTTAACTGCTCCGCCTCCATCCATTCAACAACAGTTCGACCCAACTTATCTGCTGCCTGTCGACCCCACAATGGGTGGTGGCAATTGAAATCTCCAGTTATGATTAATGGAGTCTTGAATGAACTAATCATAGACCTTAAATGTTTCACTGCAATTTTTTGCGATGTATAGGTATATAGATCGAGATAACGGTAAATATTTTATTCAAAATTTGCACTTGTATTCCCACTACTTCCACCCGATATTCTCGAAGAATCACTAAATTGGGATTAAATGATATAGGTTGGAATGCTAGAATTTCATGTACAAATATACCCACTCCTTTTCCGCCTTTTTGATTAATTACTGCGTGATATTTTTTTATTTCATTTGAAACTCTTCCATCCCCCATACTTCACACACACATACGCACATATAATGAGAGGATTATGCTCTACTATCAGTTTCATGAGTTCAAGTTTCCTTGAAGGAAACGAGCATAAATTCCATTGTACAAACAAAAACATATTTTGCATGTGATAACTTACTGATTATTATATTTAATGTTGAGCATCTTCATATGATTCAAGCTCTTCAATAAGTTTCAATAACTGTGAAGGAATATTTGCACAATCGACTAGAATATTTTTAATTCTCTAAAGATTATCATCCACAGTTATGTTCGACGTTAGTTTTGCCATAACTTGTAACAAACTAATCATTATTTGCTTTTGAGAGTCATATTTTGGGATGAGGCCTGAGTGAATCAGAAGCTTGTGACTGTTTTTCTTGTTGCTGAACGACTTGTTATTTGCTACTATTAGCGATTGCAACTTTTTAAAATCTTACAATCAGAAACGCTACAATACACTGCATACAACAATCGGTGCAATGCTCTTACACGTAGCATCGCAAATCTCCAAGGAATATTCTCAGATAGCAACACAAGCTTGCGGAAAGATTACGATAGCAAGCTTGTTATGCCAAGCTGGACGCAAGCTTGAAGTAATTATTATTTAACGTGGGTGGGTATATTTTTAAAAAATATAACAATAGACACGCCCATTTAATGTAACAATAGAGATACTCATTACACATAAACAATATTGACAAAATGAAATAAAACCGAAATACAGTGTTATGAAGTGAAGTTAGTTCGTATGAACTTTCCAGCCTGATCATTACCAGTGCGTAGTAGATCTCCAGATAAGATCCAAAATTAGTCCAAAAACTGTACTTTTCGTGTCCATACGATATCCAAAGTACGTACAAAAAAGTTTAAATCAAAGCATAATGACCAGATTACGTCCCACATGATGTAAAAAAGTGATCCGTAAATGTCCAAAACATATCAATTGCGGACAAATGGATATCCAGGAGATATCCAATGGATGTCTTTTGGATATTCCTGGATATCTATTGGATATCCAGAACATCTGACACAAATATTCAAATGTGCTGTGTGGAAATTTGATCATCCGCCCTACAGCCCTGACTTGGCACTACGTTATTTTCATATTTATTTTCATCTGAAGAAGTTTCTTGCTGGTCTGCGTTTCGCCGAGGATGGATGTAGCGGTATATTTTGTGCTTTTAAGATGATTCTCAGCAATATACACAATGGGGGCGCCAAGTATGTAGCGGTATATTTTGTGCTTTTAAGCTGATTCTCAGCAATATACACAATATACACAACCATACATTTTTGAATCCTTGTCCCGAGGTTCAAAACTTGCAGTACCTGAAGTTCTGTGGATGCTAGTTTAGGCAATAGACACGTACCTCTTCAAATTACAACTTAACGCCCATTTCCTTTTAGATATATATAGGTTTATTCATAATATATTTACAGAAGTTAATTCTTGGCCGTTATTCACAAAATTACATTCTGGTGTACCCTGTCCCCCCTTCCCGAAGAGAGTGTGTAGACTCGCGTAGCAACTGGCTCCACGAGTAAAAAAAAAATATAACCCTCAGTACCAAAAAAGGTGGCTGAAGGTATGTGTGTTGTGTACCCGGTTTCGCACATGAAATAAACTATTGGAATAATGTGAAAAGAGCAAGTGTGTGTATTAAAAGAAAGAAAGTTAACATCCCCGCCGTCGGTTCACATAATAAGGAAAGAAAGCTCGCCCAGCCGCTCCCCTCAGAGAAAAAGATACCTCTTACATTGCTGTACTCCGCCAAACATCTGAGACCGACTGCTCCCCTGCCCTTCCTATTTATAGGCCCCCCTAATGAGCTAAACCGTTACTGGAAACTTACCGCTCCCCAACGGCCAAGAACCCAAAAGTACAGGAATACATAGCCATACACAATTTATAACATAAAAAAAAAGGATCCAGTAATGATCGCATCATTACAAGCTTAACGCCGACATCCCCTAGTAGCTATGTACAGTCACGAACGCATCTGCGTTGTAACAACACTCTGAAAATGGGTTTTCTTTGCGAGTGTCCTTTCATCATATCATCACTTCTCCTCATCTTCGCTATTAGCCAAATTAAGCAGAAATGTGAAGTTAAATAAACCAAATCATCAATCAACCTGCCACATGACGTCAGCCAACCGGTGATCGTCCAGGATCCTTCCTTGACTCACCAGTCGCCCGTATGAACCTCACTTGCACTTATGAGAATCTCTGCACCCAGGCGGGTGGTTCCACTAAGTTGCGCAATGTTTCTTGTGATGATTCTGAGGTAGTTTTTTAAACTATCCTCACCATTTTTAATGTGTTGTTTTTGTTCAATGCAGGCCCATTTACAACTTGCATTTTCAATCTTTCCCAAGGGGCTTTTTATACCCCTTTTATAATTTTGAGGTAAGGGTTTTAGATAAGCGCGTCTTCCCCTCACACGCTATAGGGTGCAAAATGGACATGCGTGCCGACGCCCCCAAAAATTTCAAATCAATCAATCAACTAATATAGTTTATTTAACAGCGACGGGAAGGCGTACATAGATTGAAAATGGAACGTTCGTGGCCTCCATGGAAAATCTCAGGCAACCGCTGGATTTTAACCTCCAGTCAACTGACAAAAATTTCCCACTACATTGCTCAAAAGTGAGCCAAAGTTTCCCTCCCGGCCTTAAAAAAATCCCTCAAACTTCACTCTCCTTATGAAACTTGTCAACGCTGCGACGAACTTCTCCAAGGACACGAGATCGCATCTTCATGAACAACAGTTACGCATCGCTTGGAACAAGACGAGAGCACCGAGCCGGGAGGCGGGAAATTTCAGGGCGTCTCTACCATTAAACCAACATCACATCCAACGTGTTCCTTTGACTCCTTCACCGGTGGCAATCACGTATCCGTCGCCCTGTCAGCAACACGTCCACTCCAAGCAGCAGGAGGAGGAGGAGGAGGGAGGCTCCCAATCCAGGCGGTGCATTATCTTGGAAGAACCAGCTCTCCGGAAGAGCAGATGAAAGAGAGGACAAAGGAGGAGGACTATGGCGGTAGGAAAATTAAATGAAGGTCATTCTAGCGCGTAATTAAACGCTGTTTCCTTGATTTACAGTCTCCTACAACAAGTGAACAGCGGTTCTCCTTTGCGTAGCTCCGAGCAATACCCTCTTGAGCATCCACTTGGCTGTTGTTGGCTGGGCGCGCCCGACCGTGTCTAGACTTAGGAGAACGACCACCTCATCAGTCTCTGCAAACAAGTATGTCCCTCGCAGTCAGCGTCCGGTTGTCTGCGAAGTTCGGATAGCTGACGGGAAAGCAGGAGGTCGTGGTGATAAGAAATGTGCAAGTGTCCCAACGGTGTCATGCTCGCGCCCGAAAAAGTGAGTGTCAGGATAAATTTGAGTAATTCTTACATGTAATTTCATCTGAATAACATTATGTAGCATTAATTGTTCCAGACTGGAGGAAAAGATTGACACACGGGGGAAGCTGGAAGGATAAATATGAAGGGGTTCTTTGAGATGCAGCTACGAGACAGCCTTAGTGTGCTGATAACATAGATTGACATGTGATGATTTCCATTCCGTGGTCATCGGAAAGTAAAGTTGATTTCATTTGATTTAGTTCATTTTACTTCGCTTTTTATGCCACTTTCGGCCAATCGCGAAAATGGGGATGAGTGATGATATGATTAAATTCATGAAAGTACACTCACAAAGACCCATGGTCAGGCCGGGATTTGAACCCGGAATCCCAAAATAAAGTTGAAAAAATCCATCCGAACCTATCGATTTCCATGATCTCACTGTTGTTTTGAGTAAATACGTGCGAGTTATACGTTTCCGTGAAAGAAAATCATCCAATACTGCGTCGCAGGCGATTTTCCTTAATTTTTTTCCTTCCAGTTTATAGCTTATTTTTTGCAGTCTTCGCAAACGGCTCGACAGAGTTGCCACATACATCACAAATACTCTAACAGTACGACACACACTTCTTTCATACTTGTGGTATAATAAAATCAGTGGAAATATTCATTATTTCAAAGAAAGTGAAATACGAGTAAATGCTTCGATTCTTCTCTGGCCTAATCGTTATTTCTTTCCATTATCAGAAATCAGAAATATCCATAAATTCAGTCAAACATACGTATTTCATTGGGTTGTAACACTGTAGATGATGACCCGTGAATTTTCATCCTTACTATCATGGTGAGAGAGATATAGAAACTCGTTCTCAGAACACAAGGGCTGTACTCAGGCACACCAACGGTGTTTATTTTGTATTTGTATTAATTTACGTTGCTTTTCGTACACTTTTCGCTAATCGTGACGATGAAGATGGGTGATGATTAGATGAAAGTCACGAAACACAAATAACACCCACTTCCAAGTCGGGACTCGAATCCAGGAATTTTAGTGGTGACATCAAGAGTTGGCTACTTGACGCTTTCCGTTACCAAGTCGACAATTTTTCCTAGAACAAACCTCTACTCTGTCCCGGGAGTCTCTGGAGCGAGCGAACAAAATTAAGTATTTGCGCAAATAGTGACTCGAGAGGTCTCGACGAACGAACACGTGGGAGGGAACGGGATTCCGTGGAGGGGGAAGCGGCTGCACTTATCAGACTTTACAGGAGCGTGTACTGCTCCGTCCTCCCCTTCTATACCGTTATGTGCGGCCTTGCTCCAGAGATTCCCGGGATAGATTATATTCAATCAGGCCTAGTGGGAGGGGGTATATTCTTACATTCGGATAGCTCTCCTGTGGCTGCAGCGTTCATAGTTTTACAGAAATGTAAGGTATTCTGAAATTCTGGAATCTTAGCCACGCCTCCTCCGTCAAAGTGGCTAGCTGGCTAGACTAGCTCTCTCAGAATACTCTCACTAAGGAGACTTCTTGTTGAACAAACATTTCATCCTTTGGTGACTAACAATTAGCCAGCCAAGGATGGCTGAAAAGCGTTTTTTTGCTTTCTTGGACGAAGCTATAACGGTCCTCATCTTCAATGTTTCCGTTGGCAATGTGGAAAATTGCCATCTCTAGAGAAAACTCACAATGCTTTCCTATCCCAGCCGAGGGATAGCGGACAAGATAGCTGGATCAGAAGTGAAGCCAGCAGCGTCAACATTTGAAGCCAATTGCAATTAACGGAAATCAATTTGCACGAGCGTTTCGCTAATACCCATTTCGCACTGGAGCCACAAAAGCAATTACATCGGGCAAGGTCGTTTAATCCATCTCATTTGTTGAAGTAAACAGAGTTAAATGCCTGCGAAAGAAATATGTTTTGTCAAACATATCAATATTTTCCGTGAGCTGGATTCAAACTTTTCATTGCATGATGGAACATGCTAATCCATGTTTACCCTTGCACTGTTCCGGAGAGTAGTTTGCAAAATGTTATCTCGAAGGACAGACTTCCGGTGCGTGTTTGTTTACCGAGATAGGGATATGAAAGCCACACTCTCACACATGCGCAACCACACACACACAGCTCACACGGTTTAAGAATAATTAACCAGCACTAATCTTCCTTCCGTGCTGGTATTAGCTAGCATAAGCTACGATGTAATAATGTTCTCTCTTGTTAGGTGAGCTGAGATGCTACGGGGCGTGACTGCCGCACAGAGAGCCAGGGTTCGATTCACTGAATGGACGATTTCAGCTTGGAATTTTACAGAAAATTCCCTACACCAAATGGCTCTAATCAATGGTTATGTGTGGCAAACTTGGAGGGGGTTAAAAGTCCGGATCATACTGGCGCCACTATGATCGAGACTCAGAAACTGTTGAGGCCTACCTCGTTATGTACAGTCACCGACAATAAAAAAGGGGCACATATATCCTGAAATACCTACTTCCTCATGTGTTTTGCCTAACCCTAAGGCAGTGGTAGAACTTGCCACTGAAAATTTGCTATTAAAATTCACTCATTGCCGTAGGGTTAGGCAACACACACAACACCTTGCAGGGAAGCAGCTATTTCAGGTTATATGTGTTCCATTTTTATTGTAGGTGACTGTACCTTCATGGCACGCGCAATGCGTGACAACGCTTCTTTGTTTTTGGAATATTTACACAGAAGGTTGTTCCGGTACGAGATCATCAAAACATGAGATTAGTGTAAGAGATGCTACAAAAACGTTTCCGGCATGTTTTTTAAAAATATTATTCACATACTCGCAATTGCACGATACCAAGTTACACTGAACACCGTATGACACTCGTGTAGTGTGTGAGGTGTATGTCCGTTGTCATCTCGATTATAATCACTTGTCTCGCTCTTGTCTCTGAGCTCGAAATATGGAATGTAATCAACAGATAGAGCTTATCACCGCACAATCATTCACAGCCGTTTAGGCCCTATTTTTCTTGACGCCGTGCCTCGACGCTACGAACCCTCAAAAACAGAATATTATCCAGAATGTATGCAACACCACGCTGCAGATTCCCAGTTGCCGCTAATGGACTAAATTTGTAGAGACGATAAACAAAATATTTTACCTACCTACTCAAGTGAATATCAGCTTGGTATATCTGAATAAGTCGCATAGTAATTTCGGATTTTTAAGTATGAAACCATCTTGATTACCAAAATCTCTTTTCGATTTTTAACATGTCGTGTAGGTCTCGTCTCGGTATCATCTAAATCCGTGCCGCAAACACAGCTCGATCTTCTTTTTGTTATGCAAAGGGAAAAATCAAACAATCTTGTTCAAGTCTCGCATTACGCTATTCTTTCTCGGAATCACTGGCTCTTGTGGAGCGATTTTTTTCCTGTCTGTTTCAGTCAAAGAGGAATTCGTAGCCGCTCCCTTTTTTTGCGAAATATTGGAAATCATTTCGACCGACACAAAAGAGGAAGTAGAGAGAGAGAGAGAGAGAGAGCGAGAGCGAGAGAGAGAGAGAGAGAGAGAGAGAGAGAAGACCTTAGGAAGAGAAATTTTTGGCAAGGAGTGACTAAGACCTCGAAGCATTCTCATCTTCGGTGTTTGCCCATCTGCGAAAAATTGGCATTGACGCTGCCACGGATCAAACGAGGAAGGGATGGAGAGAGGGTTGCGGGTGGGGACCACTGGAGAGACAATGTATAACAATCTAACGAGCTTGTTTGAATCTTCTGTTGATACTTTGATCTGGAATGTGCTTTCCTTCTCTCTCGTTGCTGGAACCCTCCATCGTTCCGCCGACCAATTTCTCGTCGAATTCCTCATCCTGTGACGTCATGAATCGAACCTAACGAGTGACGAGCCAGAATTTCTAAGAGTTTTACGATATAGATTGGCCTCATTCCCTGCTGCCTCTCTTCCAATCTTCTGCTTTGCTGTCGATCTGCTAGCGGGCCATCCGTTCGTCAGAGCCCCCACCTCCAGAAACCAGTAGGGACTCCAGTTTCCGTCAGATATTACACGGATTCAGAATGCGACTCCAGCGATGGCATTCCTTTCTAATTTCTACTTATTGAACCTGGATTCTTTCAAGGGATTTACAACTTAATTCTGCACTTCGAACTTCCCCAATTTCTTTCTGAATTGCTAATAGAAGGGACTCATAAAAGCATGAACTCAAATTGTATTGGTAAGAAGGTAATGTTCCCTGTGCATTTTGCACCATCTCATGACACACATACAGGAGGATGTGGGGGTAGGGTCACGCACATTCTATCGACCTTAACCATGTTGAAGGTGATGTGATCAACACCACGTTCCGGCTGCACTTACCCCCCAAGGCTGGCCCCAGGTACCCATTTAGTTAAGGCTGGGCGTGTCCCAGAGCCGCTTTATGCGGGGTCAAGGCCGGACATTAGATCACCCACCCGGGGAATCGAACCCGGGTCTCCCGCGTGGCAGCCAGACGCCCCACCGACTAGACCGCCCTGGCTCCCAAATCGTATTGCATTCTGCTTATTTTTCCGCTCGGTCACCAAATGTAGTAATCTCTCATAAGCTATTGTCATAAATTCATATTTAGCTTTTGAACAGCGAATTAATTTTCATTGTTGGATCAACATATAAACATTGACATTTCCCATGCAACTAGCCCTCAGTGTTTTTTTTAAAAAATATTTCAATTTAAAAGTCAGTTTGTCTTTCATCAGTTAAACAATTGTGTTGTTAACAATCATGTGTGTCGAATTTGAACCTGAATGCTTTACATCAACAACTACAAAGGGACAGCAATTAGACGAGATATACAAATTCAATATCAAAATGAGACATTACCTAAAGCGATTTGTACGCATAAAACAGTTAATGCTACAAAAATGCAATATGCTAATTAAAGTGTTGAGCATATTTATTTAATAGGAAATAAAAGCCACTTTATTTGACCTAACAATTGGGTACACACTGGTTGCACCATGTTAAATATGAATGCCTAAGGGAATTGAAAAGACTATAAATTTAATTTGATAAGACAATATTGTTATATTGTTATGTTTGTAGCACTGCAAGTGTTAATGTTTTTCATCTACATTTAATTTGCATTTCAAACATGGGAGAGGGGGTGAATTTATGAAGTAAATATGAGAATCCACGTACAATCATCCGCAATAAAAATGAGACACCTGGTTCCTGTAACACTCGCTACCCTGGAATACGTTATGCATGTTGTCAACTACAATATCAAATTCTACACAGCAATTTCTGACATCGCCGTAAGTTAGACAACAAGCATAACACATTGCAGAGGAACGAGTATTTCAGGATCTAGGTATCCCATTTTTCTTGCGGTCGACTGTACACTAAGGCACAAGCTATGTGAGTTTTGATCTAACTCAACAGACTGGAACATATAAAATTATAAACCTTAAATTACTAACAGTATACATTATACTGGGGTCACCAGACGTATAACCTCTGACAATAAAGTTCGGTGAATGATCCTGAATATCGAAAGTAGACGAATTCTTAATGAAACCTACCTTACTGCCCTTCGAAGTAGTCCCCTCCAATAGCTATGCACCGTTGAGAACGGCTGTACATGTCCTGGAAACTTTTAGAAAAGTCTTCTTTCGGGATGGTGTTCAAGACCCTCGTCAAGTTCCGTTGGATGTCCGGAATATCCTCAAATCTCTGACCTGTCAAAGCGATTTTGAGGCGTGGGAAGAGAAAGAAATCTTGAGGATTCAGATCCAAATTTCATGCAATGCATTGCTACAGACGATGAGGGCTAGTGTGTGAGGTACGACCCTGAAACGAAACGCCAAAGCATGGAATGGCGTTCTCTTGCATCACCCCGTCGGAAGAAGGTCAAGGCGTAAAAATCACGCATCAAGACGATGCTTCTTTGACAGTGATGGCATGATCCACAAGGAATTCCTGCCGGAGGGAACAACAATTTTTTCGAGGACATGTACAGCCGTTCTCAACGGTGCATAGCCATGGGAGGGGACTTCTTCGAAGGACAGTAAGGTAGGTTTCATTAAGAATTCGTCTACCTTCGATATTCAGGATCATTCACCGAACTTTATTGTCAGAGGTTGTATATTTGTTACCAAACATTTGTCAAGCCGTATTTTGAGGTTTTTGTTTTCAGTCCACTTTATACACAGGAAGGTTAATCGCGACTGAACCTACAGTTTAAAGTGGGAACCGTACCACTATGTACTACCACAAGATATCGAATCCGGCACGCCTTGATTACAAGGCGACGACGCTACCACTGCGCCATCGGGGAAGCCCTCAAGCCGTGTTGCTGCACGTTAATTTAAAATGTATCGATCATTTAATTTTATGTTTATTCAAGAAAGTTATTTGTTATATACATGGAGTACATGCATGGGGTAGCTTGCATGCTATAGTGATACAGTGAGAAGAAATCTGAATCATAAAGCACATCCTAAAATCCCTATGATTTATTCCTTTTTGGCAGACAGTCAATGGAATATCAATGAACTGATTACATTCTATTATTCGTTGTTTAGGCTTACTATAGACGAAAACAATCACTAATTATAACTCCCAACGACAGAGATTTAATAATGTTAACTTGTACGTAATATATCGTATACTCCATCCTCATCCTATACATATAAATAACACACACACACACACACACACACACATACATAACATTTCGTTACTCTTTCTTCTTGTTCGGTACCTCAGGATAGGGTGTAAATTGTAAGGTTTGCCAGTGTTTTTAACAACTTCCGGGCAAACGATATATTCTCCTGACTACAGAATCACAAAAATGCTTGTCGGTGCAACCATGAGTCTGTACTTCGAGGTTCAGTGCATAGATGCTAAAATACCTGTGGCTGTTCTATCACCTAACCCCGTTGTACATAAACAAAATAAGAAAACAAAAGAAAAAATACAAAAATGGTTACAAAAAAAAGAACAAAGACAAAGTTTAAAAGAAATTAAGAAGACACATAAGAAAGAAAGGAAAAACACATTTACACACATACACACACACATAAATACATACAGGGGGTGGACAAAAATATGGAAACACCTCGTGAAATGCACATCTAAATTCACACGTTCATTATTTCAACGTTTGTAGGTGGCGCTGCCGTATTCGCCCAATACCACTACCTGTCCAACCTTCGCACTACGTTGCAAGCTTCATTTGTTGTGAAGACAGTGTTCTGTGCAGTTGGCAGTGGATCATGTCAGAGCTAACAGAATTCGAACGTGGGCAAATTGTTGGAGCCCGTATGATGGGTGCTTCCGTAATCAAGGTAGCCGAAGTGTTTGGTGTTTCGCGAGGCACGGTATCCAAGATTATGACCACATACAGGACGACTGGAAAAACCGCACCCGATAAACACCAGCGTGGACGGAAATGTGTGTTGAGTGATAGAGACGCCAGAACATTGGGTAGGATTGTGACGAAAAATAAGAAGACTACAGTCTGAATGTCATGCTCAGAAACCCTGTCAACATCAAAACAGTACCAAGGGAGCTCCACAAGCAGGGTATTTCTGGACGAGCTGCAATTCCTAAACCACTCATCAGTGATCCAAATACCACTAAGAGGAGATAGTGGTGCCATATGGGGCAGTGGAAGAATGTAATTTGGTCAGATGAGTCCTGCTTCACACTCTTTCCGACTTGTGGCCGAGTTTATGTCTGGAGAACGCCGGCCCAAGCTTACGATTCCGATTGTTTGCTCTGCCAAGAGTGAAACATGGCGGGGGTAAGATCATGGTATAGCCAGCTTTATCGTGGTATTCTGTGGGGCCCATCGTTACCCTGCCAATGACTATGTGACCATTTTGAGCGACCAGGTCCATCCCATGCTGCAAACTTTGTTCCCCAATGGTGATGCCATTTACCAAGACGATAAAGCCCCTGCTCACACAGCTCACATCGTCCAGGACTGGTTTTCTGAGCACGAGGATGAAGTATCATATCTACCATGGCCACCACAATCGCCAGATCTCAATATTATTGAGCCTTTGTGGTCAGTGTTGGAGAGAAATTTGCGTGCGCGATAACCACCTCAATCATCGTTAACGGAACTTGCCAATGTTTTCCAGGTAGAATGGCACAACATTCCCTTGAAAACCATACAGGATCTCTATTTGTCCATTCCGAGAAGACTGCAGGCAGTTCTGCACGCCAAAGGTTCTCCTACACCATATTAGTCACGGAAATGTGTTTCTTGTTGGGTGTTGCCATATTTTTGTCCACCCCCCTGTACATACGTACTAAACATGTCTGAACAGGACATTCAAGCAAGGATATCGAGATTGATGTATATCATTATGCTAGTTTTGTGAGGTAAGATAGAACAATGTAAATATTACAATATAGTAGTTGAAGATTTGTCAAGGATTGGCGAGGCTTGTGTGTAGTTTAAGCTGTATTGTGTAGTGCTATTCGTGGGAGCTTGAACAGAGATATTGCTCATCTAACAGTAGATTGTTTATGAGATGGTAAAATTCACACCAATGCAAGTCTTCTAGTTTCGAAAATATCATATTAAATCTCTGCACAATAAGACGGAGTTGGCGAACTCTTTTTCTGTAATTAATGAATAAAAAAACTCCAAATCTTGTTAATTTAAGTGGGAAAATGTTTCTAAAAATTGATGTAGAACACGAAAATAACTAATACAGTGTTGCAAAATGCAATAACAATTCGCAATTTTTTTTTAAAAAAATAGAATTCAATGCAGGTAAACAGTTGAGCAGTAAACAAATGTTTTTGAGTGATGTTCTATATTTTAATTTTATTATAGTTAGTATTATTATTATTAATATTATTATTTATTTCCCTTCAGAAAGAGTGTGAATTGTATTGTAAATATATACACCCGGATTTACCAATGGACGGCATAGCCCTCCACCCCAGAGCAAAACCTTTAATTCACACATTGAGTACACCTTACCACAAATGTGACTGTTGTAATTATTACATCGAAAGATTAACGCCATATCAAGACGTTTGGTTGAAAAGCTGTCCCGTGGTAATTGCTTAATTATCAGAGGACTTGCGTTATGATTGAGGCAGAATCTGCGGAACAATGGTCTCCTGCTTTCCCAAGATAATGAGGGACATCAAATCTATATCTGGATTCCAGTCAGGTAACCTGAAGTTAATTAAACGAAAACTCCGGCTCAGATCCGGAAACCTGGCTAACTTTGCACTACGTTTGCGCCTACGCATTTTTCTGAATCTTTCTATCCAGTTACGTGCCTGGAATCTCAGCGAGAGCAGTTTTGTGAGTGTGCGTCTAGGTGCGTGCTTTCGAAGCTCGCTCTTGTTGCTGGGTTCATCATTTTACTCGACCAATTAGAAAGAGCTGAAAAAATTGCTTGTGAGGCCACCGTGGTTGAGTCAGTAGAGCGTCTGGCTGCCACGCGGAACACCTGAGTTATATTCCCCGATTGGGTAGGAAAATTCTCTACCATGTTCCTACATCAAGCTGGTGTGGATGCACCCATGCTGGGTAAAGGAAGCCGGAGCGTGATGCTGAGACTGTCCGGTCTGGACATTGGAACGGATAATCTTTGTGAGTTTGTTAGTTTCTTTCATTTGTTCATGAGGGTGAAAAGTTACAATGTTATGTTATGTTGAGTTACGATGACATTATGATGTGAATTTATGAACGTACATGTCCAAAAAAGAAACAAACTACTATCGAATATAGTAAACAGTTTGTAAAAAGTTATGTACAATGTATTAGTGATGAATGCAGAAATATTATTATTGGAATCGACTTTTGTGTTGCCTACCGTGCACACTTACGGTACACCCTCCGCTGAGGGTGTAATTTGTAATTTGAGGGTGCGGGAAAGAGGCTATCCCCGTCTACATTTCTTAAACGGCATTTATCCTTGTAGCCTCACATTAGGGTGGAAACCGAATTTCTCTAGCTTTCACTTCAGCATGTATTGACGGGTCATCGATAGCACGCGGTTAAATTTTGAAAGTAAGAAAAATGCATATTAAGGTCCGAAAGATAACATAATAGCAGCCTCGGGAAAGTGGTATGCTATTGCATTTAAGGGAAATCAGTTAAAGAGCATCAAAATAGTGGTAAATTATCTTGATAATTTCGCTCATCATATTCTCATTTGACAAGGAGTTGTTGAATAAGGACAACTATAATTATTATAAACGAACATGACTCAAAGAAACGCAATATATTTGTGAATACTCGAAAAAGAAGTTCACAACGAAATTTATATTCTTTCGCATTATAATATGGTAATAATAAGAAATGTTTGTTAAACATTATATAATATTTTATGTAGCTACTCACCAAGCACAGGTCACTAATTGCAGTCAGGTTAAGATTGTGCATCCCTGAAAATAGAAAATATCCATTTTGTACCGAAAATATTAAGAGTAGTTGATAATATCAACAACTGGTTTCATTATAAAAGTAGGTATCCAAGTATTTCACCCGTCCCTTACCTTGGGTAGGTTCAGAAGTATCAAATTCACTAGCGTACACAGAATATATATATATATATATATATATATATATATATATATATTTTAGCAGCTGGAATTGTGAAGTTGGTTTACACAGCTTTGTTCTAGGAGGACGGGATACACATTAAAACATTCCGTACTTGCAATTGTTAACCTTCGCTTTACAAACTGTTCAAGGACAATAATGATAGTCGGGGATCCTTTTAAAGGGAGATTCCACTTACCCCTTTGGTCTTTCCAGACTTCTTTACTGCTTTCATCTGAAAATTTAAATTTCTTTTTTCCAAAATTTCAAAGGAGCCTGATGTCCCATCAGCTCCCCTGCTGCGTTCGCCATTGATCAAATGTGCACGGATAGAACCACCAATTACAATTTAGGTTTAGGTGGGAATAGTTTCTCGGTCACGATACAAATCTATTCGTCTGACAAACCTCTCTACTTTGACGACATCAAAATTTCTATTTTGTTTATTTTTAAGTCATACACAGAAGAGTTAGTTCTAGAAAGCAGTAGTAATATCACCAATATGTTATTATTATAAGTGATGTTACTATTATCCAAAATAAGCTTCCTAGTTGTAATTTTGGGTGGCTGGGTGCTCTGACCCATCCAACACGTACACTAAAGAAAGTGCCCTTGTTCAAACACATGATACATTTCGATGCTACAAAATTCGTGGTACTAGTTTACTGATGGATCTCTTAGAAGATCTTTCCTACATCTCCGCTGCAATCTCTCTTTTTTCAGTTTAATTCCAGCAATGTCGAGAGTTCTCCAAGATTCGCAAGCAAATATCTAGAGTCAATACGCGTGATGAACTTAGCTCCTAGGTATCCTTCGGCTTCCATTGGATGAAGCTCTCACATGCTTTAGACCTGTGTGCTCAAACGAGCGGAGCTTCGAAGCAATCAGAAACAAACTGGCCTTCGGGGTGAAGGGTGATTTTTCTGAGGAGGGAGAGTATAACGAAAAATATGATTCCGAGTTTTCTCAGACTGGTAACAGATTGCAGCTCAAGACACAACGATCGGTTCCTCCCCGATGGCGTATTGGTAGCGAAGGCGCCTTGTAATCAAGGAGTCACAGGTTCGATACAAGGTGGAAGCACATGGCACAATGGTTCAGATCCCACTTTAAACTGTAGGTCCAATTAGTCTTTCTGTGCATAAAGTGGACTAAGAAACCAATTCAATGAATCAATTCAACAACAATCGGTGTAAAAATAGTACTTGAGGTTGTTTCTCGAGTTTGGTAAGATTGCGCACAGCAGAGATTGCGCGGTAGGAGAGATTTCAACGTACTATACTCTATCTCAGGAATCTCTGTAGCAAGGCGCGCAAGAATGAGAGAGAGCGATTGGGAGGAGCGAATGCTGCAAAGGATGGTAGCTGCAGTCGCTTTCCCCCTCCACGCAATCCTGTTCCCTTTCACGTTTTCATTGATCGAGCCCTCTTGACTCACTTCTTGTGCAAGAGACTTGCTTTCGTTTGGTCGCTCCACAGATTCCCGGGACAGAGTATAGAAACTGAGCGGGAGGTCATTATAACTTTAAAAATATTTAAATCTATAACCTAGAAGAAATGTTAAATTACGTAACTTTTAAGTATGGTCGCCACAGAGTCAGCTGGTCTACAAATAACCCTTCTTCTCAAGAGGCTAACACATCTTTCTCGCCACACACAACTCCTGACGTCACTCTATTGTTCTCGCTTGGGAAGAGGGCGAAAGATATTTCAAAGAAAGCGTAATTTTGCAGGCGAAGAAGGATTACCAAGGGTCTACTGCATTACCCATAGCATCCAAATATACGAAAAGTAAAAAAAAAGTGCTCCCCTGTGCTTAGCACCACGCCATGAAGGCGTATAGGGGGTGTGGAGGTAACGCCCCACACTTTCTTGATCCGGTCTTGAGTGGGGGTGATGTGATCAGCACCACGCCCCTGACCGCCTTTACCCCCCAGGTTTCACCAGGTTCCCATGCTATTCGACGGGTGGGCGCCGGGGCCGCTTCCAACGTTAGAAAAGTTCCCGGATTTGAACCGACCGGGGATCGAACCCGGGACCTTTAGCATGGTAGTCAGACGCGTTGCCGACTTTTTTTTTAACAAACTTTTATTTTATCAGCATATATACAAAATAGATCTGCTTTCTTACATAAATTCTGTTAAAAGTATTGTATAGAATTTTTAACATAGTAAGTAATATAGTAAGAGTCCCATTTTCGCTATATAATACAAGATTTTTGGCGTAAACATGCAGTTGTACCTGTAATACAAATATACGTTTCTTCATACATTAAATACCTGTTTACACTTTCACACCACAAGTATACAATTATTGTTGACTAAACAACACTGAGGTAGTTTCCAAAATACTCATACATTTTTGGATATTGTAACATTTTCCATCTGGTTCTTTTTAAATACTGTGTGAACAAAATGCTATTGCTCTCATACTTTTTATAAAATACTTAATATATTGTTTTAGCTATTAACCAAATTACTGCATTGTTTTTCTATTCTGGAAAATATTTGAAATCTGGTCTTGTACACATCGACGGTTGAAAGTACTGGGGTGCTGTTCGACATATTTGTCCTAGATATGTCGTTAGGCATTTCCAAATTCCCTGTACTCCATTACATGTTACTATTCTATGTTCAGTGGTGTCTATCTCTCCACATATTAGTTGTTAGTCTATTGATATTATGTAAGCGTTCATTAGTTGGTATAATATCATGTATTACATTGTACCAAACACTATACACTGATGTATCCAGAAATTTCTTATTTAAATTTTTCCAAATAATTTGCCATCTGTTGAAAATGTTTTTCAATGCGGTGAGTCGGTATCTGCAACTGTTTGTGAAACAGTGTATACAAGTATTGAGAGAATTTTACGTCTTCACCTTTTGGCGGAAGCACCACATAACTGAATTCTTGCATCAAACTTCGGAGATATAACGGTTCTTTTTTCAATCTGCGTAGATCTGGTGGATTTTGGGGGGGGGGGAAATTCCTCCGTCCATAACTGTATCCATAATGATGTAATGGAGTCTTCAATGCCATAGAGCGTATAGGATCTTGCCAGGAATAGGGATTTGCATTTGATCTCAATATTTGTGAGCTCCAATCCTCCTGGGTCGTTCCACGTCAAATCATCCAGGCCATGTCACCCACCATCCCCGATTTTGATGAAATTCGGTACGCTTATAGAACTTTTTATGCTTATTACAAAAATGACAACTGTTTTTAAATTGGTCAAGGGGATCAGAAGTTACGCGGTTTTTAAGATCTCCCTGTACGCCACATGTGGCTCCACTTTGAATGATACGCATTAGGTTATAAACGATTGTATCTTCCCTGGGGTTTACCGTAGAAACTTCAACTTTGTTTTCTTTTGTTTTGTTCAGAATAGTATAAGCTTTCATTTAAATGACGTTTCAGATGAATGCATCAATAAACATGTATTTTTATATATAGTTTTATGTATTTTTTTAGAAAAATAAATGACCAACTTCAAGAGCAAGTTTCATGCAATGCCCCCCCTTCAATTTCCCCCAATTTTATATGTAGGTAGCTCAGACTGTGTACTAATACCTGATGAAAAAATTGGGATGGGCGGTTCAGAGACAGGGTGATAAAAAAATTATTTGCATAAAATGACATTAAAAGTAAATCTTATTAAAAATGCTTATGTATTTAGCATAAAGCCTGAAGTACAATATGTTTCAAGCTACAATATTCAATATTTATGTTCACTATGTGGGAATGTAAGCATAGGCGCAACCTGGCGGGGGCAAAGGGAAGCACTTGCCCTCTCCCAAATTTATAGATGAATTTTAAAATTTGCAAGTAATAATTACAGTGGAACCCCGATTTGAGTTCCTCGATTTTACATTTTCCTTCAGTTTGCATTCAATCTTGGTGGTCCCAACACAAATTGTTTAGAAATTCTCCAAGATCTTCCATTTTCCTGCATCCTCGGCCGGTTCAAATCCGGGAACTTCTCGAACGTTGGAAGCGGCTCCGGCGCCCACCCAGCGTCGAATAACATGGGTACCTGGGGGAAACCCTGGGGGGTAAAGGCAGTCAGGGGCGTGATGCTGATCACATCACCCCCACTCATGACCGGATCAAGAAAGTGTGGGGCGTTACCCCCCACCCCCTATACGCCTTCATGGCGTGGTGTTAAGCACAGGGGAGCACTTTACTTTTTTACTTCCATTTTCCTGCATATTTTGTTTTTTCAGCTTGATCTCCTAGGTAACGTAAAATCAAGGTTTCACTGTATCTAACTTAGATTCAACTGTCTTCATTTTTTAAAAAAATATATATATTATGTAATTATATATATAATAATTATTAACATTCCCAAGTTTAGCAAATTTATCTTCAAGAACATTCTTTTTGTGCATTTTATCTCAATATGGAAGTTCTTTTTTGGCTACTCTTCATGGGGATACGTAATATGAAGTAAGAATTAATACCACACAGTACAATGTGTCAGCGATTGCAAAGTACTACAACAGTACCAGAAGGTATGTACTATTTTGAACTTACAGGTTCCGTAAGTTACTTTTTACAAGTAACTTAGTTACAGTCACTCATTTAAAAAGTTACTCAGTTATTGTTACTGGTACTTTGAAAGTAACTGAGTTTCTTTTACAGTTACTGTATCAGTAACGTACTGTTAATATTCATTGATTTGTGTTAAAGTTACACAGAATCAATGATCATGAAGACTTCCTTGTTTTACTTATGTTTCTAGTACATAATATGTATTCATATATTTACATTATTACTGCTAATAAATGATGGAAAACACAGTCAGCTTTGGTTGAACATTTATAATTAAAAAAATCATTTGTATGCTGACCACGGTATTTTGAATATGGTGTCATTGATTGATTCCTCTTCCACCTATTTCTTTCTCCTCCATTCCAAGTTCAACAAGATCCAAAGATCCACTCCCTCGACAATGACTTTTTCCTAGCTGGACAACAACATTCCAAACGAACACAGCAGTCTACCAAAAACAAATTAGTTTTCACATACGATTAGAAATTAAGTACAGTAAAGCGTGGATGTTCTAAATTTAGCATGCAACAAAGCATAGCTTCCTTGTCAGCAATTCCAAGTAAATCCTTTCACGTAATATCCGAAGAAGGTGCCTACATATTTTATTTTCATGGTCTGGAACAGAATTGTCCAATTTAGCTATTTCCCTACTGCAAAAAATAACTCTGTTACCGTTGTTAACGTTACTTTTACAGCTAGAATTCCTAAATAAAAAGTAACTGTACTTGTAACTTTGTAACTATTTACTTCGAAACACAAGTTGTATAACAGTCAGAGCAAAAATAGTAAGTGCTGATGTAGTATGTTTTGTATAACTGTATGGTTTGGCTTTTGTAAGAAGTGACTTTCCGAATTCCAACTGTAAACAGTTATGTAGTAGCATGTATGTGCGTCACTCAAACTTGTTTGTAGGATTGCTTCAAAAGTCCACGTGAAAATGGAGATGCAGCTATTAAATTCTTGCATTTACTTGGTCCATCAACTTCCTACTACTGGCCAAAAAGTATGCTGTGTCCAGTGGACATCAACAACACAAATGGAAGGACATATGTACTTAGTGATAAGTCAAATACTTTAGCGTGTTTGAAATGGTCAAAATATTCATCTAAAATGTGAACGGCACAATTTATAGTACATGAAATTTTGGCAATGCATACAGTACAATTTTTAGGTATTATATTAATGGGTGTGACTTGGAAACTATCCTTGGGTTGAGATAATCACAAAGTTTTCCATCGCAGTCCAGGATTATTTGATAAATACATTTGAAAAGTCACAATTATTACTCTTTATTCGTTTCTTCCTCAAGTGCCAGGAGGATCACAAAATATATTTAACTTGTAAATTTTAATTAATCTATAAATTTGGGAGAGGGCAAGTGCTTCCCTTTGCCCCCGCCAGGTTACGCTTAGGCTTACATTCACACATAGTGAACATAAATATTGAATATTGTAGCTTGAAACATATTGTACTTCACGCTTTATGCTAATACATAAGCATTTTTAATAAGATTTACTTTTAATGTCATTTTATGCAAATGATTTTTTATCACCCTGTCTCTGAACCGCCCATCCCAATTTTTTCATCAGGCATTAGTACACACTCTGAGCTACCTACATATAAAATTGGGGGGAAATTGAAGGGGGGCATTGCATGAAATTTGCTCTTGAAGTTGGTCATTTATTTTTCTAAAAAAATGCATAGAACTATATATAAAAATACATGTTTATTGATGCATTCATCTGAAACGTTATTTAAATGAAAGATTATACTATTCTGAACAAAAGAAAACAAACTTGAAGTTTCCACGGCAAACCCCAGGGAAGATACGGTCGTTTATAACCTAATGCGTGACATTCAAAGTGGATCCGCTTGTGGCGTACAGGGAGATCTTAAAAAGCGCGTAACTTCTGAACCTTTTGACCAATTTTATAAAAGTTGTCATTTTTGTAATCAGCATCAAAAGTTCTATAAGCATACCGAATTTCATCAAAATCGGGGATGGTGGGTGACATTTTCACAAAATTCTGGATGATTTGACATGGAATGACCCTCCTTTTAGTTTCATTTGCCATAGATTTGATAGTGGTATTCGAAAAAAATGTCCATACCACAGAAACCAACCAATTGCTGAATTCATTATTCTGAGGTATTTTTGATTTATTGGGATCACTTGGGCCGTATAGTTTAATTTACTAAACATATATGTTTGAAAAAACCACACCCGTTGTACCATGTTCAACTGTCTGCTGCGCATTTGATAACATTGTATGCGAATGTCTCTCGCTATCTTTTGCCAATTTGATTCTAACATTTGTTCTTCGTCCTTGTGAAAAATTACTCCTAATATTTTAATTTCCTGTACATATGGTATCCCTATATCTGGATATTTTTGGGCCCATGTGTCAAAGGGTAGCGCCTTTGATTTTTCCATATTTATTTTGGCCCCACTAGCACGGCAGTATATATGTATCGCTGCCATCATTTTTTGTATTTGCTCGTTTGTGGTGATACAAGCAAATAGATCATCTGCGAAAGCAAACACTTGGTTTTCTTTAAAGACGTGTATCACGTCGAGAGTAGTTTCCCTGGTATATTGCAGCAAAGGATCCAGTGTTAAAGCACACAAGAGCATACTTAGTGGACATCCTTGCCGAATTGATCTTGTTATATTTATTGGGGACGACAGGAATCCATTGACCATTATCCGAGATGTTGCCTGTTGATAGAACCCTTTCAAAATATGAATACATTTATCACTGAATCCATATGCCTTTAGCACCTCAAACAGGCAGTCATGCGACACTAAATCAAATGCTTTTATTTAAATCAAAAGCAAGCACACATGCATCAAGTTTCTGCACCATATAATAGGATATCAGATCGCGAATCCCTCCAACTGCACTGAATATGTTATGCTTTTTGCCAATGCATGTTTGTTTCTCGCTGAGTATCCGTGGTAAAATTAACTTTAACCTATTTGCTAAGATCTTTGCCATTAATTTATAGTCACAATTTAGTAATGTTATTGGTCTGTAGTCGTCTACTTGTTTTGCGTGTGATTTTTTCGGTATCAATATGATGATGCCTTCATTTTGTAAAACTTTTCCATTTTTAAAGGCATCTTGTATGATTTTGATTTGTTCATATTTTATAATCTCAAAAAACTGCAAATAAAACTTGTAACCAATACCATCTTTTCCAGGTGCTCCTTTAAGGTTGCATGTTCGTAACGCTTCGTATACTTCTTCTATTGTTACTTCAGTATCTAAAAGTTGTCTATCCTCTTCTTGCAAACCATTGTTTAGCGATTTCAGTATTGTCTCTCTTGCTTCTGATTCCCCCTCCCCGGTCTGATAAAGATCCCCATAATAGTCATAAAATGTCCGCATGATTCCTGGCTGACTCAAATGCGATTCTCCACCTGAATCCACAAGATTGTTGATAATGAGTGTTTTTTGTTGTTTTTTTGCATCTGTACATAGTGATACATCGAAGTTCTTTCATCTTGAATTAAATTCTTGGAATTGGTTCTTATTGTTATGCCTTTCATTTGTTGCCTCTGGAGTGTTAAGATTTTGGCTTTATACTGCTGTATGGCTTGGTAATTTTTGGTGACATCTCTCCCTTGACATGCCTCGTGTAAACACTGGTAATAAAAATTGATCAGTCCGTTTCTGTCTTTTGCATTTTCTTTTCCATACCAGCAGAAAAAAGTTTTTAATTTTGGTTTTACATATCGAACCCACCAGTCATTATGATTACTGTAATACTTTTGTTGTTTACACCATTCGACCCATTTTTGTGCAAATATTTCATTAATATGTGGAAGCTCTAATAACTGTATATTTAGCTTCCAATATGAAGGACCCCTGACTAGTTTTGTTTCTTCCAGGTTTATTGCCATTTTTACTGCCATATGATCAGTAAAGGGCGCTGGCAATGCTTCTATGGATGTTATATTTTTTATTTGATCTGTATTTGTATATAACCTATCGATTCTCGATCCAGATTTATTATTAAAATATGTAAATATTATATCCTGTCTCTTCTGTAACCAAATATCTTTCAAATGCAATTCTTCAATTAATGTTGCAAGGGCTGGACTCTTTTGATAAGCTCCTAAACAATCGCTGGGATTTAATACCTGATTAAAATCACCCCCAAGTATTATTTTAGATTAATTTAACGGTAGCAAATATAAAATGTCCTGATTATAAAATTGTTCACGTGACTGTCTATTCCCGGACCACATTTCTCTAATATTCGCGTCATTATTGCTTCTCTGATACATTTTACAAACACACATCGAAAATGCGTAGGTATTTGTATTCACAAGATCTCATCTACGTGGAGTTGAAATTGTCCATGTATAAAGTCATGAATTTCTCGCGCCGACGGCCTCGGTGCCCCTAATGGAAAACATATCTGGATGGTATTTTGTCTATTGATATTCATCTTTTTACTATTCTAAAGTACTTTTCCAATTCTACTTACTCGCCAGCCAACTGCACCAAACGCCACAAGCAACACACACTAGGCACTCCCGCTCGTTGTTTCCTGAAGGCAACTTTTCACTGACCTTCACGGAGCAACTAGTTTCCGCGTCCGCTCTCTCTGAAGGCTTCCACGGAACTCTCACTGAGCCACCGCGGCCACATAACGAACAACAAGAAATGTTTCTTTCGACTAATCAAGAAGAACTCTCTAGCCTTCTTAAACCCGAACGTCTATGGCAGCAGCAGCACAAGCCCTCCATCCATCCCTATCCTGGGCAAGTTCAATCCAATCTTTTCCGTCCTTACCGATTTCCTTTAGGTCCATCTCAATGTTAACCCTCCATCTTCGTCTTGGCCTTCCTACAGATCTCTTACCATCAGGTTTCCCAACAAGAAACCTGTAAACTCCTCTTTTGTCTCCCATTCATGCCACATGGCCTACCCACCTAAGTCTTTTTGATTTAATTATTCAATATGATACGTTTGGACTCTATCTGTTTACAATTGTGGAGGGCAAAATAATTGTTCACATCACCGATTGATTTAAGTCACCAAGCTCATGTGTTTCGAAATAACGAATAATTCAGTAAATGCTACCGAAAGTAGTACTTATAATTTAGGTCGGAAACGTGATACCTTACTGAGGATTTGAACTTGTTCTCTCTGCTGACGAATTGACCCTTGAGGCCGGCATTGAACGACTACCAAAAAACTTTTAAAAAAAACATATAATTTTCATGTAAGGATTTTTGTTAAAAATGCAGGCTCGAGCAGAACTCGAACCCGGGTCTCTGGCATACCATGCCATTGCTCTACCAAATGAGCTAACGAGCATGTTCGCTTGAATTGCTGTGTGTGACAAGTCATAAGGTACTACGAGGGTCACTATTTATATTTTGAGCCTAACAATGAAAAAACAGGAATTTGGCATTGAAAACTGCTTTATTGTTTTTCGAAGTATTCTCCTTTATGGTCAATACACTCTTGCATTCGTTCGAACCATTTGTCAAAGCAGTTTTTCCAATCTTCTTGAGACACCTCCATAATATGGTTTTTGAACGCATCAACGGCGTCTTCCGCCGACGAAAATCGTTGTCCACGCAATTTATTCTTGACATGCGGGAACAAGAAGAAGTCATTGGGTGCCAAATCAGGACTGTACGGCGGATGACCCATCAATTCGATTTTTTGACTGTTCATAAAGTCGGTTGTAAGACGAGATATGTGACAGCTGGTATTGTCTTGCTTAAGAATGATCCGACGGCGTTTGTTTGTTTTCCGTATTTGACCGAAGACCTCTGGCAAACAAATTGTTGTGTACCATTTAGAGTTGACCGTTCTACGTTCCTCTAAAGGCACAGTTGCCACATGACCAGTTTTCCCGAAAAAAAAAAACAGGCGACCATTTGTTTCGATGTGCTTCGAGCGCGAACAACTTTTGTTGGATTGGGTTCATCTTGAAACACCCATACAGTCGACTGCTGTTTACGTTCCGGCTCATATGCATATATCCATGATTCGTCACCTGTTACAAACTTATATACGTCTTTTGAAGCACCACGATTGTATTTATTGAGCATTTGTTTGCACCAATTGACGCGAGCGTATTTCTGAGTTTTTGTCAAATTGTGTGGGATCCAAGGAGAACATACCTTTCTCACAGCTAAATGATCATATAATATTTTATATATGCTGGTGGAACTAATGCCTATGGTTGCCTCAATCTCACAGTATGTCACGTGACGATATTGCAGTATTAGGTTTTGCACAGCATCAATGTTTTCTTGAAAAACAACTGATTTTGGACGACTTTCGCGAATCTCGTCGGTGAGCGAATGGCGGCCACGATTAAATTCGTTATACCAGCGTTTCACAGTGGCAAAGGATGGGGCTTCATCGCCAAATGTGGAAGTAAGTTGATCGATGCACTCTTGTCTTGATAATCCACGTCGAAAATCGTAAAACATCATCGCACGAAAATGTTCACGAGTTAATTCCATTTTATTGTTGTCGCGCAATCTCCAAGGCAACATAAACAACACAAATGAAGCTATTGACAAAACATTTGAAGTACGTTATGGTCAATAATGCCAGACGATTCCGTGCAAACGTCAAATCGCGCCTAACTTCAATCAGTGTTGCCAAGGCTCAAAATATAAATAGTGACCCTCGTATGCAGGTCATCACTGGGAGATATTAGATACTAGACATCTTCTTGAAAGGCAAGACATTCAATTGTGATATAACCTGACAGAGACAATTTCACTATGTAAAGCAGCCACAGTGAATAATTTTGTGAACCTATGGTTTTCTGGGTAACTCAGTTGGTAGAGCAGAATCACGGTATGTCAAAGATCCGGGTTCGAATCGTGGTCGAGCGTGCATAGTCACTTAATATTCTACTTATGTGTACTGCACATCCTCTGCGCGAGCAAAATTAAAGAATTATATTCTGCCTGAAGTGCTTTGTACCAGTTCCTGAGTTATCTTTACAGTCAGTAGCAAATATAATATATATTAAAAACTGTCGACCTTGTACTGAGTCAGTTTCTTTCTTTATACAACATATTGGCAAAACGTGCAATTCACGCTGCATTCCAGTGATACGTGTGTGACATTTTACACACAAAATTTAAGGTTCTTGACATGAGGTTGGATTAAAATACTCATAATGAACTGATTTCACAGAATTATCAAGTATTCAACTTGAGTATGATGGCATGGGCTGAATGCATGAAAAGCATTAACAAAATGGCGTTTCGTGTGTTACGCTTTAAAGATGTAGCAAATTGTTACTTGATTTGTCTATGAAGCATATAGGCTGCAGATTCTAATAACTTTTATTGGTAAAATGCGCAAATAATATGGATTAACAAACATCCATACATTAATTCAATTAAAAAGAAATAACAATTTCCATATAAATTCATTTTGATATTTACATGGAGTATAACCTCTTTTCGTGGAATGTCCTTACTATAGATTCCGTTTATGACACATATTCTATTATTTTGTGCAATATATATTCATTCTTTGTAATAATTGTTACAATTTTTGAAACATGCAGGTATTACAATTGGGTTGTGTAAGGCAAGAGACTACTAAATTCGTTTACTCTGTACAAAGCTTCAGTGTAAGCCTTTAAATGGAGGTCACCCGGGCTCGAGCACTTCTCTTGGTTTTGGCGGAGTCAAAGATCGAGGTTCTTCCCTCCCCCTAGTCGTAACCATCCCACCCTCCTCAATGGCTCTTCTTTATTGAAATTAGACCCGTTTAGACTTAATCGCATTACTGGTGATGGCTGCGCGGAATCAAGAAACCGTTGTCTCCAACGTTAAAGAGCCGTTGGTAATATACCCTGCCTTAGTCTGGGGGCCACCTATTGCTTCATCAGCATGCTTGAGCCCTTGTTTTGGAGACGTAGAGGAAATGCAGGTATTATCCTTTGTCGGGGCCAAAGTGAATCCGGCTACAAATGGGAGCTCTATCTCCAATGTTTTGTGTTTAGCTCTCCAGGCAGTGAAGGTACAGAGTTGTGGCTGCGGGAGAAGCAGTCGCTTTCCTCGTTGGGGTAAGGAAAACCATAAAAGTTGTGGAATAGAAAATGTTATATATATATATAAGGTTTCTATGAAGTTCATATCAAGTTGATACTACTTAAAAACGTTCGTTATACATGATTCGGTAATGATGCAGTGATATATGAGACATTATTTTCTTAAACAAGAAATAACGCTATTGTTATAAACAGAAGAAAATACATACTTCACATTCCACAATATTGTAACGAACCTGAATGTTTGTTTAATATTTGTTGAGATATTAAGATTTGTAAATGTTTGTTATTTCAAATTATGTGCAAGATGTCGCAGAGCACTTTCGTGAGATTGGTACAGTTGTGGTTGAAATTTGTATATATGCTTTGGAAATACGTCATAATCTGTTCGCATTGACGTCCCTTTTCTATCTCGGCTGAGGGAGTGTATGAACCCGCCTGAATGTTTTATCCTGACGACGGATTGATTTGGAAAACAGGCGAAGGTAGAGGAATCAATAAGCATGTGGTAATGGGAAAATGGAATGCAAGAATAGTGTTATTTTTTGCATTAATTGTGTTTCTTTAAGGCGATACCCTGAAATAATGATTACGTGCTAATAATCTATAAGTCTCGATTGTGATAGCAGGAGAGATGGACGCGACTCTGGACAAAAACGAGAAGACGAAGAAGAAGAACATAAGGAGATTAATCGATGCGGACAAGATAAACGATGATCTGATCAATAATATTACAGCATTCTTGCTTCGTTCGTAATAAAATTAACAAGTTATAAAGAGAATAGCAATCCAATTACGGAACTTGTCATTTGACCTCCTTAACGACCTCCTTTTTATTCTAAAAAAAAAATATATATATATTGGAAGTTTCCGGTTCGTCTCATTTCGCGATTCATCCTCGTATCCACGATGAATTTAGGGGGCGCAGGCTTGTATATATTCCATCTTTCATTCGGAGGGGCAGCGTAAACCGAGCACCTAATTAACAATTTAATGATGATAATAATAATTACAACAGCGTTTATGATCAGAAAGCAAAAATTATCACGGAAGAGCTTTCTTTACTGTGTTCCACCTCCTTTTGAATATCCCCCTCTCTCCTCTGAAGCAAGCATTCGCTGTTCATAATTTTCGTCCTTGATTTCTAATATGTTTCCCGCTCGTCAGTCAAAAGCGTGTTTCTTTTGTTTTTGGAGCACAGCTCTTCATTTCCATTTTTCTCTCAACGCACAAATTTATGTTATAAAGTCACGGAAATTCTTATCTTCTTTGCATCGCATAATTGAATAATTGAAGTAAAAACACGATGTAAGTGCTATTGGTAAACGTACGAGGAAAATTAGTTTTGTAGGAATTCCCTTGTCAATATAAATAGCATGTTGCTGTCTTTTGGTTTCTGAAATATGTGAAATTATATTACATTTGTATACTAATTAACTTACAAACTCTCTAAGCTTCTTGAATCCGAAAGTTCATGGCTGCAGCAATATGGGTTTTCCATTTGTAATTATCCTGAGCAAGATTTATATACATTCTATTCCATCTTTACCGATTTCTTTTAGGTCCATCTTCGTTTTGGTCCTTTACCATCAGGATTCCCAACAAGAATCCTGTAAACTCTTATTTTTTTTCCTTTCTCATTCGTGCCTACCCAAGTCTTCGTGATTTAATCATCAATCTAATAATATTTGAAAATAAATATAAATTATGTACTTCTAAATTATGTAACCTTCTCCATTCACTTGTTTCTTCATCCCTTTTAGGCTGAAATATTTTCCTAAGGATCTTATTTTCAAATACTCTCAATTTATCTTCAAGGGATCAAGTTTTCGCATCCATAGGCAAAATTACTGTTTTGTATATTTTAAGATTTAGTTTCTTAGATATTAAACGAGGAGACAGAGAAAAAATAACATGCATTTTCCGAATTAAGCCTTTTTTTTCATTTCCTCTTTAATATAATTTTCATTTGTTAGTATTACTCCCAAGTACTTGACATTGGAAACTGGTTCAAACGAGTAATTATCACTTGGTTTCGGCCTGTAATTTTCTCTTTGCTAACTTCCTTAGCTGCTTTGAAAAATATTTTAGCATTATTCTTAATTGTATTTACATCATCTGCATATGCTAACAGTTGAGTCAAATCGTTTAATTTTAGTACTTCGTTAGTTTCTTTTACCTTCCTAATAGCATATTCTAAGGTAAAATTAAAGAGCAATGGATATGTTGCGTCTTTTTTTAATAACCTATCATGAATTGTACATTTGTCAGTCATATTAACAAGATTCTAAATCGATAATATATTTTATCTCTTTTGATGGAATCATATGTTTCTTTCTCTTTTTTAAAAAAATGGAGGTACATTTTCGTTATATTCCCACTTTTCTCAAGTGTCTGTCTGATGTGAAAAATTTGGTTTGTTACGTTTAAATCCACATTGATAATCACATATATTTTCATTAGCATATGGGGTTAGTCTTGCTAAAAGAATATGAGATAATATTTTTATATTTTGTTGAGAGTAGAGAAAATTCCACGGTAATTATTGCAGTTCATTTTATCACCTTTTTTTTAAACACAGGAACAATTATGGATTATTTCCACTGTTGAAGGTTTTATTCTTTATTCCATATTACAAAAATCACTTTATGAACTTGACATATTTATTTATTTATTGAGAAAATTCCAGATACAGCACAGGTGGTCATTTTACACTGAAATTGTCAACAACGAGAAAGCAATAATAATAATAATAATAAGCATAAAAAATTATTACACTGAAATTGTCAACAACGAGAAAGCAATAATAATAATAATAAGCATAAAAAATTAAAAGTAACAAAAACAACATAAAAGTAAATATCAAATTGACAAAAAAATAAGTAAAAGATGTCACTATGTGATATTAATTACAAGCATTTCTTCTGATGGAAGACCGAAAGGCAAACTAGGAGGAAAAAAGTACACCGTGCCCATAAATATACTGTCATACTTTAAAGTGGTATTACGTCGCTTTGGATAAAAGTATTTAAATGAAATTGGTGACATTTGAAAGAAAAACTAAAATATTTTTGTGCATGACAACAATGGACACCAATATCAGCAATGAACGAGATCAAACATAAAAACTGAACACTCCTGACAACAACAGACGATGCGGGTTCATTGTTGGATATTTAGCAGGCAGGCAGGTTACATGTGAATTGTTTCCTTTAAAAAAAAGTGTTGTTATTACAGAAGATTTAAGAACGTAGTTTGTGTGTTTTAGAATATCATTACACGCAGAGTTTGGTGAACGTGTTGGTGTGTTTTATCATTACACGCAGAGTTTGGAGAAGGTTCAGCGTGCGGATTGAAATGGTTATGGCAATCAGAAGATATGAGTCATCACATTACGTATTTTTTAACTAATCAGAAAACACAATATCAAGAGCAAAAAAAAAAAAAGTTACTCGAAAACTAGCTAAATTTACTCAAGCTTTTATTTTTCATGAACACACAATGTCAAGAGCATCTACCTCTAGCGCATTTTGCTTGTTGCTGATATATTACAACTTACAGACTGATAAGAGCTTATGCAAGAGCACCCTGCTTGGCGAGCTGTAGAAGCCACAATTACCTAACCTATTTTTTTAAAATATATTTTTAAAATCCATCTAATGTCTGAATTAAAAAAAAATATATATTATATTTGTTAACTGTTTAAGGAAAATTTTTGCAAAATACCCCGACAACGTTTCAGCTACTAGGACCTCATTACCATGAGCCTAATCCCAGTAAGCCACATACACACCTGTTCTTCGTATCGCATATGCTAGTAAGTCAGATGACATCATGGGAGAATCACATTTCCCCCAATGATCCCACCACAACAAACGTCGCACATGCTAGAAGAAACAGGATCAGGATATTTTATGCTAAATTTACGGCTGCCTGTATGCAGTTATAGGCAAATCATTAAAAGAGCGCTCCAATATACAATGATTTCTCCTACCATGTACCCTAACATACAATTTAACATAACAAGTAAAATTTCGATCCGTCTATATATACCCAACAAAACTCAGAAACTGTCATACGCGAGAGCTTATATTTTGCAACAACTATAATTACCCAACACTAGCAACAAGAACAAAAAAATATATCAATTACTTGTATACTATTAATGAGTAATTTTAGATAATATTAATTATTAGTTTTCAGTTGTAATTAATTTTAAAAAACAGTTAATAACATGTTAGGTGATGATAACCAAGTGCAAAAAGCATTGTATTTTTTTTTACACACAAACAAAGCACCACTTAGTTCACAAAACATCTAACAGATGGTAGATAGTTACATGGTTCTAGTTAGGATGATGATTTTTGGTTTGTTGGATAGGGGTTGAAGAAGACTATTTGTTGTAGTGACCACAGTATTGTTTTTTTGTGTGTGTGTGTTTTCTGTTCTCTTACGAGAATTAATATTGGTTGTCATAGAACCCTCCAATTCATGACTTAGGAAAAATCTGTTTGGTGATTCATCACGTACACCTATATGTGAGAAAAAGTATGAATAGAAGCTATGATCGGAAATCCAAAATGGCGACCGGAAGTGGGGTTATCTTGGAAACTGTAAGACTTAGGAAAAATCTGTTTGCGGATTCATCATGTACACCTATATGTGAGAAAAAGTATGAATAGAACCTATGATCGGAAAAACAAAATGGCGACCGGAAGTGGGATTATCTTGGAAACGGTAAGACTTAGGAAAAATCTGTTTGCGGATTCATCACGTACGCCTATACGTAAGTAAAATATGAATAGAACCTATGCTCGGAAATCCAAAATGGCGACCGGAAGTGGGGTTATCTTGGAAACGGTAAGACTTAGGAAAAATGTGTTTGGGGATTCATCACGTACACCTATATGTGAGAAAAAGTATGAATAGAAGCTATGATCGGAAATCCAAAATGGCGACCGGAAGTGGGGTTATCTTGGAAACTGTAAGATTTAGGAAAAATGTGTTTGCGGATTCATCATGTACACCTATATGTGAGAAAAAGTATGAATAGAACCTATGATCGGAAAAACAAAATGGCGACCGGAAGTGGGATTATCTTGGAAACGGTAAGACTTAGGAAAAATCTGTTTGCGGATTCATCACGTACGCCTATACGTAAGTAAAATATGAATAGAACCTATGCTCGGAAATCCAAAATGGCGACCGGAAGTGGGGTTATCTTGGAAACGGTAAGACTTAGGAAAAATGTGTTTGGGGATTCATCATGTACACCTATACTTGGAGAAAAGTATGAATAGAACCTATGTTCGGAAATCGAAAATGGTGACCGGAAGTGGGGTTATCTTGGAAACGGTAAGACTTGGGAAAAATGTGTTTGGGGATTGATCACGTACGCATATACGTGAGAAAAAGTATGAATAGAACCTATGTTCGGAAATCGAAAATGGCGACCGGAAGTAGGGTTATCTTGGAAACGGTAAGACTTGGGAAAAATCTGTTTGGGGATTCATCATGTACACCTATACGTGAGTAAAAGTATGAATAGAACCTATGTTCGGAAATCGAAAATGGCGACCGGAAGTAGGGTTATCTTGGAAACGGTAAAACTTAGAAAAAATCTGTTTGCGGATTCATCACGTACGCCTATACGTGAGAAAATGTATGAATAGAACCTACGTTCGCAAATTTGAACGAAGCGAACCGGGAAATCGAATACGACGTGGACGTAGGCGACGGGTTCGTTCATCCTCACAGAGCGGACCTCTACCTTCAATTCGACGTGGTGAAGAAAGAAAGCGGAGACGCGTTCCCCGCAGCAGCAAATTTGATACTCGTGGACAACTTCGTGCCTCACCTGTTCTCGCAGGTGGAGGTGAGGAAACACAACACCGTCATCGACAGAATAGATTATCCAGGCATCACGTCGACGGCAGTGGGAACGTTGAAATTATCCAAAACGGACGCAGCATACTACCAGGCGGGAGGATTCGAAGCCGGGACGAAAATATCGACGAGAAGTCACACGGTGCTCTTTCCCATGCATCTGCTTCCGGGATTCTTCTCGGACTACAAGGAGATCATGTGGAAGGGAGGACTGCGCGTCACGTTTCGAAGAGCGGCCAACGACAACGACGCACTGATGCGATACACCAACTTGAACGCAGACGGCACGCCGATAGCCAACACATTACCCGAAGCAGCCAAATGCGTCATCCGGAACATGGAATTGAGAATGCCGATCGTGGAATACGAGACGAACTACGCCCTCAAGTACAAAGCGGAGATATTGAAAAGTCCACAGGTGCCGATTCACTTTCACGGTTACCAGTGCGTGCAGAAGTTGGCGTCGGGAAGTCACATGGAATTCGACGTGACGACGCAGTTCAACAACATACAGTTCGACATGCCAGATTTCGTCGTAGTGCTCTTTCAGACCGGGCGCGATAACAATCAGGAAAAAGATTCCAGCAAGTTCGACGACTCCAAGATCAAGAACGTTTATCTCAAGAATGGCAGGAACGAAGTGTTCCCGCGCGAGAATTACAACCTCGACATGACCAAAAATGATTACCTCAAACTTTACGAAGCGTACTCCGCTTACAAGCGCGTGACCGAGGGAAGTGTGGACATGTACTACGCGCCCAGCGAATTCAAAGCACGGAGACCCATGTTCGTCATCAACACGACGAAGAGGAAGCAGGTGGTGGTCAACGATCGCACCAACATCAAGGTCGTGTGCGAGTTCCACGACGCGCTGCCCGATGATACCGTGTGCAGCGTCATCCTGATTGCAGAGAAGTCCTTCGCGTACGACGTGAAGAACGAGAGGGTGACGGAACAGTTTTAAAATTTGTAAAAAAAAATTGCCACATACTAAAAAAAATCTACACATTTTTAGGGTATATAAAAAATATGTGAAAAAACTTTAAAATACTGAAATAAATAAAACAAACGGAGTCCAATGTAAGTTAGTTCGGTGCGTAAATAAAAAAAATGATAGGTTAAGTTATATCACTTAGGATCGTAAAAAAAATTAAAAAATCGTAAGAAAAAAAATAGGTTAAGTTATATCACGTAAGATCGTGATATACCTACCAAGTATGAGTGGGGAAAAAAGTGGTGCAGTGAAAATTTGTACTAAAACATCGCTGAACGCTAAAACATCAACAAAAAATTGTCAAAATATGTCAAAAACTGATATTCAATTGATAAAAAAAGGGATGCAAATGCATACCTACCAAGTATGAGTGGGAAAAAGGGAAATTTTACTAAAACATCGCTAAACGCAAAAACATCGACAAAAAATTGTCAAAATATGTCAAAAAGTGATATTCAATTGATAAAAAAAAGAGGCTACAAATGCATACCTACAAAGTATGACTTAGAACCGGCTAATTTACACTACTTACTAAGTAATTACTAATAACAGCATATTCAGGGAAGTTTTAAAAATCGCAAATGGTCAGAATCTACCATATTCGGAGTTTGGTGAGTTTTTCATGGCATTTAGGGAAGGTGCTGTAGTCTTTAGAGCATCCATCTTCCCTCTACCCTCCCCCACATTCCTTTAACCTAGAATATTCATATGTTTTTATAAATCAACTTGTTAATTGTCAACGCACGATCAATACAGGGAAAACAACAGGAAGACACCACTTTCACTTATTCCCGAACTCGCACTGTACAGCCCCGTTAACAATGAAGACAGTATTGTTTTGTCAACAACTTCGTTGAATATTTTATTTGTCCACAACAGCGCATGAAGTTAAATATTGACGGAAACAAAATAACGCTACACTGACAGATTATTAAGTGTACATTAAATGCAAATAGTTGCACAACCCATTCAAAGTCTTCCGGCTACGATATTGACAAGTTTCTCTGCAATGGTGGATAATTCGTACGAAATTCCACACTAAAATGGAAGTTAGCTGATCTAGCTCTTAGTGCCAACTTAGTTATTTTGGAACCAGGTTTGGTCAAGTTCATCAAAATACTTATATTGAACGATTTCCCCCCTTTTCTCTTGATTCAATATGTCTACTTCCAATTCCACTAATTTACTTCGCTTCTAAATCAAACTTTCCACTTGTATTCAATATTTTCCTCCTATCGTAACTTGAAAATAATGCTTTCCACTTTCAATGCGATATATTCCTCGTTTGGTGACTTATAAATATTGCCACTTCTCATTTTCTGACTTCTAAATGCAGCTTTTCACGACTTCTAAATGAAACTTTGGACTCTCCAATTGATATATTCCTTGTTTTAAGACTTCTAAATGGAACTTTCTATTTCCATTTCTAATTCGACATTTCCCCTCTTCCCATACCCTCCACCGAATGTAACATTTCATTCTTTTAATTCCATTTCCACTTTCGACCCTTTAAGTGTCCATCCCCCTTCTCCCCTTGTAGCAACTTCTAAATTCAGCCATTGTAGAACGTGTGCGGGTCTCAGCACGTGTTTTATGCCCTTGATACGACCATCTTACGTGTCTCCCTTGCCGTTGCGCACAAGAGCAGGACAGATGAAACAAAAATACGTATACCACGGCAACAAGCCGTGTAGGAGATCCCCAACCCCGTCTAAGCAAACGGCAAGCTTACGACCCTCCCTCCATCTACAAATTTTATGCGAGAAGAACGAATTAGACGGAACAATCGACTAAATTTTTTATCGGGCACTCTCCTTTCCGGCCCTCACGAAAAACGTTTAGGCAGGCAACAGCGAAACGTAAATAAGAAGCTGCGTAGGGAAGGATGGGGGCAGAAATTGGGCGGAATAAATAGCCTATGGGGTAGTTTATAGATGCTCCTTTTTTTCCTCTCTCCCCTAACCTCCCTGTCTTAATCTGGAGGGAAGAATTAATTCTTAATGAAGTCCAAAGCGTTGATTCTCCCAAACTCTCGCCCTCGAGAAAGTAACTGGAGGGAATTTCTTTTCTAAGAAATTGTGTGTAAATGTCTCTGTATTTTCGTAAAGGCACTGAGTGGATTTCTAATTCAGTGTTCTTCATGTTAAGCAATGCCACTTAGGATGGGAAGTTTGATTGATTGAATGATTTGGTTTATTTTACTTCGATTTTTTCCACTTTAGGCTAATCGCAAAGATGATGATGAGTAATGATGTGATGAAGTTGATGGAAGGAACACTCACAAACACCCATGTCTGGATTCGAACCCGGGACCCCTGACGGACGTCGCTGCGCTGATGGGAAGTTTGTTCCTTTCTTGTAACGAAATGGTGTATTCCCATCAAGTCCTCGTAGAGTGTATAGATATGTTTCTTTATCGTCAAACATTAATTGAAACACTAAAGCAAATAATAATATTAGTATTGAACCTTCATTATTCAAATACGGTTGCCAAAATTCCACATACAAGATAAAACCACACCAGATCAACGTCCAAACAATAAAATCCCAGTAACTAAAAATCTACATGTTAGTCAATAACCACTTTCTGGAATATAAAATTGCACCATCTACTAGAATTTACATCATAACACATGGAAAGTATTTATCTTCTAATCATAGAAGTCTAAATGTCACAATCGGGCGTATGCGAAGCAAAGAATAGTTTTGGAAACTAACGCATTCTCTCAGTAAAAGCAGAAAGGAGAAGAGATTCATTCCAAACGAACAGTTGAATGCATTGCGTACTGGCTTAAGCCCATGCATCTTGAAAGAGATCGTTCCCGTCTACTGTTCGAATCCTGCGACGATTTTATTTGCTTCCCTCAGGGGTCGTAAACAAAGAAAACGACGATTCCGCGAAAACCCATATATATTCTTGAAGGAAATGCTTGAAATCTTTCCCTTGCATAAACTTGAGAACTCAGATAAAAGGGTTATCAGCGAAACAGATCATTTATAACAGTCGTGAATCCCACTGCGTCTTATCTAATTCTAAAGTAGCTTGGATTAGTTTTCTAAATAACTATTTTGTCTATGTTGGGTTTTGTCTATGTCGATATATATGTTACTATTGCAGTATAATCGTAAACCTGTTTCTCTTTTGGAGAATTGCTAAGGAACGTTGAGTCTGTTTTGTCTTTGTTTTAGACCATGAAGTTACGGTTTGGTGTCTTCTTAGTATCAAAGTTCCAGTTTTGTCTGTAAATTCACACGTTTTTGTTTTGTTTGTACGCCAACAAGTTCCTGTTTTGTCTGTCTGTAGGCTCACAAGTTTCAATTTTGTCTGTTTGCAGATCCACAACTTCTTGTTTTGTCTGTTTGTAGATCCACAAGTGCCTATTTTGTCTGTGTTTATATCCACAAGTTTCTATTTTGTCTGTGTTTAGATCCACAAGTTCCTGTTTTGTCTGTCTGTAGATCCACAAGTTAATTTGTTTTATCTTTAGTTGTTTTGACTGTTTGTAGGTCCACAAGTTCCTATTTGGTCTGTTTGTAGACCCACACATTGCTCTTTGGTCTAACTTTAGGTCCAATTTCTTCTCTTTGGTCTACTTTAGAACCACAAGTTCTCCCTTGGTCTGTTTTAGACCCACAAGTTCCTCTGGTCTGTTTTTAGACACACAAGTTCCTCCTTGGTCTGTGAGTTCAAACCCATAAGATGATGTTTTGGCCCTGTTGTAGAATTTTCAAGTTCTGATGGCGTCTTTCTATAGGCTGTAAACATACTAATATTTATTCCTTACCACGTAATTTTCAAATTGTATCTCATATTTATGAGAAGCAAAAGGCAATAATATCCTTTGGTCAATATAGAATAAAAATCTGATGCAATACATTATCCTCACGATCAAATCTTTTCCCAGAATACCTTGCACTTTTTATGTTATTTTTCCTTCATTTCGGGACATCGATTCCTCGCTCCCCCCAAAAAGACAACGCTTCGCGTGGAAGGAGGTGGAAGACATTATTGTGCGATCGGAACGACATCTGGTGTTTGGATGGATATAGATGCCCGCTGTTCTTATTCGTTACCCCGATCTGTTACCAGCTTGTTCCTTACACCATAGCATTTCCAGATTTTTTTTCTATCTTCTCACTTCTATGCTTTCCTACTTTTTCACTCTCTCTTTTTTTGCCAAAGCATTTTCTCCTTCCTGCCCTTATTCTTGCGGTGAAATGGAATTCTCCGTGCGTGCTTCAAACCCAGTGACGCCATTCCCCGAAGCGCTGTAGGGTCACAGATGATTTACTGCGTGTACAGAAGGTTAGAAGGGGTTTCTTCCCCCTTTTGCTCACCCCCACTCTTTCCAGGCTTTTCTGGAAACGAGACTAATATCAAGTGGAGTCACCTCCAATCGTGCTAACAATAACACCGTCCTGACAAAAAAAAGAAGTGGAAGGAAAGCGTCTGCCGTCCCCTTTGCGCACGTAGACTGAGAATAACAACCCCCACAGTCTGTGTGGATGGTGCAGATGTCTTCAAGATGTCGTGTGTGAGGGGAGAACTATGACCTATCTCCACACTTCTTATGCAAAGTAGAATAGGGGCGTTTTTATTCTACTAATCTGTATTATCTCTTTTCATATTTTTATGCTGATAGTATTGGTCAAATAAAACACCAAACAGAATTTCGTTCCACGAATATTTTCTGCCAAAACTTTGGATGTATATGTTTCCTCTAAAAAAATATAGCTCTGATATGATATTCCATCCCTACTAAAGAAAATCCTAAATTTTGATTTTTCTTCAAAACTGAGTATCAGTTTTGGCCCTAAATTCCAGCCATTTTCATTGGA
This sequence comes from Lepisma saccharinum, assembly GCF_977018435.1. Taxonomy (NCBI): domain Eukaryota; kingdom Metazoa; phylum Arthropoda; class Insecta; order Zygentoma; family Lepismatidae; genus Lepisma; species Lepisma saccharinum. The sequence continues at coordinate 91,296,939 of NC_139231.1, read as the reverse complement.
GATGGTGAAAAAAAGTACAGAACATAAAATAAAGCTTGATAATGTACTGAAAACAATGTTTTTACAACAGCTTTCTATAATTTATCTTAGCTGAGTTGTCACAATTATCGCAGTTGACTGCAAAGACCAAAAATTCATAAAACTGTGAAAAAAATGGCCATTTTTAAACGAAGTCAAGTTTTAGAAAAATAATGCCTTTGAGATACCCTTGCAGAAAGGTTAAAACAACAAAAATATTGAAAATTTTAAAAATGGTCAAGCAAGCAGTGCTGGACCATACGGTATGGACTGACCCGTCTTCATTCTGGACAAAAGCTCTGGTCCTAATACAATTTCTGTGAGCTAAAAGTGGATAAACATCATACGTAGTAATGCTTCTCCCACGTACTCAACATTTCTAACAATATAATGTGTACTCATATTGCTGTTAATATGCGAGTGTTTTAGGGTCAATTGTGAAAAATATACCTGTATGCCAGTGGAAACAATGGTTCTTACATTGAATACTAAAACCTGTGATATCTTTATTGTGAACAATAGTACCTTTCTAACTTTTTTAAATATTATGTTGAACATGTATTGCTTATGCTGTGTAACAATTTTCATTGCGGTAAAACCTGGGATTCCCTATCAAACAATTACCCGATTGATTGATTGAGTTGGTGTTTTAAGTCCACTTCATGCACAGTAAGGCTAATCGGGACTGGACCTACAGTTTAAAGTGGAATCCGAACCACTATGTGCCTCCACCGGGTATCGAACCCGGGACCCATTGATTACAAGGCAACCACGCTACCACTGCGTCATCTCGGAGGCCCTAATAATTACCCGAAATGGGATGTTTTTTCATCACAACATATTACTTCCTTCAATTTTTTCTACTTTCTGGGCAGGTAAGAATGGTAGCATAGTTATTTTCGGTTAGGACTGTCCTTATCCTCTCCAACAATGCTTAAATCATCACAATACTCCACATAGTTTCCGAGATATGGCATATTTTGTGTCATATGGCGCGTTCGTTCGTCCACTCAATTTCTGAAAATCTTCAAAAATTTATTACTTTCAACATATTTATTGGACAAGTTTAATATTACATATTTGTCACATTGGAGCAAGTATCTATCAGTAAAAGAAATGGAAGCAAATCCGTGAACATGAAGCAACATTTTGTCTTTCAATTGGGTGATTTCACATGGAATGACCCAATAGGAAATAGACCTTGGATATGTAAGAGAGTTGGAAGTTAGGATGGGCTTCTTGTATTAATGAGCATAAACATTTCAGTAGAGTTGTTATTTCAAGTCCAATTTATGCAGCTGGCTAATTGGGACTGGACCTACAGCTTAAAGTGAGATCCGAACCACTCTGAGCCTCCACCGGATATGAACCCGGGAAAGGACTCTTCCTGCGACTTAGTGTATTTTGTAATTAAGTAAATACTATTTAATATATAATGTTGTATCAAGTATGATCGGTTCTATGACAGAAGATACAATTAACCTTCAAAAAATAAATTAAAATGGATTTATAATTAAGTGTAACAAGTGCTCAAAGTAGAAATTCCTAGTTGGTGGTGGAGCTTGTTCCAGTATGGAGATAGATGGGAGAATGCTTATATGGTTCAACATGAAGATAATAAAGAAGGTTTAAGAATGCTATACAATTTTCTTAAATGGTGGGACAGAATCCCGCCACTTTGAGCACTGAGTATAGGCTAATTGATTTCTTCTTAGCTCATTATCATTCGGCATAAGATAAAAAACACCAGAGAGTAATTTTACCGTCCTGGCTAATTTGAGCAACTATAACCAAAATCCTTAGCATATCTCCGGCGAGAAACATCAGTTAATGTTACATATAAACTTAACCATACTTTTAATTCAAGTCTATTACACCCACACGTGTTTCCAGGGTTTCCAAGGCATCGCACTATAGCCTATAATCAATTAGACTCATACCACATAGTATAATCACGAGTGAACCCTGGCCCATAAATGAGGGTCGGAGAAATGATGCATTCACTGCGTTGTTTTGTTTACGCACAACGTGAAACCGGTCTAAAATGCAAGGGTGAGTCTGTCAACGAATAGTGAAACAGCAGTGTTGCGAATATAGAGATGTTAAAGGACTGAATGTATCCAAACACATACCTATTGTGCACCTGAAATATATAGCCTTTCTCCTACATTCCTGCATCTACTAATGACATACGAAACACGGTAGAATGGTATGCAGTTTTTTAATTGTTTTTTGCAAGTAATGAGATACGATGGCATGATTTCTTTTAAATCAATTTTTCTACGTCGGAACACGTTCCAAAGTCTGCCTTAGCTTTCATCAAATGCTTTGGCATAGACAGTTAGTTATCTTCGTTGATTTTTGCGTGAATACTCGTGGAAAAGAAAGATGAACTTATTTGGAGCGTGTTCAACTAAAATTATAACGTAGAAAGCCTTACTTCAGTGTTAAGACACACATCCTATCCTATTTCTGTTTACTATTTTACTAAATTCTTTAAAAACAAAGTTTCTTAAATATTTCCAAGTTCTCACACATAATGGTATTTAAATAGCATATTATTCTAATCTTCTCTGCAAAATAAAATATATTTGGGAGTTCAAATTTTCAGGATGAAAAGTTGTGCCTCCATTCAAACAAAATAATTTCTGAGAGTTTTTGCTAAATCTTAGTATGCTCCTTACATTATTTATATCAACGGATACTGACAGATAGTTATTAGGCAAATAACGAAATACAAGGTAGCTCAAAACCTTAACGTTTCAAAAACCTAATAATTTGACTTGAATTTTGTTATTTAGCGTCGCTTTTCTGCCGCCTTTGGTATATCGCGACGACAGGGATGAGTGATGATAAAATACATTTTTGAAGGAAGACTCCCAAAGAACACCTATGCCCAAGCGGGGATTCGAGACCGGCACCCCTGGAGTCGTAGGCGCTTCGTTAACCATTCCGCCACGGAGGTCGGCCAAACACCTAATGAGAAAACCTTACCTCACTCCTGGAAACATTTCTCGAACACCTTGACAGATATCCAAAGCTGAAGGCATGAAGGAATACGTCGTTAACAATAATCATTCCCCTATCAATTACTCAGCTCTTCTCAAACAGAATGAACATAAAATTAATAAAAACCGAATTTCGTTCTTGCCTTTATTAGATTACACGCCATTATGTACCTGATCGCTAAATGCTTTTAATTCCCTCCTCCCCCTATTCCCACCACCACCATCCGATGCATTTATAAATTAGTTTCTCTGTCCGGTTGACATTCCTCATCGGCCCTGATTAGCCCTCTTGGACCTTTAACAATGTTTAATGTGACCAGTCGCCTAACGACTTCTGTTCCTGGACATAATACGATGTTGTTTTTTTTTCCCGCCCGGTCCTAATCGCGTCATCCAATTAGCCACCCTCAAACAATTAGTGTTATTGGCACTTTTGTATCTCGCTTGCAACAAAACAAAATTAGTTGTGTTTTTTATGTGGTAGCGTGGGACCTGCATTTTCCGCCTGCCTTGTGTGACCTGTTGAATTATTCGACCGGTATCACTTTTCTTTTTGGTTATCCATATGCTGCAATGATGGCGCCAGAGGGGGCAGTGGGCGTACTCCCTCGGTTGGCTAGTCTGCCGCCTACCTCAGCAAAAACGAAAAACTAGATAAATGGTATTTTAACGCAAATATGTATTTTTGGGTGAATTTTGGGAGATACCTCATACACTGGTCTTTGATACAGTAGCTCTGGTGTTCAAAGAATCGTTACATATCCAGCCTCCAACTGATTCCAGGTGAACTCCATTTCAATAACAAAAACCGAAAGATGAACTTCAAAATAGCATAGTTAAAAGATTAAGTCCATTGACTGGCATTTGCGAGTAAATGTACCAACAATGGGGAATGTTCAACAAAAATTCTGTTCGTATTTCTATCTTTTACGTGGCTTTTGTGCAGCTTTTGGCTAATCGCGACGTTGAGGATGCGTAACGATTAGATGAAATCGATGAAGGGACACTCACAAGCATGTCACAGGAAGGTTGCAGGTGAAATGGCATAATCCTAACTTTTCGCTGACCGTAACAGCGTACACGAGACATTTTGCAGAATAATTTATAGTACAGTACGGCACACATACACAGGGAGATTCCGTGACTTTGCAGGGTGGAAGGAGATTAACTCAAATACCAATATGAGATCAGAACACCCACTAAAGTTTAAACGCACAGCAATTTAACCAGTAGTAATACATTTACTATATTTTTAAATGCTTAAAACCTTTAGTTTTTGCCAGGCTACTTAGTTTATCATTAAACTAGGCACACACAGGAGATGTACTACGTAGAATGTTAGCGAAAAATGTAGGCTCGACCAGGACTTGAACCCGGGTTTCTGTCTTTCTGTGCCATTGATCTTCCACTGAGCTACCGAGCCGGCCTGGCTTCGCCTGATTTTTCGCTTCCGCTGTTTTACCTTTGTGGAATAGTCTCTGCCAATGCTGCCGCAACGGGACCTGTTGACGTTGCTTCTTTCCTCCCAGAGTAGATTTTACTTCATTAAATTAATCGCGGAGACTATTCCACGCAGGTAAAGCAGCGGAAGCGAAAAATGAGCGAAGCCAGGCCGGCTCGGTAGCTCAGTGGTAGAGCAATGGCACGGAATGACAGAGAACCGGGTTTGAGTCCTGGTCGAGCCTGCATTTTTCGCTAACATTCTACATAGTACATCTACTGTGTGTGCCTAGTTTAATGAAGAACTGAGTAGCCTGCAAAAACTAATGGTTTTATACATTTAAATATAGGCTAAAGCAAATTTATTACTACTGGTTATATTGCTGTGCGTTAAAACTTTAGTGGGGGTTCTGTTAAGTGTGCATAACATCATAATAGATATTATAGTTTATATTATGAACTACCTACGTGTGTAAATCATTTAACCTCTGCGTACATAAACGACAGAGATTTATACATGGCGACGAGAATTTAGTTAGAAATCGAGGATAAGTATGTTTCACGTCTAAGCTTTGTGTTATAGTGTAAATGTATAATGGCTTTAGTAGCTGGTTTTGATAAATATGATCCCCAAGATGGATTGATAGTAGAGTATTTGGAGCGCTTTGATAATTATAGTCAAACACAAGCTATTCCAGAGGACAAGAAAGTTCCTAGATTAATATCTGTCATTGGAAACAAGCCATATGAAGTTCTGCGTGAATTATTTCCACCTACATTGCCTCATGATAAATGCTATCAGGAAATTGCACAAAGATTAAAATCTTATTATAGTCCATCAAGTAACTATATTGTGCAAAGGTTAGAAAAGGTTAGAAAATGTGTATAGGAAGAAGACGAGCAAATAGAAGATTTTGTAAGGAGATTCGTACCATACCCTGTTCGATTAAGAAATATTGACCCTGGCAGACCTTGTCAGCTCCTGTTCAGAAATGTGTTGGGTAAGCCTTTCACAGGAAATGGTAAGAACACTGGCCTTTGGCAAGAGGTGACGAGAGGCCAAGCGAGGGTTTAAATAGGTGCGCATGAGAGCGACACGAGGTCTTTTAATCTGGAATCATCGGAGAAGCAGGAGCTACTGGTATTATTTCTAAACCGAACAGGGTAAGCTAGTCTACACCCATTCTGCCATTCGCATTGCTCACTTCAGTCTAAAACGAATCATGAGTCTATTTTAATGATAAGTTAGATATTTGTACCTGTCCGTTCAGGGCTGTCTCTAAGTATTAATCGGGAGGGGCAAGTTACATCCCTATTTAAGATCCCCGCGTTCAGGTTGGAACGCTACGTGGTTTGAGATGCGTGGGCTTTTCATCCATTTTTACGGAAATGTGATGAAAAATTAGAGCAACGTGGTTCTTTTGGAAATGAAAAGCGTCATGCCTTGTTTTCCTAAACAGACATGAAAATTGAAAGGTTAGGCTGTGGAATTTTTTCATTTATTTCACTCTGAAATAAATGAAAATTGAAATTCATTAATATCATGTTAGACTTGTTCTTCGCGGAAGTTTTTCCTAATGGGGGGTTATTTTTTTTAAATAAGGTACGTCACCATTGTTAGTAATGCCTTATGTCATTTATTGAGTTGGAGGACGAGCTTGGTACCACATTGGATAGGCTCATCATTCTCGCCAATAATGCTGTTGGTCCGTCTTTTGATGTGGAGGGCCTACCTTGTGCCTCATCCACCCCAATCAGAAGTTTGCGCAGTGACTTCTGTGGTGACCGAAGCACAGATGCCTCCACTCCTGCACATGTGTTCTGTCTTTTGGTTGGTGCACCAGGCCTCGGTTTGTCTTTGATACATCCCAACATAAACAGTTTCTTCTCCCAACGCAGTATTGTCACTTTTGGTGGTGCATTTTTTTTGGAATCGTCTTGTGAAATCTCGTCGCACATCCTCCATGGTCTTGCCGGTATGTGGACGTTCATGGGCCCAAACACTGACAACAAGGCGCTCTTCTACATTGTAGGAGCTTGTGTCAGCCATCTCTGCAAAAGAAACACTGAATTATAGATAACAAGACATTGATTCGGGGGGGTAACAAGACATATGGACCACCCTGTAGATTGCCATTTGGTGTACAGATTGCATTACAAATCTTTCAGAGAACGATTGAAGGCATACTTCGGGGAATATATTTTGTCATCCATACCAAGATGACTTATTTATTGTTAGCAAGGGTTTTGAACAAGCAGTTTCCACAACACTTGAAGTTCTAAACCGTTTGAATGAGTACAATGTTAAGGTTAATTGGAGCAAGTGTTCATTCTTCAAAAACAAAATTGATTATTTAGGATATACTTTAAGTAAGGAATACATCCTTCTGAAAAGATGCTGCATGCATTGATACAATGTCCAAAGCCTTGAAACACCAAACAATTAAAGGCTTTCCTTGGAGGTATTAATTTTTACATGCGATGGAAATGGACAAATGATTATCAGCAGCAATTAGAAGCAGCTAAACTGACAGTGTGACGCATCTCAAAATGGATTAGGTTCGCAATTATGTCATAAAGTACAAGGGGAATTGCGTACGATTGAATGTATTTCATGTACATAAAATAAGAATGAGGTTAAGTATCCTATGCACGAAAAGGAAGCTTTATGTATCGTATATGCAGTGAGGAAATTCCAAAAATACGTACAAAGTAGATCGTTTGAAATATGGAGAGATTCAACGCCAGCTAAACAATTGTTATCTATGAAAAACCAATTCCTATTATGGCGTCGCCACGCATTCAAGGGTGTTGTTTATTTTTGGCTTCTTTCACATATAAACTACAGTAGTATGTACTAAAAAGGTTGAACTTGCAGACATGTTATCAAGGTTGCCACTTCCTGACGTACATGATGATGATCCTAGGCAAGATGAATTTGTGTACCAGGTTACGCTTACGCCGAATGCAAAGCAGGCGATTTTGACTTATTCTAAACGAGATGAAATTCTTAAGTTAACGAAATCTTATTGCAAGAATGGATGGCCACAAGATGTGAAAGGGTTCAAAGGAAATGAATTGAAGAAACTGTTGGCGTACAAGAGAAGACAGGCAGAATTAAGCATTACGGTTGAGTTTCTTGTTTTGGGGTCGGAGACTGGTGGTTCCTAAAGGTGTGCGAAATTACATTATTCAGAGAGCCCATGAAGATCATTGTAGTATTGTAAAAATGAAACTAATGCTCAGAGAGAAATATTGGTGGTCAGGAATATATAAGGCTTTTGAAGATTATGTAAATAAATGTGAAGTTTGTGCGGTTGTCAAGCCAAATACAAGTGCTAAGAACTATAGTACATGAACTGAATGCAGACATCCGTGGGAAAGGATGCATATGGATTTTTTTGTGTATAGAAGTGTTACTTACATTATAATAATAGATGCCTACAGCAAATGGGTAGACTGTGATGGAGTTTTAACTACTTCATTTAAAGAAGTAAAACATTATCTAATTAAATATTTTGCTATTTTTGGCTACCAAAGTGTATTGTGGTAGATAATGGTCCCCCATTCTCATCTTCAGAATTTAAAACATTCTGTGATGAACGTCACGTCAATTTGTACCATTCTCCTGCGTGCCATCCTGAAAGCAATGGACAGGTCGAGCGAGCCCTACGTGCAGACAGTGAAAACAAAGCTAGACTGTGCTGTAAGGGAGTAATTGAATAAGAATACGGATGTCAACGTTGAAGAATTATTGCAGGTGGCTTTGAGAAGCGAATATGACGCATCAGGTGACAAAACGCCACAGCAAATTACATTTTCCTACATTCTCAGGAATAAATTTGATGTCCAGATGGAAGAAATATTAGATCAAAACTGCGAAAGGGATAAAGCAGAAGCAGATGAAAAGGTGAACCAAAGAGACGATTTTGTATGGGTTATGCTACCATTTAAGGACGAGGAATGCTATGAGGTATGTCAAGGGGAAAATTATAGCACGGAAAAGCAAAGTTACATGACTGGTGAATGTTGAAGGTAGAAACCGGGTCGTGCATGAAGATCAGTTGAAGTGGATACAAGACAAGTAAGATAGATATAATTTTGGAAGTTAGAAGAAGGAGGAGGATAATGATGAACGAATTCATGGACCAGATACAGGTCAAGACGGCGGATCAGTTTTCTGCGATGAAGACTTATTCATTACAGGAAAAAGTGGAAGTAATGGCAGTGGTTCTGTGGCGGCGGAAGCTTCTACGCCAAATGACCACCCGACTTCATCGTAGTTGGATGATTCCTGCAGCCCACGTCTGTGACAACAGCAGCATCAGTGTAGGAGATCCTCTCAACAGAGAAAACCGCCTGATAGACTGAAATATAACTAATGTAAGTCATATAAGAAAGAAGGGGAATGTTAAGTGTGCATAATATCTGAATCGGTAGTCAATTGTTTGAAAAGTTGTTATTGATGAGATTGTGTGTTCAGCCATCTTAGAAACGGTACTTGTAAGTCTAGTATTAAATCGTTGTTATTTTGTATCCTCGTGTTCATTATATTATGAAGTACCTACGTGTGTGAATCATTTAACCTCTGCGTACATACACGACAGGTTCCTTATCTCATATTGGTACTTGAGTTAATCTCCATCCACCCTGCAAAGTCACGGAAGCACCCTGTATATGTGTGCCGTACTGTACTATTAATCATAGTTCCTCGGCGGACGCCAGTGCTGTTGGACGTGCTGATATAGTTGTTCCCTGACAGTGCATTCCCCGAGTGTAGCTATTGAGTGAACTACAACAAATTGGACTTGTAAAGTGCGAGACAAATCGATAAACCAGTAAGTACTATAGTGGCAAGTAAGAATAACGAAATGAATAGGGTAAACTCGATAAAGATAAGCTTTCCAGTGAATATTCCTAAACCGAGGGCAACGGATATACATAAATTTATTCACGGACAATTTCGTCTGCACGTTGACGAATTGATGGGAATACAACTCCCGACAATTATGTGTTGTGTGTATATTAAATTTGTGAGAGAAGCGACAACTATTAGAACATCATAGGCCTGACATGGAGTTTCGTTACGCTGATGCCAATAGTGTGAAAGTGTCATTAGAAGATGCGGGAAGGGAAGTGAAATTTGTGCGTGTCTTTAATCTGCCATTGGAAATGACGGTGATAGTGTGAAAGAAAAACTGCGAGAATTTGGAACTGTCGATAGTGTAGACAAAGAACAATAGTCGCGGAACTTTCGATACCCAGTGTATAATGGAGTGCGAGTGGCTAAAATGGAAGTCACAAAATAAATACCGCAATTTCTAGTAATCCGCTCGTTTCAGTGTCACGATATCTATTATGGACAGCAACGGACTATGATGGACAGCAATATTAAATGGAATAAAACTTTTTAATATTTACGCATCTTCTGGGTCACAAAACAGGATACAGAGGAACCACTTCTTTCTAGAAGACGTCGCAGAGGAATTACGTGGTAATAATACATCTATCAAATAGAAGGTGATTTTAATTCAGTTCTAAGAAACCATAGATCAACCAGGTTACAACTACTCACCAACTTTAAAAGCATTACTAGATGGATTACAATTACTGTAGTTGATACATGGGAATATGTTAAAGCAAATTAGGAAGGTTATACGTACATAAAACCAAATCATACCTCGCGCAATGATAGAATTTATGTATCTAATAATATTAAGCACCATGTTTCTAACGTGCAAACTTTCCCAATTTGCCTTACAGACCATTTTTCATATATTGTTAGGATCAAAATAGACTCAGATAATATTTGTAGAGGACCACGTTTCTGGCATTTAAATAATGCATTGATCCAGATCAAGGAATTCATAGTACATTATCAAGAAAAATGCAAGACGTGGTCAACAAAAACCACTCAAAGACAAATGTTGTTGAGTGGCTAGATAGTTCCGTAACGCAACTCCCATGCTGCGTTTGGGATCGAACCAAGAACCTCTACATTTAATTGGGTGATGTAGCTATTCCTCATTCATCTCTCAGATGGTTATCACTCGCTTGGCCTGAATGTGATAAATGCAAGAGGTTACATTTAAAGGAATGGCGATAGAAATTAACTTAGATTAGATATGGGTTTTATACTCTCCATGACTGAACCGATATGGATTGGTTAAGAAAAGGATATTACTTGCCTTACAAATATATGAAGATTGTTCCTACACTTGTCCTCTCAACTATCACTTGTCTGACCTCCCTGTCAGACATCGAATCTATCCCACACCATCGTCCAATAATCGTTCTCCACTTTGCTCCTCTCTCACAATCCGCAGATCTTACTCTCTCTCCTATCCTCCCCAACTGATCACACCTCCTGACAATTCAAACACTCATGCCACATACGCCTTCCAAGTCAATCACCCGACCTTTGCCTAATTACTTATTCAGCATTCCTTTCTCTGATACCTGCAATGCTAAGACTTTATACTTCTTACCCAATACCTTGGGTACGATACGGTTCCTTTAAAGTAGGATTCCAAAAATTTTGTGAAAACTATGGAAAACAAAAATATGAAGACAGAAATATTATGTACAATATCTACTATGCTGTTTTGCATGAATTAAAAAATCAAGCATTGCAAGATAAATCAGTACAAGATAAAATTAAGCATGTTGAGAAAACATAAATTTCCGCTGCAACGCAGCAATGTATGGTGTCCACACAAAATAAAACATTTTCGTCCATCTACACGTGACATTGAAGTTCGACCACTGTTAGAGGGGATCCTGTTTACCATGGTATAACGCCGCCCCGTCGGCGAATAACTGTGGCAATGCGTCGGGGCATGCTGCGGACGAGTCGTTCAAGGTATTCCACATCGATGCGGTGCCATTCCTCCTGCAGGCAGGCGATAAGAGCAGCCACTGTCGTGGGTCCCCTCTGTTGCACACGTCGCTTAAGAACACGCCACACATTCTCAATGGGCGAGAGGTCGGGACTCGATGGTGGCCATGGCAGAGTTAGCACGTGATGGCGAGTCAACCATTCTCTTGTCAGCCGCGCTGTATGAGGCCTGGCATTGTCGTGTTGAAAGATGAGACGCCGCCTGTGGAACAGGTGCCTTCGCACTGTGGGAAGATGCCGCTCCAGTATGCGTGTATAGGCGTGTGCATTCACAATGCCCTCACAGACGTGTAGTGGGCCAACCCCAGATGCCGTCATGCATCCCCATACCATCACTGACGTAGGTTTCTGTACCCGACATGCATAACATTTTGCTTCATTCTGTTCCTCCTTCCGACAAATGACTGTTTTCCGTATTTTCCCGTACACAACATTGAAAATGGATTCGTCCGTCCACAAAACCCTGTTCCACTGCCGTAATGTCCATCCCCGGTACATTCGTGCCCACCGTAGTCGATTGCCTTTGTTCAACATGGAAAGGAAGGGTTTACGTTTCGCCTTGTACACTCGGTAACCGCATCGCTGTAGGTAACGGCGAATGGTTCTGGTTGACACTTCAACGTGAAAGCGTTCTCGAGTCCACAGTCGTAATTCGGCCACAGAAACATGATTGTTGGTCTGGATATAGCGCCTAAATATCCGTAGGTCACGCACGCTCAGCAGGCGTTTTCGACCGGGGGCCTTACCTGGCTCTGTAGTACCCGTATTTTGGTGGTGTTTGATGATGCAGTGGACGGTTGACTTGGGTAAGTTCAGTTGGCGCCCTATTTCCCGTTTACTGAGTCCATCCGGTTGCAACTCCATCACTCTTCTCCTCACGGTGTTGTCAATAGGTTTGCCCCTGGCCATGGTGATGATGCACTGCGATTCCTCGGTGCACAGCACGCGCTTATATACGGCGGACTCCCTTATCGTGTCCGTGACGTCATGCTTCCGTCGAATGCGCCACTATCTGGAATTTTTCCGTATGGGTCTGGTGCCTGGTCGAAGTTCAGTGTCACGCGTATTGTTCCCCGCTTTCGTTCTTTACGTGACCTGGGGTGCAACATGCTGGGATCACGATTCTTACCTGCTCACACGCCTCCTCTTACACACATGCGTCACTTCTGCGGGTCACTCATTCCACCGCCTATGCCTCTGTGCATTTAATCACGTATTCCTTTCTGGTCGAACTTCATTGTCACCAAGGTTGTAAAATAAAAGGTATTCATGTAAGAAGTAAGGTACACAGCTTTGATTACGATGAAACATCCACATTATATCATATAAAACAAGAACAAAAAAGAGGTCAAAGAAAAATTATAACTAAAATTAAAACTAAACACGAGAAATAAATTATAACGCAATCTGAAATTTTAAAAGAAATATAGGAACATTTTCAACATAAATTTGAAACAGAAACGATCGACGTAATAGATGGTAACGTAATAATAAATCATATATCCACAATACTTCAGGATGAAGATAGAAATGTATTAGAAAAAGAGTTTAGTCACGATGAAATAACTAAAGCTGTTTTCAGTTTACGTGAAAATGTATCACCAGGTATATATGGTATTACAAGTGAAGGTTATAAAAAGATATGGCCTACTATAGGACCTACATTAAAGAAGTGGGTTGATGAGGTATTTCACAAAATTAAGATAGGAAAAAATTGTAGTACTGGAGTGAATGTTTTAATACCTAAGGTAAAAAAAACGATAATAATTAATGACTACAGACCAATTAATCTAATGAATGCTGAGTATAAAATCTTAACAAAAATAATATCAAAATAGGTTAAAGCCATATATGTTATTGGAATATATGTATGAAATGCCAAGTGTTGTCACCATGCACCAAGCATTGATGATAACCAGAGATATAATAGCCATATGAAGAGAAAAATGACACTGACAAACCTATTACGCCTGACTTTGCATCTGCATATGATTATGTTATCCATAGATACTTAAAATTAGTCTTCCAAATCTTGGGTTTGGTGATAATTTTATTAGTTGGTTACAATTATTAACTAGAAATATATATATTACGTACTTGTTAATGGGTTCATAACATCGAAAATACAGGTGAAAAGAGGAGTCTTACAAGGATCCCCGTTAAGTTCATATGTGTTCATGTTACCTTTATCAGCTTTTTTAACATGATTCAAACAAAATTGTTATCTCTGAGATATTGTGAAAATAACTTACATGTATGTGAGTATATTGACGACGTAACAGCCTTCATTAACTCGAAGACTGATTATAGGCATGTCCAAATGAATACATGCAAATATCAGGTGCAAAAATTAATTATAAAAAATCCTATTTGTTGCCACTGGGAAAGCAAACGAACTTATCATATCGATATGAAATTGTAACTATTGATAAAGTAAGAATATTGAGGATAGTTTTACAGAATAAATTACAAACGACGATAAATATAAACTTTGAAACAATAACAAACAACGTACAAGGTTTGATAAAAACCAATGTGTCAAGAAAACTATCGTTTATAACACGAGTGCATTATTTAAACAGATACATATTTGCAAAAGTTGGGTTTGTTGCAGCACTCTTTCGTTTGTCACGTTTACGATCGCTAGCTACGTATTCCTTGTGGCAAGGTCAGATTTTCTCAGTGGCTTATAACTAGGGGTCGGAAGTTGAAGACATATAAATTGCCAAAAAAACTATAAAAAGACCAAAAAAATATAAAAAAGGGACCTAAAACGGAAAAAAGGACGTACACAAGTAATCCAAATTAATTAATAACTTCAGTTTTAATTACATATTTAATTAATAAAGAAAATACAAAATTCTGGTGGTATGAAAACACAGTGCGAAAAACTATATGAATGAAATGCATCTTCTTTCAGACATTATATATTTTTAAGATTAACATAATATGAAAAATCATATTTGAAGAATCATATTTCGTCTAACCACACTAGGGTTACAGAAGAAGGTGAAGTTGCAAAAAAAGCCGTTAAGATCTAAAAAAAAGGCTAAAAAAGAACCAATAAGCCAAAAAACGCCGAAAAAGGCAAAAAGGACAAATAAAACCTACCTTTTTCTGGCCTACAATGACCCAAAATGAACATATATTATGTTGGTCCTCGTCTTCGGACACTAGGGAAAATAAGAATTTTACCTCAATTTCCGAGCCCTACTTAACACTTATAACACTGTAGTGCAACAGCAAACAGCAGGTGGATTGGGACTAATACACGTGGAATGGAGAGCAGCGGCCTTGTTCAACACGCGCAATCTACAAACTTCCTAAAAGTTGTATATGTATGAAAAGATGGTATCTTATATTTAACCATGTTCACATAAAATGTAACTTGTAATCTATATAATAAAAAAATGATAAAGAAATGGCACTGAATGCCAGAGACCCGGGTTCGAGTCCTGGTCGAGCCTGCATTTTTCGCTAATATTCTACTTACTCTGTTCTTCTTTGTTGATTTTATACCCATTAGCGGACAGAAAATAAATAGAATTATCTGTGACCGATTGTGAGGAGCAGCCCCAAATGTAACGCTTTCAGAAAATTGCTGACGAGGCGCACAGGGTTATCCCGATATGCCTGTCTTGGCCTGTGAGGAGATTATCAGATTGAAAATTAATGAAAAAGTTCCAATTCTCACCTGTTTTGCCACAGACAATAAAAAGGATGAGAAATTGTGAAGGAGCTGCATCAAAATCATCATTCAGGTACAAATAAACACACAGGACAACTGAAGTTAGATGAAGCATTACTGAATTTGCAACACTGGCCTTCTCGATGTTTCCCCCCTGCTTGCAAATTGCGAACGTGTGACAAGCATTACAGCGACAGCGAAAGTATTCCGTGTACATCATTTTCGAACTGTCACACGTTTTGCTTTCGGGACGACACTCGCTCTCCTATCCGTTGGAGTTGTTGATCATATCACTGTCTTGTCTCAGATATAAATGCCTATCTTCATCATTTCCGATTTGGTCGCCAGGAGCAGCGTACTCCCTTGGCAATGAATAAGGTTGTGCAGAAAACAAATCTGCAAAGACAACTCATTAATTATTTTCCACGGTTGTTTTTCTAATCATTAGATTAGATTATACATACATGCAAAGATTAGTGTACTCTTCAAGATGGTTTGTTACTGGGTTAATGGTAAAAAAATTATCATAATATTGCGGTATGTTCATAAATGATCGTGCAGTCATGTAGTTACACATACGCACATGCACACATATTAATTTCTTCGAAATAAAATGTTATACGTTTTATTCTCATGGCACGTAGAATAGATGAAGGCGAAAAACTTTTACTAATTATGTATTGCTAGTTGAACCTTCATTTAAACACTACAAAGCCCTGAAAGACAGCATTTTATCATATATACGAGGGTCGGCTGGAAAGTTTCTGTCCTGACCCAGAAGGAAGCATTTTTGGTTCATGAAATTTTTGTGTGTTAGAGAGTAGTTCTTATATTGATACCCTACGAGGTTACATGTTCTAACGTTGAGCCGTTCCTGTTCAGCAGGTGGAATTGTGTCAGGATGGAGTCATCTGTGACTGAGCAGCGCATCGCCGATCGTGCAGTGATTCGATATCTCTTCCTGAAGTGTTGGACGGCCAGACAGATTCATGAGGACATGCAAAACACCTTACATGACAATGCCCTATCCTATGCAACAGTGCAGTGGTGGGTGAATAAATTGAATCGTGGACGACAGTCCCTCAGTGATGAACCTCGAACCGGGCGCCCGCGGAGTGCTTCCACCGACGACATCATCACGAAAGTGCATGACAAGATCATGGCGGATTGCCGACTGACGCAACAAACTATTGCAACACGTCTAAGCATTTCGAAGGAGCGCGTGCATGTTATTATTCGTGATCATTTGGAAATGCGCAAGGTGGCTGCGCATTGGGTTCCACGAGACTTGACATTTGACCAAAAACGCACACGATCGAAGCTCTCAGCTGCACATTTGCAACGCATGCGTGCAGACCGTGAAGATTTTCTGAACAGGATTGTGACTCAAGATGAAACATGGTGTCATCATTTCGACCCCTGCTATGAAGACACACCTGAAGGGCAAGCATTTCCGCACGGACGATGATGTTATGGATGCTGTTAATGACTGGTTACACACCCAGGACGAAACTTTTTTTTCCAGTGGGTTAGAGAAACTGGAGCTACGCTGAGAAAAGTGCATTCAAGTAGAAGGGGACTATGAAGAACGCACATAAAATTTCAGCTCGCTACCACATCTCCTTTCCCTTCAGGCCAGAAACTTTCCAGCCGACCCTCGTCTGTATATGCAACCACATGCATGAGACTTCCTAACACAGAGCTCTGGCACATTACATGTATTTATGGAGGGCTCATGAACGGTTACGTCACGTAAGAAATTTGCAACTATTGGTTTCTGCCATTAAGCATGCTCACATTTGCTATTCCCAAATGGGTTCTGTAAATACGCTCCGCGAGCCTTGTATTTCCTTCATGGTGCATGTGCGAGGAGACATAACGTCGTGTAAGAAACAAGCTACTTAGCCACACCCATAGTTGCGATTCCTGCATAGCTTTTGTAATTAAGCGATCGAGATAGAACGTCGCATCCCGACCATTAAAAGCCTTCTTTCTAGAATTGAAGTGACTCCTAAAAGAAGCCAGAAGATGGATTAGGCAGTATCTTTATGAAGGAGGAGTTGTACTTATAGACAAGGTGAAGGAAAGCTTACAGCTAGAATACAAATACGTAGTTTTGATTTTGTGAGTAGAAGCATTACCCATGGTGTAACCGTTGCTACAGCGGTACTTAGAAAGGTAAGATTTGGGTATTCGCCCCTTCCGAAAGAATAGTAACAAAAATAAAGAATGAAAAATAGACTGTCCACTTCTTTATTTACGTTCTAAATTTCTTGCATAGAGATGAATTCCAACTGTTACGTAAACAGCTGGTATAAATGCATAGAACAAGTTCTTAAACTATAAATCCACTTTTGTATAAATATAACTCGAGATCAAGAATGTGTGGAGCCTTCCCCCAAACACTTGTTTGACACGTCCTTTCCCATTGCACTAATATTTATTGTTATTAATTATATTTTCTCTTGTACAAATGTTTATTGTTCTTAAATCTTAATTTCTGTAATTTACCTATCACTGATAATGTCAGGATAGTGACTAACCTGTATATACTTATCTTGTAAGAGCTGTTACCATGGAAATTACGAGTGTCTTTTGTCTTGACTTGAAAGTTCGGACTCGGTTTTTTTAATAGAGTGATCAAGTTGAATTATAAGAAGTTTAATTTCTTTGAGTGAAATGGATTATATGTTAGGCATATAAGTATTTAGTTTGCAAAGAAGTAAAATATACTTCCTTTTTCTTAGTGCAAACTTAACTTTGATGTTTATTTGGTTTGAACAACGAAGAGAGATATTACCCTGTACCCTGAGATGCATCACGTGTATGTTTTCGAGTCTTTCATGTGAATTTATTATTTGCTCTGGTAGTTAAATCATGTTCTTTTGACCAAAGAACGTGGAAGCGGCCCCGGCGCCCACCCAGCGTCGAATAACTTGGGTACCTGGGGGAAACCCAGGGGGGTAGAGGCGGTCAGGGGCTTGATGCTGATCACATCACCCCCACTCACGACCGGATCAAGAAAGTGTGGGGCGTTACCCCCACACCCCCTATACGCCTTCATGGCGTGGTGCTATGCACAGGGGAGCACTTTACCTTTTTTTTTACTTTTACGTGCCGTCTTAATGGAACGATACACTGCACAGGCGAATTAAAAAAAATCGTTGTCTCGCACTGTCTTAAAATACACTCCGTGAAGTAAGTCTGCGTCCAACTTCGGGATTTCAATGACCACCAAACAGAATATTGTCACATCTTTATACAACACAAAATATATGGTCATATCAAATATCACCAGTTATAAGATTCTCAGTTTCTTATACAACACAAAATGCCTCCCCATTTCATCAATCAGAAGATTATTGCCTTTTTATACAACACAAAATACCTCCGCATTTCAATTATCATCGAACAAATGGTTCTCATTTTTTAAAACAACTTAAAATACAGAATCATCAATACATCAAAAGGTTTTCAAATGTGACTGTTATTGATTTACCCCCACACCCCCTATACATCTTCACGGCGTGGTCATAAGCACAGTGGAGCACTTTACCTTTTTTATTGATTTCCATATATACACAATGTTTATAGATATTATAACTTTGCTCCATTTCAAATATCACCAAGCGGAAGATTATCGCATTCTTATATATCTTAAAATACTGGGTGTGACATCAACACACCAGAAGAATTCTCAAAAGTGGCTTTATATGTTTTGTGAAAATATTGTTACTTTGTTCCAAGAGTAGAATTTGCAGAGTTAATCTGATCTCCAGTTAATAACACATACCCACAACAATGCATGCAGAACAGATACAGAAATTAACATCGCATGGCTTTTCGGAGTTCTCGTGATGGCCATTATGAGTGTCTAACAACCCATTGTCGTCGGCCATTTTGATGCCGGTTTGATGGCCTGTTCGGAACGCAAGCTGGCATTCTCTGGATTTCGAGGAATGCCAATGAACAACTTGATGAAAGGGTGGTAAACAAATTGAAGGGCATTTGGCCGTGAACGTAGGAGCTTATACTTCGCAAATTAGGATGACGAACATAACTTCAAGCTTTGGTAGTCCGGCTCGGGCTTTCAAAATGGGGCATTCTTTTCCGGAGGCTTTAACGGCGAGAGGGAAAGAACGATTACGACTCATCAAGTTCATTTCGGAGTGGAACTCTCACTGGACAAAATTACCACAGCGGTACGGAGCGACGGTTTATAAAACCAGGGGCAAAGCTGCAGGTGTGCCGTTCGTGAAAAACATCCCCCATCTTTCGTTTACAGCTAACACCAACACAATCCCATTGCATTGTGGGAACCTTGAACACAAAAGGGTATGATTTGCAGAGGGTTGACCGCATAGAGAAGGTTCAAAAATGCTTAGCTTTATGGTTTTCAGCTGTTGAAGCGCGAAGCGTCCTTGAAAAGGGGGCTCGTGCCCCTCTTTGTTTATTAAAAAAATCTATCTGCCAATTCTTGGAAATGTGGAGTTTTATGGGCTAATAAAATAGAAGCCGTAAAGCGGAGTGCCGCTCTTTTCTAAAATAGTCACTGATCTACCACTTTGTAAACTGTCAACATCATAAACTTTCATCCATAAACTACAAATGTTAAGTATCATACGTATTTACCGTGTTTTAGATGTCATTCACAAGTACGTAACTATGAAGTATTTCGCGAATACAAAATACAAAATTTTGCGTAAAGTACAAATACAAGTACAAATAGGCTAATCGGGACTGGACCTACAGTGGGATCCAAACCAGCATGTTCCTCCACCGTGAATCAAACCCGGCCCGTTGATTACACAGCGAGAACGCTACGAATATGAATGTGGTTACAGCACCGACTTTCCATGTTATTCATAAAAAAAAAATCCCTTACTCTCCAACTTTGAGATTTAGACTTCCAGATGAAGGTTAAGCAGTTAGAGGTTGATGTGCGGAATGTTTTAATAACAAATCCCAGAATCAGGATTGATGTGTCTCATACTAAGGGGTCGAAGAGAAACAAGAAAACAATTTATAACTGTCAAACATGGTTGAGATGCGGGGATTCTGGGAGATACAGGAAGCTGGGAACAAATGTGAAGGTTTACATATATCTTCCTTCAGTTTTCAGACGCAGGATTATGTCGGATCAACATTGTATAAGAAACCGCCACATTTTGAAACCCTAAGTAAGGCGAAAGCCCTGCATGGCGAAAGCCCTGTGCTTTCCTCTTTGGTCCCCAAGGAATTCTACGTCCCAGCCACGCCAAAGCTGGTGCGTAGACGTAAGCAGTGTTGCCAGATAAAGCTTTGAAAATTCTTCCATTTGGTGAAAAGTTTGGCGTATAGAGTGTGGGATTTCCACTGTTGATGTCTTTCCTATGGCTCGATCTCTCTTCTCGGCACTTGTTTACCCTTATCTTTTTTTACATAGTGGTGATGTTATCAGCACCATAGTTAGGTTGGCACCCACTGATTAGAGGCTAGGTGTGCCATAGATTCATTTATGCCAAGACGATGTAGGTTAATACCCTACCTGGGATCACCCATCTTGAGAAACGAAACTAAGTCTGTATCTGAAAGGTACAAAATACAGACTTGAAGTATGGTATTGACGGAAGTGACGTCATCTAGTGCGGTTCGAAAGCGCCAAGTACACAAGCAATCGAGACCATAGCTCGGAGTACGGATCCTTGCAGAATTAGTCACGTGATTTCTGCACTCGTTGTTCATTTGTTTGAAGTCTTGGAGGTAGAAAGCCAGCAACGCAGGTTAAATCACGTTATAGGCCAGCAAGTTGTTGGTTGAAGTTCTTCTAATGTGTGGAAATGTATGTATAAGAACATTTGAAAATTCTATGTGATTTCTGTGGTGAAAACAAGTGTTTTAAAGCGAGGAAAAGAACGTGTCCTCAGTTTTATGTACTGATCGTATTTGGCGCTGCAGTCGAAGTGCAATTCGAAAGACTTTCACTTCCAGTCCACGACTTGAAGACCATACTCCAAAACCATACTCGGAGGATGCTCGCTTCAAGTATGGTCTTGCACCTTTCGGACACGGCCTAAGTCTTCCCCGTTGCAAGAGCGGACACAGCGAGTCTGTGACAACTACGCGCACCCCCAATCATCCCACCGCCTCATGGATCTAAGTAAAGACTTCGCAATATCGAACAACATTTCCAGCTCTCATTCGCTTATCGCCGTCTTTTTCGTTTCTGTTTCCACGTAGGAATACGTACCTCGCTCCTAACTCGCTGTCAACCTAGTTATACTGTTTACGATCGAGTAAAAAGACACTTGCGGAGGCGGTGTCGATTGTTGCAAGCATTTCGTGTTACTGGCAAGTGAAGAGCGACAAATCGGTGTTAAAAATTGTGGCGTACGATCGAGATTTGTCAATTTTATCTTTGAACTTGTGCATTTCTATTTGTGAGAGATAATATGTCGTTTTTTCTTTATTGTCACGCGCTAAAAAAAATTAACTCAACTGAACTAAGCAACGCAACAACGCAGAATCGCTCCCCGTGACACCTGTCACGCGGATTAAACATTACATGAATTATAATACGGTCAGGATAAGTGCCTACAGTCGGAGTTACCGAGAATAAACCTAGGAGGATTTGATTTTTAGTACCTGAAATGACGTTACATAATACTACGGTGGTTCTGAATATACACATATATTAAAGCACAGATAAATACACAGTACATCTTGCCCTCTTTCACTCGATCTCTCATTCATACACTCATTCCATGGCATATTGCGACAATATGACAATTACAAAGGTTACATTAATTAATACTTTGACTATACTCATGCTATTTCTTGGCTACATTGCCGTTTACAATTTACCGTTTAGGAGTTTAAGTATAAAGTGAATAATTGTTCCTTGTGCGAACCCCTTTTATCTTTTCTGAAGGTACAAATATATTTCAATGAACTATTGTTTGCTGTTAACATAAACTCTGATCTACAACATTGATTGTCCGCCGGAATACCGATGTCTAGTTATGGCCTAGCACTGATTTAAGTTATGCAATGATTTGATTTACGCAGATTCGCGGTAGATTGGCGTCATCTCTCTCACACACGCACATGGTTGGATCTTACCTTCGCGGCATTCCCTCTGACCTGGGTAGGGTGAAAGTGGTCCTACAGTTTTGGAAGACGTCTGCACTCCATTGTTGCACTTCGCGGTTATCCTGGTTGGCGAAAATGGATCTCCCGGCAGTTCCGTATGGCATCATCGGATCCTGGCTTCACTCGTTTACTTCACAGGGACGTCCATGACGGTACACGTACACTGTCGACTCCACACGACAACTAGTGCAGTAATAGGTCAGTCCTTCACGGTTTCACATGGACTCAAATGGCTATTAAATGTTATTAACTTCTGCTAACTTAGGACGTTGTTTCGGACGATTGACACAGGTGGACGTGTCTGGCGTTATTCTCACATACCACACGTATGTGCACGAATGCATTGACGGCGAGGGGGAAACGACCCCCCCCCCCCACCTGGGTCTACTCTGCTCTACTCCATGGCTCTAAAACACTCACTCGAGGAAAAAACAAATCCAGACCTCGGATCCGATCGCGACTCTGAGCTAGGTCGCACGTAGCTCACACACCGGTGGCGATTGTAGGCAAACTGTTTTCTCGCTATTCCGAATCATCCCTTTTATTCCAGATTTGAACGAAGTGACGCTCTAGCCTCAGTGTTCATTTATTGTTTCTGGTGCTTTGACCGTTGTCCTCCTATCCTGGTCAACGCTCACTCCGGTCCTTAACCTCTGGTAGCAGCCCCTTGTGCAGAGATTAGGTTAAATCCTCGGCTATTGTATTCGACACGTTCAGTAAGGGCCAACTCACCAGGATACCCTCCCCCATTGAATCCAGCGATGAATTTTTAATAATTCATAACTCCCATATTTCTGTTCTGATTAGGCTCAAATCTTGGAATCAGTACTTTCATGATGTGGTCTTCCGCTGGTTAAAATCTCATCCAATTCGGTCCATTGGTTTAGAAGTTGTAATTTTCCTGCTATTCCCCATAAGAATGCATGTAAATCCGAATTCGGGCGAAAAACGGTGGTTGAGCAAGTTGGTGTTGGCTAAGGCAGTCGCTAGACACCTGTATTCGCGACGGATTTTAATATTACCAATCGTAATTAATTCTTAATAACGGGCAATTAGATTAATTACCTGTTAGTCTATATTTGACCGTTATATTATATTATTAAAAAGATGACTTATTTCTTCCTAAACGTTTTGCAGAGCATGTAAAAAATAGGATATCTTAATGATCAATTGCACTTTGTGTTGGTATTTCTAATTTTACTTTGTCTCTGTGTATCTTTGGCTAACTAGGACGTATGGAATTAACGATGATTAGATGAACTGATGATCAGCTCATCACTCATCCATGCACACACCCGGACTCGAATAATGAACTCAAAAGGGCTCGGCTGGGGCACAACATTTTAGAGACCAAGCGATCAGTTGATCATATTTCTGGCTATAAAACGTTTGCCCGATTTTTACTTCAGGAAACCAAATTGATAACTGATCTGCCGTTTAAAGTAGGGATACGAAGCAATAAGTATGTTCATATCGTGTTTCAAATAAGGAATTTCTGTTTACAAGGCTATCTCCATCAGATGGTGTCTCTGGTGGATACACAACTTCCGATGTACGAGAGATCGATAACTTTGACATTTACATGGGGGTGGACAAAAGGTAAATATTACAAATAAATCACTATTCAACTTGGAGGCACAAGATTCCTTGGAGTTTCATCTTGGATGTCATCAGCGCATTTACGTAGTTCCATTGTCACTATTTATGGCTTTCGAGAACGGAGTCCGCTACTATTGTCCTCAAGTAGCGAGATCGAACCCAGGACCGTTCGCACCAAAGGCAAGAGAGCAATTCGGTAGCTCAAAAAGCTATTACAGTTAATTATTTTCTTGTCGTGAATTCGGCTACTACTTTGCCAATTATTACAGTGAGGGCTGACATAGTCAAGTACTTGGACTGTTCTGAACCGGGAATTCCCATTTCAAATGTGAGAGCTGAAACCGTTCCTCAAGGAAAAATTATACGATGGAAATGTGGACACATTTGTTCAGAAGGTAGACAATCCAATTCACGCCCTCCTCTTAAGAAGACGCGTAACTCCGAGGTTATAGCTCTGCGGATATAGCTCGGAGAGTCGTTGGGCTGGTGAATTGCACGAACCATCAGTTCAGATGAGTTAAGAAGATGTAGAGAAACTCAGGTGATGAAATTCATGAGGGGGAAAACGTTGCGGACCGAAGACGAGGAGTGAGATGAAAAACCAGTAATATACGAATACAGTTGGAAATTGGAGCTCCGACTTCCAAGAGTTCATTTGGAGTCTTTAAAAATCTCGTTGTGTTATCTGGGGAAAGAATTATCGCTCCTCTGGACCACTTTTCTTCCCTCCCCAGCCACCTTCAACGAGAAAGAGAAAGGACGGGGTATATTTGCTCATTTCTTCCGGTGCCGAGTTTTTATGAAGAATTTGAGGTAGGAAATTTGGACACGGTGGAGGTTATGGATATGAACCATAACTTAAAAACTCCAGCCCTCACCGTGGTCCAAATCCAGCGTTTCTTCTCAATCCACGAACCCAAGTCACGGAAACCGAAACAATTTCGGGCGTTTCCTCGTCCATCGTAAATACAGTCGAAAGTGCTTAAAAATTCCATCGCGCCGCGAACGTGGACACGCACACATATACGCTTGGCGCATTCTTTGACCCGAATAAAGACTAGAGGATGGGTTCAATTCGTAGCCCACATTTTCCTATTTGACCCTAGTTCGTGGTTCGAATCTGTGGGGCTCGGAAGTCGTAAGAGATCGGAAAGCATTCGCACGAGGCGTCGTCACGTACAATTCGAACTGCTCTCTATTTTTTAGGGTCAAATGAAAAGAGATGTGATGAAGATGTGTACGTACCTTCAACGTAACTGGTATGAATTGTGCATGAGCCTATTTTTCGGTTCCTAGATACAGAGACAAAGATTGCATCCATGTACATTACGAATGAACAGAATATTCGAAAAAAAGTAAAAAGAAGTTAAAATTATGGATCATGTCCCGAACACTCGCCTATTGTAATTAATTGTAAACGGAACAGTTGTCTAAGAGAACTAAACCGAAACAGACCAGCTGCTTAAAGAGACTAACCCGAACAGAACGGGCCGAGAAGAACTGAGCTCGAACGGAATAGAAGACCTAAAGAACCAAGCCTGAATGGAACAGCAGTCTAACACATCTAAACGCAAATGCAAGAGACTTAAAAGAACTAACGCCAAAGGAGACACCCGTCCCTAAGAAGAACAACTAAGGTCGAACGGAACAGATGTCGACAAGAATTGTGTTCGTACGGAACAGATGCCTAAAAGAACTAAGCTCGTACGGAGCATATGCCTAATAGAACTGAGTTCGAACGGAACAGATGACTAAAAGAACTGGGCTCGAATGGAAGACATGTGTAAAGAACTAAGCTCGAACGGAACAGCCACTTAAAATAATAAAGTCCAAAAGGGGACAGTTACATCCAGAATTGAGATAACCATTTTAACGAACTATAGAGCAACCACAAATAAAAGATCCTTGGGCCAAAATCCTTGGCGCACTTTCCCCTCGATCCGTTCAACTCTCCCCCTCCCCTCCTCGCGGAAGTAAAGTTCACAGGAGACGCGGGTCTGTGTGACTGACCCAAGATTTACATTTATTTCATTTATTATGTTTTGTTTAATTTTGTGCTTAATACGCACGATGATATATCTATGTTATCAATTTCTGTTTTGTTATATTTTGGAAAACGTTGTTGCATTAATATGATGTATAATTAATTATTATCACATTCTTGATAATGTAAAATTACGATGTATACATTTCTATATACATTTTTGACCATAGCAACGGTAAAGAAACAAAACACAGTAGATCAATAAGTGAAAAATATATTGAAATTATATATAGTGACGTCCGAGTTTTCTTTGAATTTAACAAACTGTAAGTAGATTTGGATAAAGATAAATACTAGGATGTTTCGTTGAAGTGTGTGTGAAAGACTTGCTTCAATAATTTGGCGCCTACAGCCAGGATTCAAGAAAAAAAGGACAATCTTCTGATGCGTGGTGAGAAGTTTGCGCAATGGGAGTTATAGACTTTTAAATGTTATTTTGTCTTCGAGTTGCAATTTGTTGAACATGTTGCGAAGACAAAATTGGCGACCCTAAATATTTTCTTTCTATTCTGTGAAATCATGGCAGATAAATCTAAAGAAACGAAGCCTAGACATTCACGTAGGCTAAAATCTAATGTTGCATATGAAGGAACCTACTTAAATAGTAGTAATTCTCACGATGGGGACATTTGTGATGTACAGTCAGGTAAGATTGAAGGAGTGGCGTGTTGTGATAAACTTGATAATGACCTGAGGTATGTGCAATGTTTTGATTGCCGTTCGTGGTATCATGTTTCATGTTTGAAGCTTTCCGTCACACATTGGACAATTTATTCTACCACTAAGGAAAAATATTGTTGTAAGAAATGTGATTCCAGTTACGATCCTTACCAATTGCCAGTGTATTTGGAAAGTATAAATCCTAATTTAAATGACATACTAAACAGCATTAGAAGCATACAATTAGCTGTTGTAAATTCTAGTCAGGAACTTAAGACTCAGTTTGAACAGTCTAATCAGGAACTTAAGACTCAGTTTGAACTTTCTAATCAGGAATTTAAACAGTCTAATCAAGAACTCAAACAGTCTAATCAGGAACTTAAGACTCAGTTTGAACAGTCTAATCAGGAACTTAAACAGTCTAATCAGGATCTCAAACAGTCTAATCAGGAACTTAAGACTCAGTTTGAACAGTCTAATCAGGAACTTAAGACTCAGTTTGAACAGTCTAATCAGGAACTTAAGACTCAGTTTGAACAGTCTAATCAGGAACTTAAGACTCAGTTTGGACAGTCTAATCAGGAACTTAGATCAGAATTAAATCTGTCTAATGAAAATATTCAGGTTAAACTTGACGTTATATCTTTAAAACAAGCTGAATTATCTAGTGCACATACACAGTTATCTTCACAGCTCGATGTCAAATTTGAAGCTGTTAATCATGATATTAGTCATGTTAACAATCAGCTCAATATTTTAATGTCTGAATTTAAGGACAAAATAGATGCGGTTAGTACAGCGTGTATACAATCAACTACAAGTCTTGAATCTGTGTTTGATAATAAATGTCGTAATGTTGATGTCAAACTATCTGAATTTGAAAATGTACAATTATCATTGAAAGAATACGTTCTTGATTATGACCAACGTTTAGATAATCTCAATTCAAATTGTAATGAATGCTCTGCTAATATAGTTGATCTTATATCTAGAGTCACTATTTTAGAAAGTAAAAGCGATGTTAATGCTGATGTACATAAGCATATTTCTCATTGTACAGAAAGGTTCCAACAGTTTAATTCCCATATTGAAGGTATAGAACAAAATATCAAAAAGCTTCAAGCTGATGGCAAGGATTTAACAGCCAAGGTTAACGATAATGATGAAGGTAGCGTAGCCCTTACACATAATTCCTCTGCTCATAATTCTGTTGTTACAAATAGTAATAGTAGAACAAAATCAATTGTTGTGGATAATGCAGAATCTAATACATGTAGGAATGGAAAAACTCAGTGTGATGTTGTACTCAGTACTTCGTCTAGTGATGTATCAGATGATTCTTCTAGGACAGTTTCCGGTAAGATGAATGTTACTAACACTCGCGCTCGTAAACATGTCCGTTGGAAGCACAAGTATAATAAATCTGTAAGATCTAGCTCTGAAGAAACTTCCGTAAAGAAATTCCGAAGTGACGACTTAGAAGGTCCATTCCAAAAACGAGAGTTAGGTGCTGAGAAATATAACTACACTAACGCTTGCTATCAACTGTTTGGTACAAATTCACATCCTACTTCTAGTTCTGTGTTTACTAAGATTAATGACAATGTTAGTAATGTACATAATAATCCACATTGTCATCTGGATCAAAGCGTTAAGTCTACTTGTATGTGGTGTGATTTTAACCCACAAATATCAGAACCTAACCCACAAAATGATTGTGTTAGTAATAGCTATCGTGATGCAAGTGTACCATGTTCAGTTTCGAACAATCACGATGATCCTCATTCTTCTGAAAATGGTTCGAGATTGCATAACTGTAGTAACACAGGGTTAAACGGAGCAAATCATATTTGCTATAATCGACCGTATAGTTTGAGAGGAAGAAGTGATCATCCTATAAATAGAAATACATGCAATGGAGAAGGAAATGCAAGAAGTGGACGTTTAAAATTAAGTGAATTATCTCAATTGCCTAAGTTCTCGGGAAAGATAGAGCAACAATCAGCGAGAGAATATATTGAGCAGCTGGATAACATATTAAATGTTGTAGGAGTGCCAACAGAAATGAAACTGCAAAGTTTCCAACAATGCTTCACTGGCAGAGCTGGTTATTGGTTTCGGACTCATAAATATTACTTTAATTCTTATGATCAGTTTGTACAAGAATTCATTAATCAGTTTGCTTCTTCGGAAGTTATCCTATCACAACTCTCCGTATTGAGGAATCGCAAATACGATCCCAGTGTACATGGCAGTTTAGAGACTTTTGCTTTAAAAACTCACTCTAGTTATTGTAATTTGGTTGAAAATCCTCAAGATATAGATGTTGTGCAGTTAATACTTAGCCAATTACCTGATAATATTGCCAATCACATTACTTGTTACGAAATTCGTTCAGTAGATCAACTAACTAGCATGTTAAGGAGATTAGATGTAATAAAA
The DNA here is from genome assembly GCF_977018435.1 of Lepisma saccharinum. Lineage (NCBI taxonomy): Eukaryota > Metazoa > Arthropoda > Insecta > Zygentoma > Lepismatidae > Lepisma > Lepisma saccharinum. The sequence goes on along the minus strand of NC_139231.1, from coordinate 91,268,011 downwards.
TTTAGTAGAAAGGGGCTTGTTGTTCTTCCTAATGAAGACAACGAACGTGAAAATATTCCAAAGGTTTTTAAGAATTCGGAACAAAATAGAGGCAAGTTAAATGTGCGGCAAGTTAATGTTCGACGTTCGAAGACCACTAGTGTTTGTACTCAGACTCCAACTAGTAGTGAGATAGAAGCCAATGCTGTTATCAATCAAGGTTACGAAAATCGGCAGGGAAACAATCTTCGAGGTCGATATTTCAACAATTTTAGGCGAACCTCTAATAATTATGGACATCATGGAAATTTTACTGCACGAAACAATTATAATAGCTTCAGATCTAGAAACGGAGGACAATTCCGAAATAATTACAGGCAAGATAATTATCGTTCACCTACAGGACAATTTAATGATGAAAATTTGCTCAATCAATCGCGATTCTATTACAGGAATGAAAATCGCAGTGCTAATAATAATACAATGCCATATCAGCGTTTTCCTGCAAATTCTAATTCATTAAATTCTCAACCTGAAGCAGCAGGTTTAGTATCACAAACTAATTCTGATTCTACAAGAATGGCAAATCGTGAACAAAATACTTCGCAAATAAATCAAGTACAAGGTTCTTTAGCTTTAACGCAAGTTCCCGTGAGATGTTAAATTAAAAGGTTGGGATGATTTACTTCAAGCAAGTTTTGTACAAGGGCAAAGTTTTGTTAAAGCATACATCAAGAAATTTAGTTATTCTTTGCACTTTAATTTAAAGAAAAGTGAAATTTTAAATCTATGCATATTCAATGGAACTGATAATGTTGGAACTTCTTCCTATTGCTACTGATGTGCTAAAATACGAGAATTGTTGTTGCGTGCAAGTAAAAATGTACATTCTGTTTCTGCGCGATATTGTTTAAGAATTTGTTCAGAGAATAATATACTCTGCATATAAATAATTGATTTATGCCAATGTGTTGTATCTAGTAGGAATGAGTAATGTAATTATCCACTAGATTACATATGGTTATTATTTTATTTGAGAATTGATGTGTCTACAAAGTATATGAATAAATGTAGACAATACTTTTATGAAAGGCCATGGATGCCCTGACGATGTGATGATTATCCTCGTCTAACAAATTTATGTGTGCGCAAATAAGTATGATATTTGAAGAAACAGTCGCAGCATTATGTTATTACTTGCTACTCAATTGACAACTTGATGTATTTGTTCAAGGAAATAAGTAATCATGTAGCTATATATGAATAATTACGGAGTTTCCAACTGAGATAGTGAATTGGAAGATTTGAAGAACAGAAGATCAAAGTGCATATGTAGTATTTCTTGACTGTCCTGTATTAGATACATCTAAAAATTACTATTGCTGAAGAAATTATCCAAGATTTAGTGAAGAAGTGAGGTAAGAAGGTTTGAAGATTTTGAGAGTTACATCGGACAATGAGAAGCTATAAATACAATTTGAGATGTAATAATTTATGTTAATAATTGTTTCCGTTCAAGAATATTGTTTTTTAGTTTAGTGTACTGAATGAATGGAATTACAACAAAGTGGGATACAAAATGTGTCAGTCAAGTTTAATTCACGGAATTCATAATGAACTGAAAAAAAAATTGTTTAATAAAATGAAGAGTTGATTATAAGTTGTAACTTTAAAATGCAATGTTCATAAGTTTGTAATTAAATCTGGTAAAATTTTCGATATTTGGATATTTCAAATAAGTCAAAAATTTTCACCCGGAAGGGGTGCGTATTGTGACTGACCCAAGATTTACATTTATTTCATTTATTATGTTTTGTTTAATTTTGTGCTTAATACGCACGATGATATATCTATGTTATCAATTTCTGTTTTGTTATATTTTGGAAAACGTTGTTGCATTAATATGATGTATAATTAATTATTATCACATTCTTGATAATGTAAAATTACGATGTATACATTTCTATATACATTTCTGACCATAGCAACGGTAAAGAAACAAAACACAGTAGATCAATAAGTGAAAAATATATTGAAATTATATATAGTGACGTCCGAGTTTTCTTTGAATTTAACAAACTGTAAGTAGATTTGGATAAAGATAAATACTAGGATGTTTCGTTGAAGTGTGTGTGAAAGACTTGCTTCATCTGCGCAGGTGTTTTATCTGGTGGTTCCACTATTGCCGCAGAAATAATAACGGTTTAAAATAACTCAGCACAAACCCAACAACCAGCTACAAAAATTAAGTATAAGTCACACTACACCTACAGCTGATGCTGAACAACCACGTACTGTTAACAACTAATCAACGACTGCCTACAATGACTAAGCGGAAGCAGTACAACCACTTACAAGAATTAAACACAAAAGTAGCAACCACTAAATTGTCTAAAACAACGACCTAAGTGTGAAGCAACGCCTAAAATAATCTAGCACGAACAGAGCAAAACGTCTAAAAGAACCCAGAGCAAAACGCCTAAAAGAACCAAGAGCAAAACGTCTACTAAAAGAACCAAGAGCAAAACGCCTAAAAGAACCAAGATCAAAACGCCTAAAAGAACCAAGAGCAAAACGCCTAAAAGAAACAAGATCAAAACGCCTAAAAGAGCCAAGAGCAAAACGCCTAAAAGAACCAAGATCAAAAAGTAAATACCGCTTGTAAAACAAACAGCTATAATTCATTACGAGTAGAAGCTAGTACAGTCACTGACACTGCCGGCTTGTAACGATTCCATTGAAAGGCAATGTATTTATTACAAGCCGGCAGTGTCCGTGACTGTACATAGTATAAGCACGTATATTTTACTTCCGCTCTTAATCTCCATCACACTTCGTTCTACGATCCGAGAACTGGCCGGTGGAGGCACACACTGGTTTGGATCCCACTTTAAACTGTAGGTCCAGTCCCGATTAGCCTTACTGTGCACTGTGGACTTAAAACACTAAATCAATCAATCGATCAACCAGAATTGGCATCAAGTTAGAAAACCAAATTATATTATTTTCTCGGAACAGCGACGGCGGCGTGAATTCCGGAGGAGTGGGGGGTGCAAATGCGCATCTTGGTCCTCCCACTCTTGTCACTTCTACAAAACTAACTTGTGCCACTCCGGAGAGAAAAAAAGAAACTTTCTTTGACACATTTCCGTTCCGCGACTTGAAACACGAAAGACCACTGAGATGGAAAAGATAACTGGCGAAACTTCGCAAATTTCCTGCCTCCCTTCCATAGCTATTCGTATTTCATTTTTATGGCTCAATTCTATCGCGGTGTGGGGATTCTCTCAGCGAACGTATTCCGCGTCTCTTTGATTAGTCTCCATGTCTCAAGAAAAGAGGGGCTATCACAGAATTAAACTGTGATAAAGTAAAATAAAATCTCAGAAATTGTGGAAACCATATTGCAATGTGATTTGAAGTGTCGCTTTGAGAAACTTTTAGTTTTCTCTCTAGATGTTAAAATGACTTTTTGCAACCACCAGGTGTCCAGGGTTCGAATCCCAGTTAGGACATGGATGTTTACATTTGTCCCAAAGAGAAGAACATAAATATTAGTATATAAAAATGATATATGTAAAAACGGAGGGAAAAAGTCGGTATGTCGTCTGACAGCCATGTGGGAGACCCGGAGTGGGTGCTCTAAGGTCGGGATTTAACCAGCCTTGTCTCCGCATAAAGTGGCTCTGGGGCTCTCCCAGCCTCAACTAAATGGGTACCTGAGAGCAACCCTCGGGGTAAATGCGGTCGGAGCGTGGTGCTGATCGCATCACCTCCAACAATGCCGAGATCGATAGAATGTGTGAAGCCCTACCCCTAAATCCCCCTTATATGCCCCATGGCATGGTGCAAATTGCACGGAGAACTTTACCTCTATCTACTGTACCTTTCTGACATTCCTGAACTTGAAAATTGCTACAGCAACGTAAGTTTCTCATCTACACTCTACGAAAACAAGGTATCTGTGCAGGTGGTAACTCGAGAGGTTTGACCAATGAACACGTGGGAGGGGGAAATGAGTGCATGAAGGGGACAACGCGGCTGTAGCTACCAACCGTTTGCTCCACCCACTCGCTTTCTCCCCTTCTCTATCGTTACGTGCAGCCTTGCTCCATAGAATCCCGAGACAAGAGTGTACCCATCATTTCAGAGCTGCGAGGATAGAGAAGATGAAACTTCACAAGGCACCGAAGTAAAAGCAAGACTGACTAATCAAATACTCACTTGCTGACTTGCTTGATCGACACTGACCATGCCTCCGCACCCTCAAACTCATTCCCAAGTCCCTTTCCCTCGCAACATTAATATCTCAGAGGGAAGTAACAACTCGTTTAATATTAATTTCGAGTGCTGGAAATATTTCCCCCACCCCACCCCACCCACGCCCGCCTGCTTACCCAAGCACGTAATCATTCGCGGCCTCCCTCTCCCTGTCCAAACAAAATGCAGCGATTTCCTTGCGATGATGGTTAACTAACGCGTTCGGAATGACCGCAACTCCAAAAGCGAACAATGTGTACTCTTGCTAGCATAAGCTTATCCCCTTCCTCCCGGGGTCAAAAGACCAAGCGTCCGCTTTTCGTATTGTGGTTTCCCTTTCAAGGCTCTCGCTCGCTTATGCCGCCCTGGCTGCGTTGTTTGTGCAGAAATCTACTCCAGTGCAAACATCAGTTCCCACCTAAGGTCTCGCCGTAAACCGCCAGCTTGCCTCAAACACCACAGGGTGCGAGGGAGGGTGTTTATTGTGATAAATCCAGCGCTACAGAACGTTTACCCGGTCTAGGACTAAGACTTGGAAGCATCGACCAAGTTATCAAACCATAGAGTACCGTGACTTCTAGCCTTTCGCGAGTTTCCAAACTAAGATATGCTGTTAAATTAGTTTATACAGTAAAACCCATGAATTACGAACCTCCATTATCTCGATTAAGTCACGAACACTTCTGGCTTGAATTTGTAGTTATTGGAACGCTTTTCTGCTGCTGACGCGTGGAACCACAGCCAGTAAATTCCTCTCTTGAGATTTGTGTTCCTTGTCCTGTCCATACCTGCTTGCGATTTCCTGACCCACTTCATATGAACACCATTCATCCTCATGGTGTCGAGAAGCCATTGGTAGCATACAAAGGGCGTACAATAGACCAGATTCGGGTGCCAGTTTCATTGTGAAAAGTAACCAGTGTCCTACAGTGCCCTCTAGATGGCATACACTCTGTTCGGGTATATCTGGAGCAAGCGAACGAAAGCCAGTCTCAGCGCAAGTAGTGACGCGAGATGGCTCGAGCAATGAACACTTAGAGGGAACTGGATTGCCTGGAGGGGGAAAGCGACTGCAGTTCCCAGTCTTCGCAGCAGCGTGTACTGCTTTGGTCTGCCTACTCGATCCCCCGTCCTTCTCTACCGCTATCCGCGACCTTGCTCCACAGTATCCGAGGATACAGTATAATTGTAACCTTGTCTCCTTGTAATCAATGGATACCTAGTTTGATGGCCTACAAAGTGGTTCGAATCCTACTTTAAACTGTATATCCAACTTGTACGAGCATACCAAAGAATAGAGTGGAATTACAACCAACTTCGTCCAAAGCTAACGGCCTGCATTAATCATCCTAAGTCAAGTTGTAGCCTTTTAAGTGGTCGAGTGAGCTAAGTTGCCACTTTTTGATCTCGCTACAGAAGTTCTAATCCCGGCCTGGGCATCAATGTTCTTAGTGTGTGTTACGTCATCAATTTCATCCAATCAATCCTCGTCGCAATCACCCAAACAAAAATGGTAAAATAACAAGAACACAAATATTTAAGTTACTCCTTGAGGAATTACTTAGGAACAAGTACCCATCAGTAAGGTTAACATCCCTCAACTTTTCTGCTGCGGCTAGAGAAACATAAATACTTGGAAGCGATAGTGGGTGACTTACAAAAATACATCGCGACCGAATCGTTCGAGAAAGTACTTTTTTTTCCCCTCGAGAAAACTACCAAGCAATTTGGGGAATCTTTTTCAGGAAATTAAGACGGATGAGTGGTCGTTAAGTGGGACAAGCTTAGCAGGGGAAGGAGGAGGAGAAAGTTTCGAGGATCTCCGGAGTTTTCTGGACGATAAATGGATCCTTGTATAATGACCATGTCACGTGACTCTTCAGCTGATTCTCCTCCTACTTGAGCTACGGTTCGGAGAATGTTTAGCCAATGACCCAAAGTGTTTTATGCCTTGTTTATTCTTCGTCTTGAGCCCCCTTCCACTTCCTAAACACACAGACCAATTGAGAGCCAATCAGAGCGATAAATATGACTGTACGGACTATAAGGAAGCAACGAATTAGATTAGAAAGCGGAAAATTGTTCTTCTACCGTTCGGACTTACTTTTATTGGTCGAGAGTGTTGAGTGACCGACTCACGAATAGGCACGAATCCTAGATTGTGTCTCTGAATTTTGTATATTTTCTCACTTTCGAACGCTTCACTGTCGCTTTTTTGCTAATCGCAACAAGAAAGTTAAATATAAACATAACAAAACATAAGCAAGGAAACAAACAAAATATCTACAGATTCATTGTTATTGATGATCGGAATGGAGAAAATGTCAATGTTTGCGGGTAGTTTATTATAGGCCTTAGGCAGCCTATGGAACAGAGAACGCTGTATAAGAGAAAGCCTGGTAGTAGAGTTGAGCGCTTCGGGTCGATCGAGAGGGCACGCTGAAATTGAATTCTGTAAGTTGAAATTCGGACCTTAATCTTCCATTGGTGATTTTATAGAAAATTTTCTTGGCGGCCAGATCGCGTCGGGTCTGCAGTAACTGAATGTTCAAAGTTGTCAGGTTTCCGAAGATGCCGCAGATACAGAATTATATGAGGAACAATGGGAATAATTTAAGCAATACTACGCAAACTCCCTCGGTGCTTAAATACATTCATTATTCATTATTTATTATTCGTTATTCATATGTCAGTGTCACATTTGGGGAACATCGTGTGCGTGATGTATGAGACGTGCGAGTCCGAATCATGTACATATGGAATCAGAAACTCTCTAAGTTTGTGTCACGTGAACAGCGCCTGTTGTGGTGACGCGGTTGACCGCTAGGCGGCAGCAGTGTAAAATATGGCGTTCTCAGGTAACGAGAGAGCATTTTGCGTGATACATTGTTTCGGTGGCCGCCAAGATCCCCAGACTTCACACCTTGTGATTTCTTTCTCTGGGGATATGTGAAGGACAGGGTGTTCATGCCACCGCTTCCAGCAGATTTGAATGACCTCCGAGTTCGCATTACAGCAGCGATAGCAACGATAGACCGTGACATGCTGGTGCGGGTGTGGCCAGAATTGGACTATCGCCTGGATGTCTCCCGTGTAACCAAAGGTGCACACATTGAGCACTTGTAAGGTATGACAAAGAAAGTTTTTGAGATTGTCTTTCTTTTTTTATATCATTCATGCTGATATGTCATGTACTTATTTCACAATAAAACTCCGAAATGTGACACTGACTTATGAATAACCCGTTACATCACCTCGTAATGAAGATGTTTCGGGTTCGATTCCCCTTGGGAGGCACATTTCAGAATTTCTGATCCCAGTTCTAAGTAAACGCCCAGTTCCAATTAGCCTACCGGTGCATAAAGTGTATTTCTCATAATTTTCCGAACCTCCTTACATCACAAACCCCTCCTTGTCCTTGCTACACGCATGGACTATTTAGTGGATTGTCTTAAGTAACAAAACAGAGCCGCGTGTATCCAATTCGAGTAACGATATCGTCACAACACGATAGCAGTTCGTCGGGTGCAGTGCGGGAAGGCATAATAGAAAACGCGTTCAGCCGACCAGAAAAATTGAACATCATGGGAACACAAGCACAACAGGAAATTGAAATTTTGGTTCAGCCTTTATTAACGGCCATGTTTTGCGGGAATGTCCATCGCAACTTCTGAAACAATGTCAGCTGTCGCGGTGATCTGTGACACTGCTGCGGTTTGCATACCCCTAGAGTGGAACATCAAACTTATCGTTCTTCTATGGTGCTAACCGTTTTGGGTCTCAACACCATATTCCATTGTTTGTATTTCAGTTACACCAGCTTAAATTTTTTTGTCTGACAATGCTTATTCGCTGGTTGCGAGTGGCAATTCATTGATAAATGAATGGGAGAAATATGATAACGTCATTTTCCAGTTGAACACTGAGCCTATAACTGTTAATGTTATTTGCAATATTTTTTAGTGAATGTTTAATATTTTGTTTGTAATACAGCGTGTCCACTGTAATACTCCAACATTTTGAAAGTTTATTTCTTTTTCATTACAGGTCATACTGTTGTGATTCCAATAGGAGCAGAAGCAGAAACTCAAAACGTTTCCGTGGTAATGTTGTAGTTCGCGCTAAAACAATACATTATTTCAAAAATGGCGATTCCAAACGAGCGCGGACAGGTTGTGTGGTGGTATGCAGAAATAGTCAATTTTGATTTTTTCGTATGTCAAAGACATAGTGTACGCTACAAGGGTTAACGACGTACTGGACTTACAATATCGCATAAGAGATGCCATCCACTCTGTCACAGTAGACATGCTCAACAACCCATGGCGTGAAATTAACTACAGATTAGGCATTCTTCGTGCCACCAAAGGAGCCCATGTGCAAGTGCACTGAACTGAATTTTGTGAGTTACACTGAAAACTTTGTGACTTACATTATCATTTTCATGTATAGTAATGATGATATAAAAATGTTCCTTTCCACTTTATTTGTTGGGGTCTCACGGTGGACACTAGAGTACTGCATCGGACCATTTTCGCTCGCTCAAACTCGTTCGAATCTCCCACGCTCGGGCGTACTGCACTCGTAGTGGAATTATTGGCAACGTCCCGTATTTCAGAGCCTAATAAGCAGCACTGTCGACCTAAACCCATACATGGAAGAAAACCACTCTATGCAATTACAATTGTAAATAATAATTCCGTATATTATTACGTAAGACTCAAATACAGCATATATGAAAGTATGCAACATATACAGACCGAAACGTAAAATGGATACACATGCTGACAGACCTGCCCAAGCAATTACAAATATCGTATCACAGTGCAAGAAGTACGTTAACGTGTACATCATTTTTCTCTTACCGGAAAGGATAATAATAATAATAATTAATGGTGTGATATGTGAGATGTACTGATAAGATGTGCTGATAAAATTTGTTAAAAAGAGATACAGATACTTACTAAACATTATAAAAATTGGATGTATACTTATTTACAAATGATCGAAGGAGAATTTCCCAATCTCTAAGTAGAATATTGAGATATTATATCCAGTCTCATGTTCGTGTTTCCTTGTGTTTATAACAATAGTATGTTTGGGGGAGTAAAAAATGAGTCAACTACGTAGCACTGATAAGTTATGTATCTGATTTCGTTACACATGGCTTAGCAGCGTTTTATTGGCCACTATACTGTAGCTACAGTTCTATTTATAGTAGTAGTAATAAGAGTCACTCGGGAGAATACGCCCAACATTTTTTTGACGGTTTATAGCTTCGCTAAATGAAGGAGTGTCGGGATGAAAAGGATGTCAAATGAAAGCTACGTGTTTCGTTATTGTTACCTATAAGTTTTATTACTGTAAATATTACAGCAAAAGAACCATAGAAAAATAAACAGATGAACGTCAATTTGGGCAAATCAGCCTGTGTTCAGGGTAAAATGCCCACCCATTAGTGGTAAAATGCCCAATACAAGAAACAATTCTTGTAATACTTGACATGACACATTTAAAGGAAAATAATGCACAGCAATAACTGGAAGATTATTAACGTTTGTTTCGTAAACAGAACATAATTTGTACAGAAAAGCATAGCGTTCTAACAACATTTATTTTTAATTTACCATAGCCTCTTTTACTGTTTACATTTGTGAGAAATTGCATTTCACTAAGGACACATGGACGTGAATTTGGTACATATCTCATGCATCCACACACTACAACGAATACACTGGATCCAGTCACATTGTGGTCCTCTCTTATCATAATAATACCCATGGGCATACTGTGCTTAATTTCTGTGGACATATCACCCCACAGCTACAAGCAGAAAATTGAATCACTGGGTTGGCAACTCTGAGCACCATGCGGCAGTTTCATCTGCACATATGTTTCCCTGACTATTGATCTTTACACCAAATACGAAGTTCCTTTCTCTCTTTGGAATATTATTGCACACTGTTAATACAGAAACGTCCAAAAAATATTACCTCAAAAATTGTCTTGTTACCTCATGAAATTAAACCTGAATGGCTTCAGATTCTTCTGACAAGCTCCAAACCTGGTGCCTCGTCTCACCACGGAGGGCACTTTCAAACAAGAGTCCGAGAGTTGCCATATCATTAACGTTGCGCGAGATACGAGGGGGCATATTGAACCCCGATGGGCATATTCCCCCGAGTGACTCTACTACATGTTGTCGTCGTAATTTTTTCCCTAATTCTCTTCGTTGTAGTAGAAACGCTACTTAACGTTGATGGCAATTGCTTCAATGTCCTACTAGACACTGTAGTTGTTGATTCGTTGTCAAAGATACTGCATTTGTTGAGTCGTTGTAATAGACACTACAGTTCAGGTTTGAACCACTCGCTTACATTGAAATATACCAGTTACACGCTTGCTTCAGTAAACGAAATGACGCACTGTGCTTCAGTTCATCTCTGTCACAGCTCATTTTCCCGCGGTTCGCTAGCTGTTCACTTTGCTTTCAAATTGTAAATGGCCAAAGCATTATGGGTGAAAAATTGAGCCTTGTTCGCTGACCGCAGGTGTCTGTTCACAGACATATTTCGCTACTGAAATTATCAAACTGTTATTAATCTTGACAAAATTCATAAATTGGTTATTTCATGGATAATATGAATGAATTAGTTAAAATGTACGAATGATTCTGTTATTTAATGGCCTACAGACCATGTATGGTGTAACCACTTATCCACAATCTCAGCTAAAATTAAAATTCAAGTGCAAATTCTACTATGAGAAAAGCAAAAGTGTGTAGCTGTGATTGGGCCTTGCATACGACTCACAGAACACATTAAGAAGGCATGGGGAATATACAACAAGATGTCTGAAAGATTATCATAGACCTGTCACACATAAATTATAAAATGTAAGGTCCCGTGTTCGATACCCGGTGGAGGCACATAGTGATTCGGATCCCACTTTAAACTGTAGGTCCAGTCCCGATTAGCCTTAATGTGCATAAAGTGGACTTAAAACACCAAATCAATCCAATCTAATCCAATCCAAAACATAAAATGTAAATACACTACCTAAAACAGTATTATTCACCAACAAAATAAGTCGAGAGGAATGAGCCGCGCTGATAAAAACAATCTCGCAGGATAAAAAATACTGAGGATGATGTGATATACAAGGTACGATGCAATTATTAATAGTATGTTCAAGAGCGTTTTGAAACATTGAAATTGTAGAAATCTGAAATAAGGTTCGATGTGTATATATACACATTTACGATACATTAAAATATTAATGAAATAATTAATGTTGATTATAAAAAGCCGAACGGAGAGAGATAGTACGTACTTCGAACTTTTGTTGCAGGCCACTTTTGCCTTAATACAATTGTATAAGTAAACTTCTAGTTCAAGAGACCAAAGTTTTGCATTTGAGACAAAATTGGTATTTTTTCAATTCATTCTTCACAGAGTCAGCGAGTATATAGGGGTTGTTTCCACAAGATGGTTTCACGCCACCTTTATGTGGTCCTCACCCAAATAACTAACTTGAGAAATTCAGAGTATCATTTATAATAGAGGAGTAAGAAGGCATAAACAGGCATGGTGAAAGAGAGAGAGAGAATACGATACGGGATAAAGTGAGAGAAAATGATAGGAGGTAGAAAAAAAGGAAGACGAAGAAAGAAAGATACATATAAAGAAATGAAGAGAGAGAGGGAATTAATGTGAGACGGGAATAAAGTGAGAGAAAATTATAGGAAATATAAAAACAAAGGAAGACGAAGAAAGAAAGAAATGAAGAGAGCGATATCAATAATGTGAGATGGGAATAAAGTGAGAGAAAATGATAGGAGATAGAAGAGCAAAGGAAGACGAAGAAAGAAAGAAAGAAGTGAAGAGAGAGAGAGAATCAGAGGAAGATATTCTTAATAGCCATGACCACCAAAACAGAACCCTCTTAAAAATATTCTGGTCGCCATTGAGTCTAGCCAAAATAAATTATATGGCAACCAACGCCACAGAATTTGGCACTTGTGTACCCCAACCAAAGATACTGAATTCGACGTGGAAAGGGAGTAATTCTGTTTTCACCCTGTGGCAAGAACTCTCGAGCCATGGTTAAAATTCTCTCATCTCATTTATTTATATATAATTAATACAGAACGTTTAATAAACTTGCAATATGTTCACTGACAAATTTTAATGAACTTTGTGATAGAAAAAAACCCAGCGAAATGTTCATACATGGTGATTAATTTTTCCCACCCTTTACTAATTCATATCCATAATCGTGCATAATAGTAATAGGATATTGCATATACGGAACATTTCTGCCAGCGGGTTCGAATCACAATAACCCGTAAATACGATGCTATTGTTGAACCAAATCAAAAAGTTTGCATTGTTAGGTTTTGGGCATCATGGCAAACAAAAGGCCATCAACTTTATGAATTGGTTCCTGTAATTTTAATGAAAAACACCGGTAATAAGCGGAAAATACTTCGTGTCGATGAAACAGCGCCAACAAAAAAAGGAAGAAGAAGAGTAAAACGGAACAGCAACATGAGCGCATTCTGGTGTCCAAAACTGAAACAGGTTACCATGTGAACGATTGGTTAATTAGCTTAATAACCAAACGCGTCAGGTCATATCATGGTTCAAAATTGGAAGCCAAGGGATTAGCTACCCCCAGTTATTACAGTCAGTTGTCAATTTTGTTATCGTTACCGCTCCTCCCCCTTCCACAACCTCTCTCTCAGTACACCACCTGTGAACGAATATTAGTTTACAGCTCATTATTGCTTGACCATTGTTGCCTCGAGGAATGCATGGTGAAAAGGTTGTTAATGTGTTAATAGAACTGATTGCATTTTTTAAAAAACTAACTTGTCGGATGCCTGATTTCGTTTCTGCCTCTAGCACTGCGTTTCACATGCTTTGAATCTCTGCGTAAATCTTTGCTAATCGATTCTAATTCAGAGTAAGCGAAAGAAATTGGAAAATGGCGTATTCTTTTCTTTATAAGTGCTCACGGTACAAATCAGGAGATTTACTACTGGGTACTCTGTTCTACATCTGATTGCAGCTTGCAAAAAGATTTCACTGTTAGCGCATACAGGTCAATCGGAATAGTTCATATCGAACCCGGGACTGTTCGCATCGAAGAGGAGAACGCTAATCATTTGGCCACGTACGAATCGGCAATCCAGATTCACAAAGCAATGTGATGCTGAAGTAGAATAATTAAGAAATGTTTATTGTGATAACGCTGTTCTGAAACACGTATAAGAAACTTTAAATACAGGTGCAACAAATGTTCCTACCTAGGATACTATAGGGCCTTAAGCACTGGTATTATTAAAAAACATAACATACCCATCTCTCTGTAAGATAAATCTCAAATATTTAATTTCACCTGGGCATTGACTGAAAAACATAGCCAGATGTGGGGCGCACCTGGTACTGTCCTCTGACGCGACCAATGTTGCCACTACACCTTGGAAAAACAACCTACTTTTTAATGAATATGCCATAATTAAGCCCATAAAATCGTCTATAATGCATAAATGCGTAAGAATTTATCATTACTTTATCAGTTCGATAAATACTCATACAGACCATCAGTACACATTGAAAAGTTTTGCAAGCTACTTCACAGCTGCCTGTTATCCATGTTTGTTTTTAGTTCGTAAAAAAACTTCTTTTTACACTTTCTCTGCACAATGAACTTTCATGTAGAGCATACGTTTCGTTTTTAATGTGTATAAAATATCCACATAGATAAAGTTAATACTCAGTGTAAGTTTCATATCTATTGCTTATTGTACAAAAGTTACGTACGTTCAAAATCTCGGTTGCGTGACTTTTCGGAGACCCTGTACATAGTATGGCTTCACGATTATGCTAGTTCCGTGCCTATTTTTAGGACATACACATGCTAAGATAAAAGTAAGCCTCCCCTGTGTACATACTGCAACACACAGTGAAGACGTGTGAGGAAGGGGGGGTGCAGGTAGGGCTCCACATATTCACAATCTCGTCAATTTGTGTGATAAGCACCATGCTCCGGCCACCTTTAACCCACAAGGGTTGCCGCCAGGTACCCATTTATTGGTTGCTAGGTGAAATCCAGAGCCGCTCCATGTAGACACACTGGAGGACAATATTCCATCCCGGAATCGATCGCGGGTCTCCCGCGTGGCAGTCAAGACACCCTACCAACTGGACCATCGCGGCTTTCTCACAAAAATTCTAGTTTTGGTAATTACAGGTGAATATTTAATATTGAATAAAACTGAGAAATTAACATAAATAGAACTTGTCAGAAAATGTAAGCAGCAACTGAAGAATCGCAACGGTTTCTCCAGAGAACTCTTAGACGTACACCCAACGGTGAAAGAAACAGTAATAATGACGTCAATAAGCAGAGAACAATGCCTGCTTCGAAACAACATAGTTTCATTCTTCAAAACAACACTGGATGTAGAATAAAAAAGTAATTAAAATAGAGGTGGACAATTTGCGTACCATTACCTTTGCCGTTGACTGTACCAACCCAAACTTCAGCATCCGACAAAGCAACTTTCAGCCTTCCCCATTGTTGCGGCCAATGTCGTCCCTAATCGATGACGTAGCATCATTTCTCGTACCTGCGTCCTGTCGTATTTCGCCGGGAGGCAATTTCACCCAGAAAATAATCAGAGCATCAATAGCTTTCTGGCACATGGCCGATCTTTTTTTTTTGTGACCCTCTCCCCTTCTCCAGAACACTGGATGCGAGTTTCGCTCTGCTCCAGTGGAGCATTTCCAGGCCTGTCTTCCAGCGAAGTACTCCAGCCGAAACGGCTCACTGGCTGGACTGCAGCTATCACGATGCGAAACTTGAAGAAAATGACTTTTTCTCTCGTTGCTGCTCTATCAGCTTTGATGAAAGTGCGCAACAGACGTCGCGTAAATAGTTTCGCCGTGGAGAAGGTAAATTTGAACGAGATTGTTATTTTTTCGATTTACGCACAAACATTCAAACTCTGGGTTCTGTTTATCGTGGAGTAAAATTTGGGGACTAGTAGGCTTAAGGCCCTCTCTACCAAAGTATCTGCTCAATAAAATTATTATGATACTCACTAGAGATTAGAAACTGCAATGTTTGTAAGTCGCTTTAGTTCAAAACAATGATAAAGTCAACCATACTGTATGCCATGCCATATCAGTATGGCACAATACACTCAAATCCAGTGCTTTTTTTCTGGTGGTATGCAACGGAACTAATAAAGGTTTATTTATCGAGAGAAATTCTGTGTGTTACTACATGCAGAAGGGGGCATAGAAAACTGGAGGCACATAGTGGTTCGGGTCCTACTTAAAACTGTAGGTCCAGTCCCAATTAACCTTACTGTGCATAAAGTGGACTTAAAACACCAACTCAATCAATCAATGAATCAAAAAAGCATAAACCGTTCCAGCTCGATTCACCAGCTGTCGGCAGATTCAGGAGGGAGGTTTGAGTTTTTGTCTTGAAGTTCACTTTATGCGCAGATAGGCTAATCGGAACTGAACCTGTAGGTTAAAGTGGATCCAAAACAATATATGTCACCACCGGGTATCGATCCCGGGATCCTTAAATACAATGCGACGACGTTACCACTGCTCCATCGAAGAGACCCCGGATCGAAGTGGACCTGGAGTAAGGACCTCTAGAAGACGCCATTCCTCGAAAAAGTTGAAAACTTCTGGAACAGTATCAGGACACATATCTATTAATTGGTACACAGACGCTCGGATGGCCCCCACTAGCACCCCATGTGTCTGGTAGCTCCTTACAAGGTGTTATTGGGCGCTTTTAAGTACCATAAATCCATCACAAGATCAGAATCAGGAGATCGAAGGAACCACATTGCAAGACGAGCGCCAGTGAATGAGCCAGCACCATTGGAAGTCAGGGAAATGAAACTTGTCATCAACAATGGCCAAACAATCAGTCAATCTATCAGTCGAGCATTCTTTGCAAATAAGAATCTGCCCACCAGCAAATTAGAAAGAATAAGGAATTTTTTACATATTTTTACCACATTTCAAACATCTCATATTTTCATTCTGTTATGTTTCTCAGAGCAATTTTCCACCTTTGAGTCATCTTTGTAGATGGAGGTTCAGGACTGCCTCGCAAACCTCTCAGTCAGTGAGGTGCTAAATATGGTATTATGTATTAATGTGTTGACGATATAACGTTAATAATTGTGAATTTAAATTTTATTTTGGTGGTAAATAAGGGAAGTATAGGGTTGAAACAGCAGGAGGAGGCACGCCGAATGGTGTAAAAATGATTTTGCAATTAAGACGTTACTCGACATAACTAACAAAAGAGAATAACCTCCCTTCATACTGGCCTAATGGGTGGAGAGCCATCTAGGATCGCCCTTGTGAATAGAATAATATACCTCGTCTACAGTAATAGTGCAGTTTTCTATGCCCCCTTCTTCGTCTCTTATGAGTCAATACCTACCACATTTTCCTTTCCTCACTTTCGCTAAACTTTTATTCTAGTGCCACCAATTTATTAAATAATTGGTATTTGTAGTTTTAGAGAGACCGTTTAATCATTATCAATCACTGCTCTCAACTCCATTGCCCTGCTTGTCCATACTTAATGAAAAAAATAACCCGTTTCCTTATTTCATCCTCTTCTTAAGAATCTTAATTTACCTCTCAATTTTAGCTTAATTTGTGGCCCTAATGTATTTTGTCTTACCTTCTCTGTTTCTTTGCATTGGAGAAAAGTATAAAAGTTTGTCTCTACTTCATCGCAGACATTCTGCGATGCAGTCCTCGCGTTTCCGTTTGAGTTGTGTCCATTCCCCAGTCTGAACCAAATCAATGGTAGATCTATCGTTTGCCTTACATAGACTCACTAAGTTCCTCTTTCCCATAATCCTTATCCACTATTACTGCGATGGTTGTAGAGTTTTAGGTTCTATAATGACGTGTCGTTTGCCTCAGAATTGGTAATACAGAGGTCACTAGAGCCAACCAGCGGAAGGATTGAATCATTCAGTTCAGAAGCCAAGAAACTATGGCGCTTCATTTCCGTTAAAGAAAGTTTATATTTTTTTACCCTCATTACAGTATGTTCAGTGAAGAATTCCGTTCGTTACTCGAAAATTACATCATTGCATGTCAACTAACAATGACTGTTTTCAAACGATTCTTTAAATATAGGTGAGTGGACATCATACTGAGTCCTATCGTCGCTGTTATCTGTGTATGTATAGTTTGGAGCTCGCTAATTACTTTTAAGCAGCTTCTCAAATATAGTCAGCAATACTAGGGAACAACGAAATTTTAAGACTACGCCAGAATTGAAGCCAAGACCATCCCAATGCCCAAAGCGAGCGCGGTGAGAATTCGGTTATCCAGAAGTCTACTTTAAGATCACTTTTATAATCAAAATAGGATCTGCAGTTTAGAACTGTGGAATGTGCCTGCATCGTGGATCGAACCAGGAACCTCTTGAGTACGAGGCGACAGCATTACCAGTACCTCAGTGGGGAGGTTATACGAGAAGAATGCACAATATGGCAGTTGAAGGAAATAACTGTAGGATGCGAAATTCATTGTCGAATTGTCGACAGCCATCTTTCGAGTATTAATTCAACGCGGGTGTTCAGTGTGGGACATACTTGCAAGTATGAATTTTGCAGCCAGTTATTTCTTGTAAAATCCCTGAATCCTTGATGAATTGCGAAAGCCAAGAAGCGGAGACAAACAACATTGACCCTGCAGGAAATCTTATGGTGAAAACGGCACCGACCTACGAAAGCCATCGGGGACTTCAGATAGGTCAACCCGGATCGCCAAAGCGCATGAATTTTTCATGAACAAGAGAAGTTCATGCACGACACTTTCCCCTCCAGAAACAGAATCGACTCCCCCTTCCCACGGATAAGCATCTAGGATAGCCCCCTTCCCCCAAAAACACGAGGGGATACGGCAGAAAAAGAGAGAGGGGGAAAAGGGCCTTAACGCTTCTCCTTCGCGTTAGGTGAAATGCTGAAATATACATAAACATGCTCGTTTCCACCCCCCTGGTCTTAACCGTATGAATAAGTTATGCCCCGCTGCACGGGAGAAGAGGCTTGGAATGAGTTAGATACGCGTAATTCAACGTTCGACTCCGGAGGCAGCTGATGAGCATCTTAGCTGTGATTGGTACAGACGGGGGAAGAAGGGGCGCCGCTTAACGTCTCAACACGTCATCGGCCCTTAAAAGACGTCACGTGTGAATTCGCTATCTTGCTCTCTCCAGATCAAAGGTACTTCCTTAGAGGATGGATTATTCAATGTCTATATTGCTTCTGCGATATGGAAGAGTTTGGAAATAACTTCATACTTTTTACAGCAACTAAATCATTGACATCATTACTTTTCCGCTTAGCACTTAAGGAGAAAAGATAAATTTATCCCCTGCACATTGCACCTTTCAACACATAAACGGGTAGTTGAGACGTGCTTACCTCCACACATTATCGATATAGGTCATACTGAAGGTGATATGATCAGCACCATGCTCCGGCACCGTTATTCCCAGATATCCATTGATTGGAGGCTAGATGAGCTCCAGAGCGCTTTATGCATGAAAACTGTCGCAAAGAGACAGCCAGTGGAAATTTACAGAAAGATTGATGTTTACCGTGAATGTGCAATTCAACGATGATAATGTTGTCCGAATTTTAAGGAAAGGAGGACAAACGTGCCTGTTTCGTTTTGATTGGTTGGTTGATTTCGTTTATTTTACTTCACCTCTCTGCCACACTTTTGGCAGATGAGTGATGACATGCTGAAATTAATGAAGGGACATTCACAAAGATTGCGCATGCCCAGGCCGGGATTCGAACTTGAAGTACTGGCGCCGTAGCGCGCTGTGTTAATCACTCCGCCACGGGGGGCGGCCCCTTCTTTGGTTTTGGATAATTTGAAGAGAAGTGTGAAAACAAAAATTCACGATATCAAGCGATTCCCTTTTTAATTGCACAAACAATTCCGAACAGTCACTCGATGAACGACTAGGTGGTGAGTTTCCACCCCTCTGGGTCTTAACCGATAAGTTATGCCACTTCAAAATTACTTAGACAATTCTTAGGTTTGTCAGCCTTTTTTGAGGAGTACACGGTATCGCTGATCATTAAAAATATGCTGGATACAATGAAAACATTCTGTAGAGGAAACAGATTTTATTGTAAACTCCTTTAACCCTCAAATCCGTATGCTAACATAATTATTCAATTTTCGTCAGCAATTTCCTATGGACGTCATTCCTCAATTTCGCTAACCTTGGAAGACTTTCTCCAGAAGAGTAATCTTTTTTTCTTCTGTGCATTAAACTGCGAACTAGGGATGCCTGTTGTCACAGATGCTCTGTCGCCTTTACTTAGATTTCCAGAGACCATAGATACTCTCTTTCCTTCTTCTCTTTCTTCTTCTGGAGAAAGCATGGATAGTTGCGAAAACGCTGACCTTCTACGCAAAGCGGGACTTTTTGTCTCTGAAAGACCTTCCTTTTCAAGGTCAATGTACACGTAAGGGCGCAGGATAAGGCGCTTATAGTTCTTTGGAGGAGGCGGAGATGGTTCTCTATGATCCATGCTGCGACGGTGAAATGTCCAGTCATCTTCAGGGCATGTTTCTTCATCCGGTTGCGTCTGAGTGCTGATGTTCCTGTAGTCCTTCATCTTCTCAAGCCTCTTCAAATACTTTGCAGCTTTCTTCAACTCCAAGACTTCGCGGCTGCGCATCCCAGTCTTGCAGTCGCACTGGGGAAAGTGTGTAATATGACACCGACCTCCGCACGCACTATTTCTCTGTTGCGGAAGCGGCATGAATGCTGGGTAAGGTAGCACAGTGCAGTGCGGAATGTTAGATTTCTCTGGTGGATAGCCAAATCCCATTGACTGAATTTGCTGTTGCCTGCACTGGCAAATAATGTTATTGACTGGAAGCTGATGACGTTTCTCGCAGGGACAATACATGTTCTTCAGATTTACCGTGGCAAGGTCTCCAGGAATACTATTTGCCTTGTGAGCATCATCACACATTGCCTTCTGATTCAAAGCCAACTCGAACTTGCACGAGCCAAATTCCAGAACAAATGGCTGCTGCGTCGAGTCTACATCGTACCTTATAGACCTTCAATATTCCACTGCCTTCCATGTCGATTGGTGGGGTGCCGTATCTTCTGTTCAAATTCACGTAATGCCGCCTGGTAGACCTATCACTCATATAATGCCACGCTGCTTCTGATTTAAAGCCCTCATGTAATTTGTTGCTCAACATGTACACTAAAGAAAGTCTGGTTGGCAAATCTTAACCCAACATCACTAAGAGCCGTTTACCTGTAATGATACATTGAGACAATGCTTCACATATGTAGAAATCCCATTCAGGGTCCAACAATAAACTAACCCTATCTCATCACATCATCACTATGAATTAATTGTCTTTTAGGAAACGTTTATTCAGTTGAAACATTTATTCAGCAAAATTTCTGTCGTTCTATCACTAATTGAGATACGTTATGGAAGACGCAACATTATTGCAGCATTTTATCACAGATTTCTCTCGTGAATGGAAAAGGCTTTCTCATTCTGATATCAATATCTGGACTACCATCTCCTATGGAGTCTATATCTCGCGTATAATATTTTAATAATAAGTAGATGTAGAAACGTAAGAATATCTGATTAAAACAAAGAAAAAAGCATGCGTTTCTGCAAGGTTCCCCCACTTTGGCATGTCACATGGTAAAGCAATTGCCATTTACACGAACTTCTACGTACTGTACATTCTATTCTATCTACATTACCTAAGAATCGAACGAGATGAGATCCTCACACAGTAAGTATTGGTCTCGTCTCGAGAAGTACCTACGAAGCTGTTTCCAGTTTTAAATGTTATCATCTTGGTTCTTTAGCTTAGCATTCTGTAATAGCATCATTACTATGATCAAAGGTTCTAGTCTTTCAAATTTGGATTTAATGAACATAAAGAAGACATTTTCAATCCTTTTACAAGGGGTCCCGGGTTCGATACCCGGTGGAGGCACAAGTGGTTGGGATCCCACTTTAAACTGTAGGCCCAGTCCCGATTAGCCTTACTGTGCATAAAGTGGACTTAAAACAGCAACTCAAACCAATCCTTTTACTTTGCCTATCTACTTGCCAACTTAATCGCGATATGGATGAAAGAAATATCACTAAAGTACGTCCTTGCTGGAAACAGCTTTCAAACTCAGGATCCGTCGCTTTACAACGCTCGATGGTCATCACTACACCAAGCGGGATTGTTTGAGTTATTTCAATTTTACATTTGTTGTTCTATAGCCTGAGTAGAGACTTTTCTATATATATTGGTTGATTTGGTTTGACTTTGCTATTTTCTGCCACTATCCATGGGAATGAATGGTGATAAGATGAAACGGATAAAGGGATAATCACAAACACACATGGACAGTACAAACACTAGTCCCACACAGAATTACACTGGCTGTGATTCCAAACGCCAAAGCTTCTTTAGTCTGCAAAATGAAGCGCAATAGAGGATGGCATTTAGGAGTTTAGGGAAACCTCACCCCTTGAACCACAAAAGAGTCTTCTTGTACAATAAGTAAGAATAACAAAAAAAAATGATAATATTATGCTACAAAATATTAAGTCCAGTCTATGCTCAAATAGGCTAATCGGCACTAAGCCTACGGTTTCATGGCGGATTTGAACCACTACGCGTAATTCCACTTTATGTGGCTGTTATCAAAAGATTATCTGCCAGAAAGTTCTTCAAATTGTTAGATTGAGTTGAATGTTG
This sequence comes from Lepisma saccharinum, assembly GCF_977018435.1. Lineage (NCBI taxonomy): Eukaryota > Metazoa > Arthropoda > Insecta > Zygentoma > Lepismatidae > Lepisma > Lepisma saccharinum. Next base: position 91,245,932 of record NC_139231.1, on the reverse strand, counting down.
CTTGCAATTACTGGGACTTTTACATTCAAGTTATTCACTTGAAGGTTATGTGATAGTGTGTGACGTTCGTCTTGACTCTAGTCACGGGTGTTACATGCTTTGCTCGTTTTGCAGATGGTAATGAAACTCAACTGCTCTGCATCAGGTCTTCTGAGGGATAGGGATTCATCCTGATAATTTTTTCCGTGTTTTTCTACTGAGCTACAGGGAACATGGACGCTCTTTTAATTCTGTTGTCCCTTTTCTTCAATCCTTCATCCTCATTCAAAAATTTGCAAGGAAGCAACTTGCATCACTGTATGTAATCCGTCATCAATTTGATAATAGCGTTCATCCATAAAAACACACAAATATTCATTAAACTTTATTGTAAGATACTAAGAGATCCTCGGAGACATTTTATGAATCTTTCATATCTTTCTATGAACAGAAGACGCGCTTGTGGACGGTTTAGATCGGGGAGGCGTGCTGGATCTTTGCCGTGGAGATCTACGGCTCTGCTTTGATCTGGAGATACGTTCGTCGTGAGCGAGTTTTGACAGAGAAGGCTTAGATGGAAGTACACGGACGGACCGTGTTGTGGTGGTTCGTAATCGTGTAGAAGTTCGTTTCCGAGGCTCCTCGCCTGATGGTGAGAGGGGTCTACTTGGCGTGGTCTCGGGTGACGCACCCGTGGAGATTTCTTCTGCCTGCGTCTCTGCGTCCAAAGTGCCTGGTGCCGCTTGAACGGAGGCGTCCAATCCAAGTTTCACGGTGACCAGGTTTTCTGGGGTCGTCTGAGTCCCGATGCTCTGATGCTCGTTCTTGCGGGTCGGTTCTAGCGTCGACTCCCTGCGTTTTCGAGACTCATTCTTGAGCTCTAGAGTTTCCTTCCTGCGTTCTAAATGCTTTTTGGTTTTTCGGAATGAACATAGCGGAAGAGGTGCCATGGAGCACAGTGGAAGTGTTTCCATAGTGCACAGTGGAGAAGATTGCATTGAGCACAGTGGATGTGTTTCCATAGAGCACAGCGGAGGATATTTCATAGAGCACAGCGGAGGATATTTCATAGAGCACAATGGAAGTGTTTCCATAGAACACAGCGGAGGAGATTTCATAGAGCACAATGGAGGTGTTTCCATAGAACACAGCGGAGGAGATTTCATAGAGCAAAATGGAGGTGTTTCCATAGAGCACAGCGGAGGATATTTCATAGAGCACAATGGAGGTGTTTCCATAGAACACAGCGGAGGATATTTCATAGAGCACAATGGAGGTGTTTCCATAGAACACAGCGGAGAAGATTCCACAGAGCACAGCTGAGGTGTCGTAGTGCCCAGTGGAGGAGGTGACATAGTGCACTGCGGACAGCACTCGACACCGCCCGGCAACTCTCCTAGAGGCACGCAAGCTGGAACCAGGACACACATCAAATTGCTAGAGACATCTGGCGAGCAACAACCAGCTAGTTGTTGAAAGCTTGCTGGAGGGTTGTGGTCAAGATGTGGATTCATATAACACCGTGCGTGTTCCCCAACATCCATCTGCTTCTCGCACAAACACGGCATTGGTCTCCCTTCGTCTCGTCCTCTCTGTCGTTTCATCTTGTTCTCACTACTGCCTCTTTCTGTCAGCAACTTTCCTGTCCTATCCACCAAACTTTTGCAAATCCTAACATCCAAGTTGATATCCCCTTTCCTGGCGGCACTCTGAATATCGTCCACTATCTTTGGTTTATCATGGTCTTCAAAATCACGGCATACATTCAGCCCACTGTTACACTCACACGAGCCCCTCAGTTCCCGGAATATGAGTCTTCCTCTCAGTCTCATGCCGGAATCTTCATCGTCTTCAGTCATATCCAGAGTACTGATATAAGCCGCCATCTTTTACACCCTTCCCGGAACCAGACTATAGATCATACTTGTAATTTATCCCATTGTACAATATACTTTGATACACTTGTATTGCCATAATATTGCTTACTTGGATGTTTTGGTTACATATCGATCCTATTACCTGTAAATGATGAAGCCTAGTTTTAGTGACACCAATCATTTTTTGAGGCATATCCGTAGTTTAAACAAATTCTTATACTCGGGTTACCACTAATTCAGACAAAGTTTTAAATCAAATCTTGGGTAAATATCATTACATCAACCGTCAGCTATGGTACACATACACACAGCTAGTACTACAGCTTATACAGCGTGTAGAAGACATCAGAACTAACAACTTTTCTCGGTAAGATCCTGGTCATTAGAGCCTTGCTTCAATGCTACGAGCCCTCGAGAAACGGCATTTACTATCATGTACATGTGAAGCCAAGTGACTGTACAGTTCGACGGTTTTGAATAATACTCTCTGGAAACGACAACCTTTCAGTACGCTGCTGGTAGACTGTGTGACCTATCAGAAAATGGCCGACCTATGTGAAGACTTCTAGACAAAATGGATGAAAACTTTATCTAATGCAATGAAGTGCAATAGAATGCATCAATAATGATTTAAGAGGGACGAATTAAAACCAAAGACTACCGTGCCGTTCTTCTACTGAAATAATGAGGAATCCATAGTATATTGTCACTTTTAGTAAGTTATTCAACAGAAATACAAATGGCAGTAGCAACCACAAATCTGTGCCGTATGACTGCATACTTCAAGGATAGAAAATGCAGATTTTCGAGAACTCGTAGTTTCGAAACAAGTCCCTAACAAGCACATACGTTATTAGTAACAATCGTTTATTGGTGTCCTCTACACTCTGTGGAAATTTGTTGGCGTTGTACAGCGGCACACTGTGAATATCTGTCATTGTTAATACTAAGGTAAATTATGTATCAATTGATTGATAATAAAGCAACCATTCTTCAGTATGTATTTATCAATGGTTAATGCAATTTTTTTTTAATTCCCGGCCTCTGTGACAGAGTAGTTAGCACAGCGCGCGAAGATGCCATGGGTCTCGAGTTCGAATCCCGGTCTGTGTATGGGTGTTCTTTGCGACTGTCCCTTCATCAATGTCAGCATATCATCACTCATCCTCATCTTTGCGATTAGCCAAAAGTGGCAGAGAAGCGAAGTTAAATAATCTAAATATATAAAATTATATAATTGTTTGTGTAACTGACTCTCATTATATATCAACTTGTTCTTTTCTTTATCATAATTCTTAACCAGTCAAGTACATAATTCTGGTTTCCAAAGTATGCAAGGCCAGTTGGATGTAACGTGAAAGAGCCAATACTTCTGCAGTTATTTCAAAGAATTAAGAGTTACATCTGAATAAAATGACATTTCGTACAAGTTACTGCGTTCATGTTATAGTACCCTTGTATTCTGCGCCTAGATTTGAAATAAGCCACAACATGTTGTGATATTAATATTTTAAAGGTAATGCCTTCTCAGTTCCTTCCTAAATAACAACTTGGCACGCCAAACGTATTAAAAATAACAAATTTAGTGGTAGAGAAAAAACTTTCCGTTTGCCAAATTAAAAGTTACACCCTTACAAGGTATGCAACTCGTTACTTTTGTGTGTTGTTTTGGTTGATGACTTGTTAAGGATGCACAGATCACGCTTTTGGCATTCACTGTGTACAGGCTCAACGAAGTTAGTAATAAGTTGTGTTTTACACAGCGTATATTGATACACTTGTATTTTGAATTGTATCTTCTGCAAATATGCTGTATAAAGAAAGAAAATAACGGAGTACTAATTGAGGCGAGTGTATATTTCGTGTTACCAGTTTTCCATTTTGGAAGTGTCTCATTATCCACCAGACTGTCGTGAACTGCCGGAAAATACGTACTTTTAAAACTATTAGTCCAGTACAGATTAGTCTATCTATGCATAACATGGACTTAAAATATACGTCGTCAAACTTCGTCATTGTAAAAGTATGGGTTAACGGGGAAATTATGAAAACAGCGTACAAAATTGCTTAAGAAACGGGAATGCACATTACTACAGTATTATAAAAACATTTACCTTTTAGGTTTCATCTTGTCCATAAGTGAAGAAGTCTCCTCACTACAACTCTGTAATTTGGTCAAAATACATGGCAACGCATGACGGCTTTGCTATTGTTTGAACAATGATTTACAACTACTAATTGTTGAAAGATCTTCTACTCACCAGAATCTTACTCCTTTCATCTTCATCCATCCTGTGGTACACTATTAATATGTAAAGCATACGAGAGTATGTTCAGTATATACCTTTATAATATTTTGACTTAATTTGTAATATTTTATTGCAATGTTGTGTGGGTGATTTTTAAGCGAAAACAACTTAAAATATATTTCAGTACTCTAAACTTGATTTTCAGTATATTTACTGCGGTATTGGATTTTGAAATTTCGTGAAAATTTTGTGTATCTTAAATTTAGGAAGCACAAGCAATACACATACTTAGGGCCCAAAATGTTATGAGAAAAAAAATTAACTGCAATTTCGACTAAAATATTTACCACATTGTCTAGTTATGTTCTAGTTTATTAAATATCACTTTCTATGTCAACCACTAAGAGGATGAATGAAGATTACACACTGAAACATGGAATTTTATTCGTTTGTTCTTGATGTTAACTTTGTAAATATTGATTCAAAATGATTGAATATACTTCTACTCGTATTATTGCTATATTAATCAGCCGCTTTAACTGTGTGTGTTACCCTAAACGATGAAGACAAGCTTCCGTAATACGACGCGTGATTTTATTGAAGCATTTGACCTTGTATCCCTTGAATTTAACCACTCCACTTCAGTGCCATCAATGAAACCTACATCGCGCCAGGATATAATTCAATACGGTAATATGAGTTTGAACGTTTGGGCTTTGAATTTGAGAAGAATAGCTTGCGTGGAAAAAACATAATTGTCTGTTCACTTATAGGAATCAATAATTTACTCTTCTCTCCATATGCGTGTTATATGAACGAATGTAGTTTGCAAATAGCAAAAGACGAAATAGAAAATATTGCATATGGGTTATTACTCTCCTGAAAGATCAAAGGGGAGTTTTATATTTGCCGGCTACGGTGGTCAAAAATTCTGAAACTAATTATTTATATGAAGGGAAATAAACCGTTTGGTGGAAAAGCTGCAAAGTGGAAAAAATTTCACTGAAGGCTTTAGTGACGTAGCTATTAACATCATTACAGAAATTTGCTTTCCGCAAACACCTCAATTTCCGTAATGAGTTTTACTCGCAGGTGCCATGGCGACCAGACTCCATGCACCATTTATTTTTTTATAGTTTTTTTTAAACAGAAGTGCCTTTCCACATTCTGTGTTTAATGAATTGAAGGCAGAAACGCATAATGATAGAAATTGTCTTAAATGTACATTTTTATCAGCTGGTTTTTAACTGGTTTCACATTGGAAACCAAGTACCTCAATTTAGTTAATGGTGTCATGTTTCAAGACCTAAGAATTATTTGGCTTTAATATCCAGTGTCAGTATATTTTGGTATTTTTATCTTTTTGTTTTACATAACTTTTCTACCTCCTTAGGTTAATCGCAACGTTGAAGGTGAAAGACTGACATTGATGAAGAAAATAGAACGAGAGAGTTCCAAGTTTCGGGTCCAGATTCGAACCCTGAATCTTGTGTGGCAATCCGCAAGCGATGACCAAGATAAGAAGTCTCAATTGAAAACCATAACATAGATTGTTTGTTTATAGTTCCTGCAGTACAACTTGAACCATTTTAAAGTGGAACGAAACAATAATTTAATAGTTAGCTAGAGTTGATGAGCTGTATCTTTGCGGGTGAGCCCTGACCAAGCCAGGCTGCGCAGTAGGAAGGGGAGAACGTACAGGCTGCCTTAGTCATTGCAAGTCATTCTCCTCTTATCTTCTACTCAAACGGCGAACATATGAGAACTACGGAAATGTCTCTCTAGCTCGTTCGCTATGCTCTGAGTAGCGAAGGTCACCCACACAGATACACTTTGTTAACTCTAACTTTATAAAAAAAAATAACAATAGCAAAGTGACGCAAAAATTCCATTTATAAATAAATTATTTCTGCAAATTCTCTGTAAGTTACAAAATTCTAGTATATTTAGTTTCTGCTATTGCTGTGGTAATCTATGGAGCACTGATTCGCTGGATAAATGGGGTGTTGTGCAGAATGTTTTCCTGTTGCGGTAACACGCTATGAAACGTGATATCCTTTGGAATCCAAAATGCATAATTTACGATTGAACATTGATTTAGTAACTGTCAATGGACCGATTTTTGTTCTTGACTGTCTCAATTGCGTACATTTAAGATAGCATGTTACATTCCGTGTCATTCGTGCTGCCATATAGTCTCCTGTAACAGCAGATTGGCGCAGGCATTTTGAAAAATCGTTTGACACGGGAGAAGACTGTCATATTTCAGTTCGCATATAATTTAAGCTTTAAATACAAGGTAACCAAAAAGATCTTGCCGTTCTAGAGCAGTGATAAACAAAGAGCAATACAGTGGACGGTACGTACCTTTAGGTTTCGAAGTAATCTCCATCAGCATCCAACACCTTTTGCCAACGTTCCTGCAGCTGCACAATACCCTGGTGATAAAACTCGGCGGACTTTGATGCAAAGAAGTCAGTGAGTGCGTTCCGCAGGTCTGCCACATTTGCAAAGGATCTCCCACGGAGGTGGTTGTCGAGGAAATGAAACAGGTGGTAATCTGTTGGTGCAAGGTCCGGTTAATATGGTGGATGGCACAGTGTCTCCCAGCCAAGTTGATGAAGGGTCTCCCGGGTCCTCTTTGCTACATGTGGCTTGGAAGTGTCGTGCAGGAACAGCACACCCTTGCGATTCACCAATGCCGGCTCCTTCTGCCGCAATGCACGGTGCACCCTTTGCAACTGCTGAGAGTAGAGGTCAGCAGTGATGATCTGACAAGGTGGAAGGAGCTCGTAATGCACCACTTGCCGACAATTCCACCATACAGAGAGCATAAAATTTCGTGGGTGCAGAGGTGCTCTTGAGGTGTGAGGAACAGGGTCACGTGGCGACAAACAATGTCTGGTACGCTTGGGAGTGTCATAGAGGACCCACTTTTCGTCACCAGTGAGCAAGCGATCAAATATGGGTGTGTTCAGGTGCCGAGTGAGCAAGGACAAACAGGCTGTCACTCTATGTTCCTTGTTGGCTGCCGACAATGTGTGGGGTACCCACTTGCTTAACTTGTATGACTTCCCTATCCCATGCAGGTGCAGTCTGACTGTTTCAGCGGAAACATGGAACCTTTCTTCAGGTTCATCACACGTTAGACCACTGTCCTCCTCGACGGCTGCTTTCAGGGCCTCGTCATTCAACACATGTGGTCGTCCACTGCGAGGTTCATCCGAAAGGTTCACATCTCCCGAACGGAATTTCTGGAACCGATGCCTGGTAATGCGTTCGTTCACGGCATTCTCCCCAAATGCCTGGCAAATGCGGCGACTTGATGTATGATGTGTCATACAACAAACACAAGCGAACAAGCTGCTTAGATACCTCCATTTCTCTTCAACAGTGGACTAGCTATGACTGCTGTGTGTGCGCAACGCCTGTATTACTGACAGTCGATGATCAGACTAACTCCCGATCGCTTTGCAGTCACGTGCGTCATTTCGTTTCCTCTGTGTGTCTTCATCCCTAAAACAAAAAGGTAATATACGTTGATTGATTTGTTGTTTTAAGTAATTTTTATGCACAGGAAGGATAATCGGGACAGGACCTACAGTTAAATGTGGGATCCGAATCACTGTGCCATGTGCCTCCAAAAAAAGTAATAGCCTATACGTGTAGGCTTCATTTAATTTATTAGTTACATTAACAATGATTGTTCATTTTGTTTTAAATTAAATTTTACATGATTGCATTCCACATCAATCGTAAAAGCGATTGGCTTACTAATTTAACTAATTCTAAATGTAATTTATGGGGAACCAACAGACGGAGAGAAAATCAGCAAGCGTAAATGAGTTCTGAACCATAAAGAACTTGTTTGTCTGTAAAGTATTTCAATTCGGTCCAGGAACCTTTTTACTAGATTAATTTAAATACGATCCAGGAACCTTTTTTATCAATGAAACAATAAGCAACTTGGACCGAATTTAAATTTTGCGAGATAAGATTTTCCGGTCCTGTTGCGGAACCAATAGAATCTATTAGAATTATCGGTTCCTGGACCTTCAACAACCCTGGACACGTTTCGCTTATTCCTTCGGTGTGAAAGCTCCCTCACACGTATGGAGCGACGCACTCCCTTTTCAACGACGACAGATCAACAGGTTCCGATGGGACGCCAGAACACAACAGCCGCTTTTAGAAAGGCCGAGATTGGCCGTTTAAGTGACTTGTAGAGGGGAGGGGTTTGCGGGGTGGTCAAGCAGTCAGAAACGCATCAATCCGGGAAGAAGCAATGCTCACCAATTTTCTCCAACCTACGCAGGCAAACCCCTTTCGTTACTACGCGGCGGTGAAAAAAGAACAGTCGGCGTACAGGGACAAGTTGTCATTTAGAGCCAAACACGGGCAGACAGCTTGGATGACGGATGGGTACGGTTCAATTCATGCCTGCCTCTCCTATGATGGATGATGCTGTACCTCGCTGGATGCTGGGTCTACCCGCGGGGAATCTCTTTCGCGGGAAAGCCTCTTTTTTGTGTGTGTCCCTACGCACGAGCACCTCCGTTCAGTCTACTCGTTTCCGCGTCGGCGATCGCTGGCGTCATGGTAACACGAGCGAGGACGTAATAAATGATTGTCCTCGTGCAAGTGATCAGAGCTGGAGCAACTTAATTTTCTTGCTGCAGCCTTTTCTGCAACTCAAGGGACCAATTGCGAGCTAGAGCGCCTGTCCAATACGCAAATAATAGCAGGAGTGCTCAAAAAATCTGTGTGTCCATGGTTTCAATTTACAAGAAGTAGCAGTTTTAAGATACAAACGTTTAATTTCATTATTGTATGTAAAACTGTACTGCAGTATCACAGTCGGAAGAATGGAAGTATATTATGTCTCGGGAATCTCTGCACCAACGGTGCGCATAACGGCAGAGAAGGGAAGAAAACAAGTAGGTGGAGCAAAGCAGTGCGCGCTGCTGCAAAAGGCTGATAGCTGCCCACCTTTCCCTCTCATGCGTTCATTGACTGAACCCTCTCAAGTCACAACTAGCGCTGAGGACTAGTTGTCGTTCGCTATCTTCAGAGATTCCCTGGACAGAGTATAGTTTAGGTGAGTAATATAGGTGTCGCAAGTTCAAATCCCGGAGTAAGGCCACGCATAACAGTATAGAAGGAGAGAAAGCGAGTAGGCGGATCAAAGAAGCTGGTAGCTGCAATCGTCACTACTTGCGCAGAGACTTGCTTTCGTTCACTCGCTCCAGACATTTTTCAGGACAAAGTATAGTTTAGGTGAGTGTAGTGAGGTGTTGTAAGTTCAAATCCCGGCATCCTAACTGAAGATTTATACGATTGCTTTCTACAGTCCCTTAAGGCGACTGTTGAGAAGATACCTTTAACGAAGGCAAACCACGAGCAATCTTCCCAACCATTTCTCTGCTTCCAACAGCGTCATCTGAAAGTTCTCCTACCGGCTAGCCTAAAGGATGTTCTTGAAATTGAATAAACTGACACAGTGAAAAACGGAGAAACTTGAACAGGAACAAGTTAATATCTGGGGAACTTGAACTGGAACAAGTTGATTCTTTTGGGAAGCAAGAGCTTTGAACTGAAACAAGTACTAGTTATTTTGGAATGCAAAAAACATGAACTGTAATAAGTTGATGTTTTTGGAAAGAAAGAAACTTAAAAAGAAACAAATTGATATTTTAGAAAGAAACAAACTTGAACTGAAACAAGTATATATTTTTGTAAACGAAATTTTTTAACTGGAACAATTTTGATACTTTTGGAAAACTTGGACAAGTTATTTTGAAAGGCAATAAAACTCGTGAAACAAGTTTCGGAAAAAGCAAACTTTATAAACGAAACAAATTATTATTTAAGAATTGAAGCAACTTGAACTAGAACACGTTGTAGGTCTATTATGGGAAACAAATACTTGAACTAAAAGATTTTGATACTTTCTTCAAGCAAGACACTTGTACTGGAACAAGTTGATCTTTTTAAAAGAAAGAAACTTGACAAGAAAGATATTCATATTTCAGAAGCAAAGATAATTGAACTGTAACAAATCGGCATTCGGGAATGAAACTTGAACTGAAACTGAACTTTAAGTGAAACAAGTTCATATGTTGTGAAACGAAAAACTTGAACTGAAACAAATTCTTAGTTTGCGAAGAAAGGAACTTGAACTGTAATACGTTGATGTTTTCGAAAGAAAGAAACTCGAAAAGAAACAAATTAATATTTTAGATATAAAAAAAACGTGAACTGTAACCGATATTCTGTAAAGAAACTTGAGCTGGTATGAGCTGATATTTTAGTAACCGAGAAACTTTAACCGGAATAATTATTATTATTTTCTTTCAGGAAGAGAAGAATTTAAACCAAACTTTGTTCCCCTTTCGAAGGTATGTACTTGAACCGCAACCACTCCATTTCAAAGACGGTTCCAATTTACATTTCAGCAACAAAGTGCTTCGTTCCCCTCTCGAACATGTCGATGTTGGCAAGCTGATATTGACTCTGTGCATGCCTACCGTCAAGAAATATGACATCCTGCTGTCCGCCAGGAACGGCTCTCCTCGTTAAAGAGCTATCACAACATGTGCGATGTTTGCCCTTCCCAAACGGATTGACACATGCACGAGCACATATGCGAACGACACACGTGAGGGACCTAGGTAAACTCGGACCACATGCTTCACCGTTCCCTCTACTCGACGTGCATGTGAATTCTCGCATATGGGGTGCGGGTGCTGCGTCGGGGTGAGTGTTTGGGTATATGCCTATTCGTTGTATATCGTCTGTTTGTATTTGCGTTTGGGGAGGGGAAACGGGTAACTTGGGGGTGGGGGGTTGGAAGTGATGATAGCTGTTCACAAAGCAAGCCATATTAATTGCCATCGGTGTATTTCCATGAAATATCCATGCGTTGGATGACACCGGAAGGGTATACAGAGAGAAATGGATTTACCTGTTGTTGAAATAAAAAGGTCCGCTATCGGTAGTTTCCGATATTAACAAATCAACAAAACCAAATATTGAGATACTAAGAAATCAAGTGAATACTAGTTTTATGCACAAAAATAATATATTTTATTACATCTTTGCGTGAATTGACATAACCGATACTAATGGAACGACATGAAAATGGATGGCCCAAAATACGCGTATTCTCATAAATGATTTTACAATAATAAGAAAATGACGTTAAAAATATTAAAAAAAATTACCTAAAAAAATTACAAGCAAATGATGTTACTTCAAATTTTAAAATGCGGGCTTGAATGTTTTCATAAAGACATCTAAACGCGAAACTGAATAAATTCGACACATCCGGAAGCTCTTTCGTTGTGTAAACAGCTGAAATTAAGATGGGAAATAAATAAGTGTTATCGTACTTTTAATTTTCAGTTGCCTGCAAGGGTAACTGGTCGATTCTTTCATATTTATGTCGTTATCTGATGCCAGGCACCAAGATGGCCCCATGCACCCCCACCCTCTCTTTCTCTCTCTCTCCCGCCGTCTCGGTGACCGAATTCGTTAAGTGACTGACTTTCTATATGACACAAACACAATGGTACATCCATGTCTTACTCATGTTTCGAAGAAGGGGCCTCTGGCTTTGTAGTGCATTGCATTGTACTGACCACTCCGCCGTGGAGGCGGATGTATTTGTCTTATAATTTGATTTTTACAGGATCTAATGTAATATAGGTCTCGAAGGAACGATGTGCAAGGAAATGAGTCAGATGCCAAAGCCTTCATTTGAAAACAAAGGGGAAGTGTTTTACACGAAAAGAGAGAGAAAAGGTATACGGTAGCACGGTTACAAAACAACGGAGGTGCATAAATGAGTGCCAGGAATCACAACGGCCATCGGAGATGCAGTTGAGCACGTATGCAGCTCCCTAAACGACGTCTATTGTATCCTGAGGAATGCTCTCTCATTCCTCCTTGGCCGCCTCGGTGAACTGTTGGAGGGTCTGTGGTGTATCGGACTATTGGCGACAGCTGTCTTCTGGAGTGTCCATGCATTTTGAATGCAGTTGAGGTCGGGTGAATAAGCTGGCCATGGCATGCAATGAATTCTGCAGGACGGGAGTACAGGATCGTCGTCAAGAATACGTACGATATGTACAGTGCTTTCAAAATATGCAACATTTTTTTGAATACTGTAGAATGACGTATTCTCAATAAAATTATACAGCTGCAAACTAAACCGAACCTGGGACTTATTAGTTGCAAGGCGGCAGCGTTACCAGGATGACACCGGAGAGAACTTCGTATGATATACAGAAAGAACGAAGTCAATGAGGCTGGGGCTTCATCGGTCGTGTAACCTCTCGCCATCTGATTCACGAGTGTGGCATTGTAATTGTGACAGAAGAAACAGGTGGTGGTTCAGTGAAAAGGATGAAAAGTATTTTTTTACGAATCAACGCAAACGGCTCCCACACACGCCTACGGGCCTTGAGATGCCATGTGTAGGCATGAAGCTCGCACCGCAAGGAGGTTTCGCTACCTCCGAAAATATAAGAGAGTTGCTCAATCTGCCCGCAAGCTTGTACTCAATACTTGCTTTTTTTCTTTGTTGTCGAAAGTTATATTTTATGTCATCGGTCTACATGCCTACATAAAATGCACCAATTCGAGAAAAAAGGGGGACGAAAAAAGTAAAAATTAATTTTCTCTCAGATGCGCAGAACCAATATCATATTTCTAGCTGCAGGAACAGAGCATAAGATAGGAAATTTTACACCATTCCCCCAAATAAAAGAATTTATTTCCTGTCCTTTTTCACCAGCTTTCAATTTTCTTCTGTGCGAACTTCATTCTTTTCTCTCTTTTAATCCTATTTCCTTCTTCCTTAACAAACCTGGTAAAATATTTCTCTCGTCAATAACTCTCCCTCACACGTCCACGCCCTTCCCCCCTTCCCTTTCTTGCACCCTCCCCCAAATTTCCTCCTCCGACATCCCCCCAGTTTTCATCTCCTCTTCCGAAGTCTCAGGATAATTTTGTACAGAGATTATAGTCAGACTACGCACAGTAATCCTCTTTGCTAGAATGCGTTAGCTTTTCCTCTTCTGGGATATTTACGTAAAGTCTTGTCGGCGAAGATTTTAATAGATGAGAAATGGCATTGCTTTAGGAAAAGGGGCGAAAGTAGGGAGAAAAAGGGGAGAAGGGGAGGGAATCAAAGAATAGGAGGGTGGGCCAAAGACCGCAATTCAATGTTTCCGAGAGGAATGGTGCACGGGGAAGGATAATCATGTTGCTCTTTGGTTACCATCTGTTTGGTTTTTCCACTAAACCTGGTTATTTTTCTACGTTCATTGGAACTGGCCGAAATTTTTGCATCCGTTCACTCATGATTTATTATGAATATTCTGAACGATTTTACCGCATTTGCGAATCAGCATGTCATCTGTAACAACAACGGTTGCTTGTGCCTTCTTATAGGCAACCTTCCTCCGGTTATGTTGTTTTTCGTAGAATAAACCAGAACTGTCTCTTTTTCGCATATTCCAGCACATAATTCCCTTGTTTGCTTGGCCACATTTTTGCAAAATCTGTGCTCATGGTGGGAATTTCAAGGTGAACTTTCCAGGTTGATTTGCAACAGATACTTATTACATGTCTTCACACACATTGGTAATTTTGGAAAAGAAAACCTAGGTAGATTATTTTATGGACACGCTGTATGTATCGAGACAGATGAATTTTAGCGCACGTATATGATGCATTTACTTGAGGCTTGAGCTTTCATGAATGTATTTTCCTTTCTGTGCACGTGGTGTGAATTACAAGCAGCTTCAAAAGTCAAAAGCTAAACTTGAAAAGTTAGAATGGAGAATTATTGCGTGTATGGGTTTGTCACACACATTCGAGGGTTAAGGATAGGAGAATGGTTTAGCTACATGAAAAATAATAGTATAAAATGTAATAGTCTCAGAGATCACGGTAAATGGGAAGATTAGATCGTCCCCTCCGGGGAGGTGAATGTAAAATGTGTGAAGAAGTAAACCGCCTTGCACTCATCCTTCTTTTCAAAAACCCACCTTTATTTGAGTAATGAAATGATGGCGGGAGGTTACATTGCAACGAGGGAGGCTGCTATTTGAGTAAATGGGCTTTGAATCGCCGGGGAAATCAGTGCATTCCTTTCTGTACATTCGTCCGGAGAGCCCCACGTAACGAATCGTGCAGAGAAATGTGTTCACCTCCATGACAAATCACGTTGTATTCATTCTCGTATTTTATTCGTGTCTCCCGTACGGCAAACACTCAATAAGAGTATAAAAATTCATTATTAACAGAATTAGTGAATGCAAACAGTTGTGTCTTCAATAAAATCATGCTTTCCTGTCGGCGAATAATGAAGAGATTTTCTCGTTAGGGAATGTTCAGAGCTTTTGAGAGGTAAAACCACTCGTCTTCAGGTCAAAGTCTTACCATGTCGCGTTTTGTCTATTAATGACTGTCAGTCCCTTTGTTAGGACTCTGACTCAGAGTTATCAAATATTTTTAAATAGCAGTAAAGTGCAGTAGATGGACATTTCAATGCTTGGAATGCAGATGGCGGGCCAGTGGCGTACAGCGTCTTCTCTGCAGTCCGCGTTCTTCATTACAGTACAGTCTCTGAAGATGAAAGTGACATATGCTCTCGAAAACCTATTCGGAACTGAACTGACTGACAACGCGGAAGAATATCTTCTTCAGTTTTGTTTTTATTATATTTAACGTAGAAATAGAGCAGGAAAACTGAACACAGACGACATTAGAATGAATGAAAGTTGAAATGAAATATGTTTTACTCACTCTTCAGGCAAGGATACTTAGATCATGATTACATTATTCTATTACAGAAAAAAACTAAAAACGTTTTCAGTGCTCTTCCAGATACTACATCCTGGACTGCATTCTTGCAGACTAACGAGGCCCTTGCGTGTGGACCCACAGCCAGTATAATTCTCTGGGGTTTTTGTTGTGTCCTGTACATGTATGCGTGTGTGATTGTCCCTTCATCAATTTCATCGTACCACTTTTCATCTCCATCTCAAGATTAGCCAAATGTGGCAGAAAAGGTAAGTACTGTATTTCTACAAGTATCAAAATGTGGTTTGGTACTATATCGCCAAGACACCTTCAACTATTAATTATTCCAATGCAAGATATTTCTTAATTATTTCTCCAAATAGGAAATGATGTGTGAGGAAAGAAATATAATCCAAATTTTTGTTTGTATTAATATTTCATGTGGAAGAAGCGATATTTCCAAACGCAAACCGTGCAACTCGGTTTCCGCATGTTTGAAAACAACTGAAGGGAATTTTCAGGGTTACAAATGCACTCATTACAAAAACTACCACCGTGATGATAATGGTCAACACGTGACCAGACAATTCATACCAACCGCAGTCGCAACACAGATATTAACATGGTCATACTGATTATCGATTATCACCATATCAAGATCATAATGACTCCATATATGAACATTTGCCACTTCATTTGTTAGCGCACAAAGCTCACTTTGCTGACCACGATCAATCCGCAAAACATATCAAAAGACGATCTCTCCGCTAGCAATAACGTTGTTTAACATTAACGGGATGCTGATGCACTGACCACGCCGGCAGCGCCACGGTGAGAGAAACGCAAATCACGATAGCCAGTTTCCCTGTTTGCTTTTAAACGACCAGTTCGTAATCTTTGATGGCCTCGGCGGTATTTCAATTTTAATCACAATTTTGCCTCATCCCTCTTCTTTTTTTTGTAACCAGTACAGCAATTCCCCACCCTCTTAATCTATTCGGTACATATGTAAAATAATGATTTCATGCCCTGAATAGAGTTTATTGTAATGCGAGGATAATGATGGTCAGGACTGGGGGGAGGTGGAGGAAACATGTGTGGATACCCTTGTGTGTGGAAGCTGATAGGAAATGAAGCGGAGGCAGATTTCCAATTGTTTGCCTTCCTCCGAAGCGGTGTCGGAACGAGTGTTGGTCAACATTGCTTCTCCATGTACAAAATCGGAAGGTTACTAATAACAATTCCGCGTTACAAAGAAGGCAAATAAAACTGGCATCGGTCTCATCAAAAGAGACAGATCAGTAATTTCATTCATTAAAATACGCACTGCGTACGAGCAAAAAAGAGTAGCAAATCGATCGACAAATCTGCTAAAGTTTCGGGGTTCGAGTTCCGGTCTGGCGAGATTAAGTATATGTTCTACGTATTTTGACATTAACGTTATTTTTCAACATTTGTAGTCTGATATGGACTACAATTATGACGAGCACAATGAAACTTCCGTGTTCATATGGTGTCGAAGTCAGAACCTTAGCCGGCGCGGTTGTGAGGAGAGCTGTCAATGCGTGTTACACAAAGGTGTCTTCTTTGTTCTTGTTTCTGTGTCAAATTCATCATTCATTCTCATCGGTCGCAATTGACGATAACAGGCAACTCAAGTACTGTATTTTGCCAATATTCACCTTCCACCCGCTCTATGAAAGACAGTTGTAGTAAATCCATCGTATGTATGTAGCACAATTCCATGAAGGAACATAGTGTGAATGGAGGGCTCAACACACTCGGGCATTTTAAAGTGGTGTGATCAACACCACGTTCCGACCGCCTTTACGCCCGACCTTTATTTGAGATTGGGTGAACTCCAGTGCCGCTTGCTTTGCGCAAGGAGAAAGTAACCCACCTGAGCCTATCTTGAAATTACATACACCTTTTTAACAGGTTTTAACGTAATGTAACGCGTCTGACTACCATGCTAAAGGTCCCGGGTTCGATCCCCGGCCGGTTCAAATCCGGGAACTTTTCTAACGGTGAAAGCGGCCCCGGCGCCCACCCAGCGTCGAATAACATGGGTACCTGGGGGAAACCCTGGGGGGTAAAGGCGGTTAGGGGCGTGATGCTGATCACATCACCCCCACTCACGACCGGATCAAGAAAGTGTGGGGCGTTACCCCCACACTCCCTATACGCCTTCATGGCGTGGTGCTATGCACAGGGGAACACTTTACACTTTACTTTTTTATATTGACAGATACAGAAAGTGAAGTGAAATAAAATAACGTATGTGATCAAATTACAATCCGTCATATAATCTTGAGAAAATTATTAATCTCATAGTTTGAATGTAATGAGGAAGCAAATAGCTTAATCTTAAATGTTCAGTTAAACGTAATGGAGATTTTCTACAGCGTCGCCATCTCTGAACAACATTTGAAACTTCCACCATTCGCAAGTTGTAATCTCCTGTTACGTCTAAAGAGCAAACTTCACAATAAACAAGTCTCGACAAGCATCAACTGTTCCTTGAAGCGGAGGCCATATTCCAAGAGAGGCTTCTAAAGGCTCTCTTTGTACGCAGCCACGCCGGAAATTAGAGCGCAATGCAACCGGAAGTGACGTCAACAATATTGCCCGCCACGTGATACGATTACCCACAAGGTAAGGTACTAGCACAGAGGTTGGTAATTTCTTATATTCCCAACCGGAAACGACGCCCTCGGGGCGACCCCCACCTCGCCCCTCGTTGCTGGAAGGCGACGCCGACAAATGAATAATGAAAAGCGTCATGAATTTGTTAAGGTGGCTTCTACTTAAGCGTTGAATAACTTAGCTCGGTTCATGCGGTTTCGATTAATGAGTTCTTGCACCGCGATGAAGCCAGAGGCTGTGAGGACTAGCTCGATGGTTAAGAAACTTTAGTGAGCACTGGGTACATTAAAATAGCACAGAAAGGGTAGGAAATAACTATGGGAATTATATGGCATCGTTTGTTACCTCAAACCTGAAAAAGGCATATATTACATAAAAATATGGTGTCGCGAAGAAAGTGAAAGTTTCACTCGCAGAGGCTTCACTTGAACCTTTGTTTCCATTCCAGCTTTCAACGATTCATAATGTTTATGAGAATAAATAAGCCTTCAGGATAATTGCAAATTAAATAGTTTCTGTCTTACGGATTTCTTCAGATTCCTGTGTGGAAAATGTTGTCGCAAATTCAACAATGATAGAACCTAGATGGCTACCTGGCATTTGGTCGTCTCTTGGTCTGTTTATGTCTCACCCATGTCAAATCCCACTAAATTTATCTTCTCTCTGTGTGGATTGTTTACCTCTGATATTTGTTTGAAATTTGTTTTCGTTCAACAATACACACACATAGTCTAATCGGGACTGGACTTGTAGTTTAAAGTTGAATCCGAACCACCATGTACCTACATCAGGGATCGAACCATTACCCTTGGGTTACAAGGCGATAGTATTACTACTACACAATTGGGGAGGCCTTCTTTGATATTAGTAACTTGAGTGTAAAGTATTTTCAAATTAATACTACAGGGTGGCTCAAAAAGTCACTTAACACCCCCGGTACAAGGCCACTGCAGTGCCCAACATAGAAATGGTGATGACCAAAAAAAAATGGGTTATCAGATAAAAAGCATCGAATATTCTGTTTATGAACTTCCTTATGAACATAAATATTAGCTTTGTCACTGTGAAGAACTTTTCATTTAATGGAAGCATCACACTGTAAATTATTCGCGACAACCATTCATAATGTGCAGCTCTTCGTGGATGTATCCGATTAAAATCGTGTGCAATGGCATGCGAACTTCTCTCCCTACACGTCACTTTGATCTCGATGCATTACCGATGCGCTAAACAAATTTTAAGACATTTTTCTAACACCTCGAAAAGGAGCAAATTGGTACAAGAATTCAGTCTTAACGTTTTACTGGTTAAAGATACGTGGAAAAAACCTTCACCATTGCATTTCTCGTGAAATTCTAGCCTGATTTGATATATCACCCCCTTCCCATTTAAAATTCTGAAGTTGAATTCAAGATGGCGGACATCAAGACGTCCGCCGACCGCGCGGGTGGCGTCAATGTGGTTCCCCCTTGGCCTGGCAACGATTGGTCATCACCATTTCCACGTTGCACGCTGCAGTGGCCTTGTACCGGGGGTGTTAAGTGACTTTATGAGCCACCCTGTATTATTTGTTATTTGTACTTTTATAGTGTAATATCTACATGTATCATAGTCATAATATTGGGAATATTTGAGTAATATATCTACAGTCGATAATTATTTGTTTATATTTAATGTGGGGCGTCAAGAACGAGATAATTTCTGATATCATGTAAAGATGTAAAACAAATATTATGGTTTGCAGTATAACTCCATAACACGTATGTAATACGTACCCTTGAGCGTTATAGTGCACTCTGACGTAAATTGTTAAATTATTACAATGCTTTTACTTTAAAAAATATTAGGTATGCTACAGGTTAACTTCATTTAAACGCACGATCATGAAAATAGGCGCAGGTCAGAATTGCGCGGGTGCCACATATGAGAAAATGAAAGCGAGAGCGGGACAAAAGTCGCTGGTTCCCACACACTGTGTAGCAACGTCAACCGGACTTCGTTGAGTAGTTCGAGCGTCAGACTGACGTCTCTTCGTGACACTTTTGTGTCATCCCTGGCCTTTCGAGCAAATTCTGTCAGTTTGTATGACATGGAATACAAAGACCAACTTGGGGCCTCCCCGATGGCGCAGTGGTAGCGTCGTCGCCTTGTAAAGAAGGGATCCCGTGTTCGATTCCAGGTGGAGGCACATAGCGGTTCGGATCCCACTTTAAACTGTAGGTCCAGGCCCGATTACCCTTAATGTGCATAAAGTGGACTTAAAACACCAACTCAATCAATCAATCAAACAAAGACCAACTCAATAACGAGATATTTCATTCTCTTAAGCCTCCGAACACAGGGGGTTGTGCTCCGACGTAGAATCAGCGCGACCTTCTGCCACACGCCTATTTCATGGCCGTGCGTTTAGAGATAAAATCAGTTACTTAAATACGCTGGGCTTTGTTCTTCAAAATGCGTCAAAACCTCCTACCGATGACGTCACACTTCTAACTACAGGTCGAACGGATGGACCAGCCTCTATCTGCCTAACGATGTTCGCTATTAAATAAGGGAGTTGTCAACAACATGAAGATGTGAAGCGGAGACCAAAGAACAGTTTTCGTGTTTTTGGCGATATGCAAGTGAACGCGAGTACACCTTCAATTACTTTAGCATCGTAACCAACCATTACAATACCACCGAATGTCATGTTATCGTAATTACCGGAAGCAATTTCCGTTATTATCGAATACATAACTCTGGCTCTTATTCTTCACGTGGTTTAAGCTAAATATTGCGTTACCTTGAACAAAGAAGTTAGAAACAATGTAGCGAAAATTTCGTCTTAACTGTGATTCTACTTGTGCTTTGTGTTGATTGTGTCATTTTCATCTCTTCAAGCATTAACTGACTAAATTTAAGAAAAGGATATGATCCCATGTATTGTTTGTAAAATTATACGAGGGATAGACCAATAGTGAAGGTTTAATTATACCTGAAAATTATTTCCACTCCTTGGAAAGGCTCAGTGTAGCCTGGCTGAATCATTTTGCTCACTGCAGGAGGACTAGTAGCGTAAAGGTACGTCACGAGTAATAAATTAATAATAACAATACTTAAAGATTTCGCACTGATAGACTTCGAAATAGCCCACATATTCGATCCAATTATTGTACATAGGCAACCTGAGCATTGATGATCAGAATGACGAAGTCGCGCAAAACAGATCTATAATGGTACTGTTCTTTCCTAGTAGCACGTTCGACTTAAGATAATCTGACGAACTTCCCGTCGCATATTCTTGTATTTCCTGACTATCGAACATATTACATTTGATGATCTTCTTTCTAGATCTTCATCTTGTCAATGGTGAACTAATTCTATTCTTCTATCTTGAACGTTTGGCGTAGGAGAGCCCTGTTTACATTATCCACAGTCCCATTTTGATGTCACATGACCACCTTTACATTGAAGAAAATTGACTCGAAGATGGGTCCCATATTGGTAACGTTTTCTATAAAGTTCCCATACATCATGTTTATTTCGTGTTTCCCCAACCGTATTGTTTGCAAAAGGATTCTTCCGCACTTTCGAACCACCATGTACTTTTAAGTCCTGATTAAGCTGTGTGCATAAAATAGCTTGAAAACAGCTCTCAACTTGAAACTTCCCAATATGCAATCTCCAACGGTCTAACAGCCAGCACGGTATCATCTTTAAAACATTGTTTATTTACCCTGCGTACGCTTGAGTAAATGCAACAATATGCTCTTGAATATGCATTTTATAAAAACACCCAAAACCCATGCATTTCATCTCCATTTGGAAAAGGGGTAGAGTGCATATCTTTTGGTTTCTGTTCTGTGGGAGGTGTTTATGCTTATCCAAGGAACAGCATTCCCCCCTGTTCTCGCAACTTTGCAAATCCAGAGCTTAAATCCTCAGGGTAACATAACAAATGCTTTCAAAACATTGGGGTCCATGATTTATAGAGGGAGCGCTTTTAGAGAAGGCAACATCTTGAACAAGAGAGGGGAATGAGGTGTATAACAAGCGTTCGGTCCGGAAGATGTAATGTAGCGAATAAGTACCCTAGAGAAATGGTCTCTACGTGGCCACAAAAAAAATGAAAATTGCGCAGTGTAACTGTGCAAAAACACTAGCATGCGAATAATTATCCAGTACTAATAGGGGAAAGCTGGGGAAAATTTATTAGCTACTCGTCTCCATCTATCCGTGTGGACCATTGGTATATCAACGGAAAGGTTTTGTGGTGTACAGGACCACCTCTACAGAAGGCTATCTCTGTAAACTGCTTTCTTGAAGGTTAACGAGAGTCTGGCGACTAGGCTCTCAGCCATGACAATTATCTTTACCTTGTCCTGCATTTTGTCGTTGTGTATACTAGTCCGACTTTATAGGTATGAAGATTTTATCATTTGATACAACTTCTTCCCCACTTCATAAGAAGATCGTCTTCCGGGTATGTCTTTTACCAAGAAAAAATGCTTTCAATTAGTAAAACCTGGTAAGGAAACTGTGCCATATGAACCCAAAAAAATATGTAATTTTTTCAACTCAACTAAGGTTGGTTGCGCGCAACGACGCCAGGGGTCAGGGTCGAATCCAGGTATGGATGTTCATTGTGTGTGTCCATTCATCAGTTTCATTCTCATCACCCATGCTCGTCGTCGCGATTAGGTAAAAGCGACAGATAAGCTACGCTAAATAACAAGAATCAAATCAACTATAGGTAGTTTTGCTCAAGCTATCTTAGATTTAGGGTAACACACATTCTTGTACACAGCCACACAGCATAATGCTTTAAAATACTGAAAAATAAGCGTTGCGTCTTCAACTTTCCATGTCAAATGAGAAAAGTATAATAAAATAATATTTTTGCAAGGAATATTCTCCCCTAAAAGAAACAACTTTGGAGGAAATATTGGAATGTGTTTTTAGTTACAATATGAAAAAAAACAACAGAAAAACAAATTCTCGACTTTTCCATTTTTTTCAACAATATTACAAAATTCACTGAATTTTCTATGAACTTTTCACCCATAAGTTGACCAGATTTTTTGAGTTTCCAAGTCAGTTGGAACCAGAATGTCACCCCTCTCCCAACCCTCTGAGAGGAGATTGGCTCATTTTTAAAAAAACTAAAACATAATATAAGTGAGCTGTGCCACTATTTGGCTCTAGTATCCAGCCACTAAATATTACCACATATGTTTCAACTCCAATGTATCGATTCACAGGGTTCGACATCCGGTGGAAGCACATTGCACAGTGATTTGAATTCCACTTTAAGCTGTAGGTCCAGTCCTGATTAGCCTATTTGTGCATAACGTGGTCTTAAAACAACAATTAAAACAAATTCAACTACAGTGAACTGTGATTAAAAAGAACTAACCGTCCCAATCCCTTCTAAAGGAGGATCGACTAGGGTCTGCAGGGTTTCTTAATTAAAAGATCATATAGATATTCTGCGCCATATTTCAAATTTCGACAACATCCTTGGAGAAACCTCATCTGAGACTCGCCCAGCCTCAAACCACTGGGTACATGTTCGTCGATTGACTTGTTTTTTTTACTTTGCTTTTCTACAACTTGTGGCTAATCGTGAAGATGGGTATGAGGAATGATATCATGAAATGTATGAAGAGACACTCACAAAGAATGCCCGTGCTCAGCGCTGGATTTAAACGCGGGACCCGTGGCATCAGCACCTGTTGGTTCAACCCTAAAAGGGTAAAGGCATGGTCTCATCACGTCACCTTCAATATGGCTGACATCGATAATGTGTGGGTACCTACCGCCACATTTTCTGTGTTCCTTCATGGCAAGCCGAGCCCCAAAGTCACTCTTTTAAGGCCGCACTAAAGGCAATTTTGTGGTAATTTTCCGATAACAGATGGCAGCACCGTTTGCCATGACACCCGAGGGCCATGTTGCCAGATCTCCGCGTAATCAAAATAGATGCATACAGGTTGGTCGATTAGGGTACTCGATGTGAGATGTCGCCATATTGGTTAGAGGTGAGTTACTGCATAGTAGTAAATCAGGGAAATTGATAATCATGAGATTTTAGTTATATGTTCTTATTAGAGAAATAAGCAATATATCATCAGTGGAAGGTATCAATAGTCGAAATATTGATATAAAATCCGTTGTTTTATATTAAGTATTTATTGTAATATTTAGAACGCAGAGAAGAAAATACAATAATAAGTGTAGTTAATTCAAACACGAAACGGACCAAGTGAGGACAGTAATTGAAATAATTGAAAACATTTTGTGCATTCGTTTGAAGCAAATGCTGCGTTGACTGTACACTTCATTTTGTATGACAGTACTTTCTACCATTGATCGGAGATTTTATAATATGTCCCGATTTTTGAGTTTGAGTTTTTTTCGATGTTCCCTTCTTCCAGCATGTTCTGGATTCGTTATTCTCTGGGAACTTGGTTTAACTTTCACGATTTCGAAGCACTCGCATTGATCATATCGGCAGAAAACACGGAGTGAAATCTCGCCAACAGCGTTGGCTAAAATCTCTACCTCGGAGTGTATTGCGACGAAACGCCACTTCAATTTTTTTTAATGATAACCACTACTTTCGGAAGGAATGAAATGTTTTCATTTTTTCACATAGTATTTCAGATACTTGCGGGAAGAGCATGTGATCCTTGTTTCACCACCAAAGCTTCCATACTAGTCATAAAAGAAAGAAATGCACCGGTATTAACAAAACTACCACTTCAGCGCCATCTGTACGCAGCAGATTAAACATGATGGAGACCGTATATTTTCTGTTATTTACTTAAATACCATCAATCGTAAGAAAATTATAAGGATCACAGGTTCTAGTGAATAAAACAATCTTTTACATCGGAAAATTTCTTCCTTATCGAATTTACATTAGTTGTACGGTTATCCATTGAAATTTGGGCCTATGCTGTAGCATGGCTTTAGATCCCCCTTAAGGATATCAACAGAACCAGAAGGAAAATTATCAAAGCAGAAATTAAAATAGCAAGAATAGTAATATTTATCGAGCAGTGAATCTCATGCTCTTGTAGTCTTACGTAAGGAGAAGCTAAAAAAAACACGTTGCTACAATCTCTTGCAAGAATTCGAGGCCAGCCCAGTTCGAGGTAAAACCAAGAGTGCTCTTGACAGAAGCAATACTACCCTAACGGTAACTTAGCAGCAACAAAAAACCTACCCTCTAGAAGAAGGAACGCAACCCTCAATGCTCTTAGAATGTTGATCCAGCCAACCCCTACTTGGCAAAGGCCATCGTTTCCAGTAAACACCGCCCTAACAAGAGTTTAAGCATAGGCTCGCTAGATGGTGCTGCCTGCGAGAAGGCCATTCCCAACCTCCAGTGCCGGGCAATTAGCGAATATTAATGAAGCAGAAATGGTGCATAACGCGGGGCGTGAGAACAAGGAGGGAGGAAAGATAAAAGAAACAAAAAAAAGAATGGTGAGGGGGAAACATCCCCGGCCCGATAAAGTTTCTTGCAACGAAGTCTACTACTGCCTTCTTAGCAACATCTGCAGTTGTCTTAACACTTGGCCCTTTGGCCCCCTGTTCTTCAACCCCTCCCTCCCGTAGCCCCCCGCGGGACCAGTCCTGACAAGCAACTTCTCCTTTCGAGCGGAAGAACTCTGGTGGTGTGGTTTGATGCATTACTAACAACTGAATGTGGCAAGAGAACAGCCAAGGAGCGAGTCTGTGTACTTCCCGCAGACACGTTACAATCCCTCCCTTCCTCCCTCCTGCCCCCTCCATGCTTCCCCAAACTTCTGTGCCGGGAACATCATGATTTATTTGCCCCGAAGGAAGAAGCACAAAAAAACTTCCAACGAAAGAGTATAGTAATAATAATAGAAAACTTGTGTTTCAAGATTCACAACCATGACCTCGCCATACTTGGAAATATTTGGTGCAACTCGTCTTTAATGTACCGAATCGGTGCAGGCATATTTCATTTCAGTAAACAGCAGAACGCTCATGTTGTACGTTTGACTGTCTATAAAGTTTCAGGACTGATTTTACGAAGTACTGATTGTGCAATCTAGTAGACATTTCTTCAACTTATTTTGTACTTTATCCAAATGAGCAAAGTTGTAGGTAAACCGCTCTATAGGAGTTATGTTACGTATATACAAAGCACGTACTGAAAGTCGTCAGCTTTTTAGATTACTCTCAAGCCTCGACCATTTCAGTTGAAACCACACATATGGCAAGCGTGTGAGTCCACTGCATAAACCACATGCTGGTGCATGCGCATTTTGCTGTCAGTGCTGTCGATAGAAGAAAAATGGCGTCAACAGACCATTTCGTCAACGTGCTGTCGTGGAATTTGTTGTTAGTGAAAACCTTGGAGCTGCAGAAATTCAGCAGTGTTTATAGAACTTCTATGGAGATGCCTGCATGGGATACAGTACAATGAGAAGGTGGGTGAAACATTTTAGAGATGCTAACAGACATTGTTGATAAGCCTCGCAGTGGCAGACCAAAAGCAGCGTCCACGCGCAACAACACTGACCGGATTGACGAGCTTATCCAAAGTGACAGGAGGATAACTGTAAGCAAAATTGCACATTATCTGAACATTGGACACAGTACTATACAGGACATCATA
Source organism: Lepisma saccharinum (assembly GCF_977018435.1). Taxonomy (NCBI): domain Eukaryota; kingdom Metazoa; phylum Arthropoda; class Insecta; order Zygentoma; family Lepismatidae; genus Lepisma; species Lepisma saccharinum. The sequence continues at coordinate 91,219,728 of NC_139231.1, read as the reverse complement.
AAAACTCTTGGTTAGCCTACCACAAGCACAATGCCATTTTGCAACATGAGAACGCTATTTCCCATACAGTTGGGCGCACAGTACAGGTAATTGAAAATATGGGCTGGTAACTAATGCCCACCTTCCCCAGCACCCAGACCTAGCCCCGTTCGACTTTCACTTGCTCCGTTGAAGAACAGCATTTGGGATTTTAGGTCTGACAAGGATGAAGAGGTGAAGGAACAGGTTCGCCGATGGTTACGTCGCACAGTGTGGTATTTTCGTAATCCAGCTGGAAAAAATTATTTAGCCTTCAATATGTAAGTTATATATGCCGTAAAGTGTTGTATATGAAATACAAAACACTGCCAAGGGTTGATACATATATTTCAAGAAAATATTTCATACTAATAATAACATATATGACAATGATTGGAGTTAAATCGGTTAAGAATATAAATGAATCCAAAGCACAGAATAAACGAAAAGTATTCAAGAGAATATATAAAAACAAGAACCTACATAGTCGTACAAATATATAGAGCTACATGAAATATATACCACACACACCAAAGGTATACCACACGTCGAAAAAATTCCACCGTGAAATTTGCGTAGTCATTCTGTAATTTAAAAAAGTGTATGAGTGTCGCAAACATTCGCAAACAAATTAACATAATTTGTGTAGGTAACAAGTAACTCTTTCAGAAAACTAGGATAACAGATCTGTATAATGCGATATAACGTACTAAAACTCTAGTCCAAACTGACTTATGCGTTTTCTCATACAGAAATAAACGTGACTTTTTCTGATGGTGCTCATACTTAAACTAAAACATATAATAATACACCAACAAATGTAACCTTACGTTGAAACACGAAAGCAAATAAGAAAACCACACAATCACCACTAGCACACAGAAACAGACCGTATTCATCGAGCAAACTCAGACGAATGACGCGATCGCTTGCAGCACTTGGCAGGCGGAACTCAGATGGTCGACTAGTGAGACTCTTTTTTCTATTGTTCAGTGTGATTTCTTGGAGTACAAAGCCTAGTTTCATGTAATATGGTTCAACTCCTTTGCAAATTAATAAGTATTTAACCCATGTAGACAAATGCGAAACCTGACTTTTGTCCAGCTAGATTACGAAAATACCACATTGTGCGTCGTGCCGAAACGGACATCTACAAGAGTGACATTTTCCAGCTGCTGTTCCGGTGGCGCAAATATGTTGACTGATCAGGATGTTATGTGGGAAAGTACCAACAAGGTCCAAATTATGTATTACCATAGGTAGAATACAAATATTGGTTTCTGGCTTTCAGTAATATCACTTGGCTCATTACTTTCAGTACATACCTTGTTAGGCTAGGTTAGGTTATGTACACTTTTTCCATCATCGTGCGAAGGAGTTCCGAAATTTTGCTAATCTCCAGGATTGAGGGTTTCTGTACAGTGTGAACCACTTACGATTGATGGGCTATTCTTGCCCGTCACGCAATACGAAAATGAGTCCATTAATTAAAACAAAATTCAAAACAGGGTCCTCACAATAAAATAAAATAAAATATGTCTGTTAAAAATTTCATTTCTCAATTTTTAAAACTAATTCTTTCATCCATTAGTTAACAAGAACTAAGAGCCTTCTTCTCATGCAACCAACCTTACAGTAACGTTAATCGGGTTGCATACGTTTCAGGAAAGATATTCTAATTGTGGATAACTGTCTTCACTAAAATTTCCTTACCTAAGTTGAAAGCTGAGGCTGTAAAGGGGCACTCAGCGCACAGAAGGACAAACATAAGACATCTCTCCAAAAGTATTATCGTGACCGTGGGTCCAGGCGCTAGAGCCTCGCTGGCTGCAAGAGGCAGTTACCGAAGTGAGGTTGACTTTGGAGTACCTTACCAGAAGGCCGCCACTTACACGCTGGTGTGAACCAATTAATTATCTCTGCGTTGTATTCACTATTGTGATCTGCGAACCGAAAGATGCTAAGAGAAAACCGGGGTCTATGTTGGCCTAGATGTGATTGATAACGATGGAAATCAGCATTCTACAAGATTCAAACCAGCAGTCCTTAGATACGGTAACTGTTCGAGCTCGTAATCACCGCACAAAGTCCATATCACTCCAAGGCATCAGCAAGAAGCGTTACGTTATTCATGATTTAGCAATACAAGTTCTTTTTGGGTGTTAGAAACTTACGTATGCGTAGGCTTGATCCTTTAAGTCATCTCCGTTTTAAAACTCCAGTGATTTAAGTTGTCATGTGTTTGTTCAATTCTATTTCCATTTTTGTGCCACTTTTGGTTAATCGCGAAGATACGGATGACTGATGATATAATGAAATTGATGAAGAGACACTCACAAAGAACACCATACCCAAGCCAGGATTCGAACTCATTATCCCTGGTTTCGTAGCGTGCTGTGCAAACCACTCCGCCACGAAGGTCACAGCGATGTGTTCGTCTTGAAGAAGTTTGAACAGAAAAATATGCTGCCTTATGCTCTTCTTTTTCTAATTCAAACATTGCGAAATTACCATGTGCACGATAGCTAGGTGGACACAAGGATAATAGTGCAAATTTTGAGAGAATTTCAAATTGCACAACAATGGAACACTAACGCAAATATATCTTGAACCCACTTCTGTTCATACCTTGGCAACATGCAGCTCGACCATGATGCAATTTATAAAGGAGCGAGAACAGAGGTAAAATGCTCCAAGAAATACTTATTTAACCAGAGCCTTCTTCTCATGCAACTAACCTTACAGTAATGTTAATCGGGTTGCATTAGTTTCAGGAAAGATATTCTAATTGTGGATAACTGTTTTCACATGCTTCACAATGCGCAATGCTAAGAAAAACCAGAAGCTACAGGTGTGTTTCACGTACGTCAAAAACTGTTGCATTGTGGCCTCGAGCAGCCATTATTGGGGCCAGTTCTTGTAAGCATACGGAATTAAAACGGGCGTATATTAACACAGACATTCGTGGTTTAAACAAACGTGAAGTTGGTGCAGATCTAACGAACGCTAAGTGGTGGATATTTCCTTGCAAACAACAAATAAAATGTGCTCATTCTGACGTCACATGCAACCAACCTATACTAAACAAGAAAATTAATCATATATTGGAAAATATCTAACTTCTGAGATTTCCATGTTCACATAAATTTATTACTCAGTGTTTTTATGTATATAGGTGGAGTAGAACTTTTTTACCTTAATATTAAGATCGTAAATTTCGAAAGTAAATGTAAGTTTCCTGGAATTTTCATGAAATTATTTAGAGAGAACTATACCAGATTATTAACGCACAGATTTTGAACACATGTTTCAAAATATGTTACAATCGCAACAAATTAACAATCCGTTATTTGCAAATAAAGTTTAACAGCTTCGAACATTCAATATATATATTTTTATATGTGAATTTTCACCTGTTATGAACTGTTAACTAAATTAATTAAAATGTGACACTGCATTGTTATTCACGAATCAGATGACGGGATGTTTTCACTGCTCGAAAGTTACCGAGAAAGCCTCCTGCCTCGCTCACAGTCTCATATATGCACCTCTTTCAATGTCACAGTATCGCTGCTCGCTCTGCGTTCCACAGTGCATACGAAAGGGCTCTTCCACAATTTTGACGGTTTGACGAGGCTTGTCATGCAGTATGGACCAATCTTCTCGCTTGACGTTTATTAGCTAATAATGGGTCTAAGGTCAAGAATTGTTAATGTTAATAAAAATATGGTTTCAGGTTTTGGAAGATGGTGTCCATTTATGTATTCATCAGTGGTGTATACTTAGTCCAATATCTGGGTTATCTCACTATGTCACGTGGTCCTAGGCTATGAATAGAAATAAATTTACCAACTCCTAAGAAATAAGGTTGCCAAATCATAGGAAATCAGGTTGCCAACTCATAGGAAATCAGGTTGCCAACTCATAGGAAATCAGGTTCCCAACTCCAGAATCAGCATCATCATCTCACTGATATGAATAATATTATTTAAAATTTGTGATCGATTTTCTCCTGTATTTTAATCTCTAAACTTCAGGCTTCGCCGATAGCCTATCTAGCCTAGAAGATACACTCCTGGTATTCATGTTTCATTGTTTGGGTTGGTAAGTTTCCTATGTCCGTCGAACCATCCCATGAAGGTACTTAGTGGGGTGTGATGGAACAATATGTGTAACATAAAACCTACGTGAAAAATGAATAGGGCAAAATGTCTTATAATTAAGCTTTGAGTTATTTAGATTTTGAAAATGTTAACACTTTTCGCGTCACACTTTCATTCTAATGGACAGTCTTCGGCCATATAAATATCAAAACCTATATCCTAAAATACTATAGATCTTTTCACTTCTTACGGCGGGCGCTCTACAAGCTGGCAAGGGAAGTGGGGAGCGAGGAAGCGAACAATCCGGCGCGATAAGAAACGCAGCACCGAGTAGAACGAGGTTCAAGCATTACTTGTTCCCGCCATGTCGTATCTCTCGGCGCCACCGCTGTTGTCTGGTTGGTCTGAGGCATATTCCCTGCTCCCCACCTTTCCTTGCCAGATCTAGGACCGGGCGTCGTAAGAACTGAAAACACCTATAGATTTCCTGCAGTGCGTCATGTATCTAACCTAACTCTACGGCGATAACCGAACTTGCTATTATGCAAAACACACACACAACGCAATGCGGAAAACGAATATTTCAAGACCTAGGTGTTTCGAATTCATTGCTGGTGACTGTACAATAGCGTTACTTTAAGCGCGAGTTACAATAAATAAAAGAACATAATGGTAAGTTTCGGATCAGAGATCATGAAGAAGAGCACAGCCAGATTTCTCTAAACCTGTAGATATGTTGAAACTATGTAATTAGTAATGTATCAGAGAAAAAATTGCATTGCCAGCTGGTGGGTGTGTTAGCATTGTTAACGCACTAAGCACATTATGCGAACGCAACGAAACGACGCACTCTGTCTTCCTACGTCATAGATAGGACATTATGCCCGAGACAGATATGGAAGCGCGTCACTGGATGATGGAAAGTATGGTGCCAACTCATCCGCGAAAGCACGGCGGTAATCATTTAAAAAACACGCGTTAAAGAGGAACGAGATTGTCGAGCATATGCACTTGGTCACTCGCTGACCCTTCGTAGAGGTATGGGAGAGAAAAAAGGGGAGAAAATATTGCTATTATTCATGACCACGATGCTATGACTGACGACCTGGAACATTTTCGCTGATTTCCCACGCAGCAATTATCATCCGCAAAGCTTGCAGCAACACCTGTCGACCACAGAACGTGAAAAATGTTACTGGGAATTAGGTTATATGTAGAGAGCGACTGCGTTTCGCCACGAATGTGGAATCATACGATGATAAATGCATTCGCTGTTATGGTAGCAACTGGAAACCACCAACCCCCCTCTTTCTCTCGGCCCTCTCCCCCAGTTCCAACGACTCTAATTTCGACAGCATCAAGCGGCAGGAACGTTATGTATCGTGTACTGCGGCTACCGCAGGACCACTACCAAAACTACAAAGCATCACACAGATTTCGTCGGTGGCCAGTTAGCTGACTCTTCATGCCGGATTTATTCTGCGGGAAAGTGTACATGAGGAAACAACCTTTTTTTCTTTCACTCCCTCCACAACACACACACACACACACACCTAGAACTTCAGTAGAGAGGAAATATATTCATTTTATTAGATTGCACTCTGCGTGCCTTTCCGTACATAATCTCGTAATAATTTCCTCTCTTTTTCTCGTCCTGTATTTACCGCTCGCTTCATTCTTCACAAAGAGAGGGAGCCACAGTTTGTTTGTCTAACATGTACGGTTGCGGATTCGAAATACATGCATTGTTGCCAGTAAGATTTAAAAAAAAAACATTCTTACTAAAAACGCTTCTTTTCTGAACCATTTTTTATTCTGCTGAAATTACCAACATTTTCACGAGCAAGAAAGTGTGTTTTAGCATTCACCTCTATTAATTAATAATAATATAAAATCAAATACCTTATCGTCGTCGCCTTGCAATCAAGGGGTCCCGGATTCAATACCCGGTGGAGACACAAGTGGTTCGGATTCCACTTTAAACTGTAGAGTCCCGATTAGCCTTACTGTGCATAAAGTGGACTTAAAACACCAAATCAACTCAACAACTCAAATACCTTATGTTATTGTTCATATATAATGGCAAGAACATCACATAACTTTTTCCCATAGGAAACATAATGCATTTTAAACACACATGAATAAGTGAATGCAATCACATTGAATTGGTGAATTTCAGTAGCACTTGAAGGAAATACTTGGTGAAAGAGAGTTAGCCTCCAAACCTAACAGATGTTCTGCAAAAAGTTTTTTTTTTCCAAGTCCATTTTATGCTCTGATAGGCTGAAGGACTGAATCTACATTTCTACAGTAGGGTTCGAAAGAATGAACGATATGTCTCCACTTGGAATTATATAGCCTACTGATAGTAAAGTAGCCGGTTCAACCAATACACCGAGAAGGTCCAGTAATGCAGAATGAATTTGGGGTATCCATCAGAACAATGTGACAGTAAAAATAAGCATGAAGGGTTTAATTAGAGAAGTCAAGAAATTAGGGACATATTTCTTAACTTAAGATACTACTAACATAGCTCCTAAATGTCTTATTGATCTTCTTACTTGATCTTAGACCTTTGCTTTCAAGAACGGTTATGATCTGTAAGAAACATACGTATACCGGGTGTCCCAAAAGTCGCTTGAAAGAGAAATAAATATTTGTATTCATTTATTAAATTATTGTTGATTTAATAACACATGTATTGTTTCAAAATACAAATATTTATTTCCCTGTCAACCGAATTCTGGGACACTCGGTATATTAATATTAATTTGTTAATAATTTGTTATTTAATAACTGCGATAAATACTTCAACCTGTTAAAAATGACATATGTGTTTCATGAGCACAAACGAGAATTATTCGTTAATAAACTTAACTGAATTATATTCGATAATAAGCTGTTAAGAAATACAATCTTTTCATTCAATATGTTGAACTTTACGTCTTTGTTTCATGTAGAAAGAAACAAGGTAAAAATTAACGCGAGGATGCCAAGCGATGCTCTCCAATAGCAACAAGTATCCCTGGCTGGAATGGTTGTATTCCACACTCCCCCCTTCCTCGCATGTAAACTTCATGAACCGACCATCATTCGTGCATTCAAACGTAATCAGTCGATCGATCGAATTGTTGTTTTAAGTCCACTTTATGCACAGATAGGCTAATCGGGACTGGATCTATCCAGCTTAGTATCAAGAATCATTTAACAATCAATATTATAAGTATTTATTACCGTTGGGTAAGAATGTTAATGTAATAATACACTTTAACGCAAGAAAAGTTTATAATATGGGAATAGTTTTAAATTCGGATCTCTGTGCAAGAAGACAGAGTATATGAGCTGTTTTCAGCAATTATCGCGTGAAACTCAAACAAACGTTAATTTTATTTAAACATTTTCAATACAAATGTTCATTTTTGTTGTAGCAAAGTAAATGGGGTATGCATTTCTTAAAAAATAGCAATAAAAATCGTAATTTTAAAAAAAATCATGTTGGACAGTAAATCGATTAAAAATCGGGAAATATGTTGTATAATTTTAATGTATTTTTATCAGATTTCCATGTAAATATATGGATTTCCGTTTTACAAATCTGAATCAAGCAAATGGACGGCATAGAAGTTGGCACACTGGAAAGAAATTCTCAATTTTCTTCGAGTCTCTTGTGACACAAACATCCTTTGGAATGGTTGAACAGTCGTTTCGCTTCTTCTCATCATTTTTCCATTTTTCGTTACGTGTATGAGAAATGCAAAGAACAATATACACAACAACAGTTCTTTCTTGAGACACGAAATATATTATGCAATTCAGCTTAAACTTTTCAATTCCATCCGGCGATATTGTATAATTGGCAAATCTATGAACTGGATGAAAACGTTTATCTTATTGGCGGGAATTTCTTCTCCTTTACAAACGCTAATAAGCTTGCTTTTCCATTTTCTCCATTCCAAGGCAACAGTGTTCCAAGCGTCGTCCTTGAATTTTATGTTCCTCATCACGCTTTCCTTACAATGAAAGTATCTAAGAATATAAGAATTGGACACTTCTATCCGGACCAATTGCAGAATCCTACAAGAGGAACACCTGTCTCGTTCCGCGTCGCCCGTTCCTTCCGCGGTTCAACCCGAAAACAAAACCAATTTTCCTTCCGCCATACGAAATCCTGTTGATCTTCCTTGGAGCCACCTGTCTCCTGTTATACGACTTGAACTTCTCCGGAATTTTTTCACGACCAAACCGGTAAGCGGAGAAAACATACAAAGACGCCATCTATGCCCTGGTAAAATAGAACTTCGCTCAATTGTTTTTCCGGGTGTATACATCTACGAAAACAACGCGCTTTATGACAATCCCTCCCCCTTCCGCCCAAAACAGCGAAAGTTTTCGTGCAGTGTTGAGAAAAAGAAACAATTTAAGGAAAAGTAGTCAGAGGCGTATTTACCCGCTGCGGTGATTCAGTTGCGCGGGAAACTCGGGTTCGATTTCAGGTGGAATTTTTCTTGCCGTAACCCAGTAACAATACTACGTTTCACCAATCCTCTATTGGAATTGGTATCTGCGAGAAACCCTGAAGCGCGGTGTTGATGACATCACCTCTTCAAAACCGAAATCATGAATGATTTTCGCTTTAGCTCCGCTTTCCCTACAATATCTTCACGACATGCTGCTATTAACAACCTTTATCTAGCAGGACCCAAAGAATTAGCAATACTATATAGACTAGCTGAGCTTGTTAAATGATCGACTCAGCATCTCTCAAACGAAGGTTCCCTGTTTGTGTTACCTTCTCTATAATATGGATTCACAAATATTTGTACGAGCAGAAGTCATAGTGCCCCCTTACAATCGTCTTTCTTGAGTAAGGAAATTAAAGTGTTAAAAAATCTAAACAATACTTCTTGATGCTTGATTTTGTTTATTTTACTTAGCTTTTTTGCCACTTTTGACTAATCGTGAAGACGAGGAAGAGTGGTGATGTGATGAAATTGATAAAGGGTCACTCACAAAGAACATCCAAGTTCAGGGCGGGATTCGAACCCAAAACCCATTGCGTTATAGTGCTCTGTTCTAACCATTCCGCCACGGATGTCAGCGTAACACCTTTACTTTTCTTTTCTTTTTATAAAAGGTTTGACCCCCAGCCTGGATTGAACCAACGACCTGTTAAGCCAGTAGAAAATTGACAGCTCTTATTCATCTTTCCAGGCCATGACTAAACAGTCAGTAAATTCTACAGTCTACAACCCGGTGGTTACATCGCTCTGCATATGACCGAACAACAAATACGTCTTTACCTCACGATATGGTACACACAGGAGATGTACTGTGAAGAAAATTTAAGAAAAATATTTTCGCTAAAATTTCTACATACCAAATACGTCTTAAGTCTTTCATTACATCATTAATATATGCCACAACAGTAAGGTCGTTACATGTTTCACCTAATCCTCATTCATCCTCATTGTCGCGATTAGATTAGAGAGACAGAAAGCTACTTAAAATAAGAAACCAATGCAAATCTACAACTTATTGTGCTTGCGGTTCGTCAACAGCATTACCATCAGGAGTTGAAGCAATAATACCTGCAGCTGGCCCCCGTGGCGGAGTGGTTAGCACATCGCGCTACGACGCTAGAAGTCCCGGGTTTGAATCCTGGGCTGGGCATGGATGTTTGTGATTGTCCATTCATCAATTTAATCATATCAACACTCATCCCCCATCTTCGCAAATTAGCCAAAAGTGGCACTAAAGGCGAAGTACAATAAAGCAAATCGATCAATCAATCAACAATACCTGCAGAATACTTAGCTCAGCTCACCCGAACTACGGCCCGTGGGCCATATCCGGACCACACGATACCTTATGTGGCCGCATTTGTACTTATGAAAGCTCTTGTTTCATTTTGAGGAATTTTCATTTAATGTACGTAAAATGTACCTCGAACAAATGTTCAGTTAACCTCACTGCCCGGAATGCATGTGAAAATCTTTGGGTGCTTCTATCTTTTCAATTACAGGGTGAAGTAGTCAAACGGGAAGATTTAAAACATTCACAAAAAATAGAGATAGCAAATATTAGTTAATTTCTGAACATGAATGTACTGTACGTGAGTGAAAATTACTAGTGTACCTGAAAAATGTTCAATTTTTTGAATATGGTGTCAGTAAAATGGCGTCCTTGGTTTTACACACATCGTCGGAGTCTCAGAGTAAATCCGCCCATGACGTTGCGAGAGGGAGTCAAACGGGAAGATTTCAGGAACGGCTGGCGGGCGTGGTTGGGGGTTATAAGAGTGGGGGCGTGACCTTGAGCGGTAACATGGTGACGGGAAACGCCGGACGTTATGCCGACATGTTGGTAACCTTTTTCCTGCCTGCCCTCGATGACTATGGCCCAGATGAATAAACACTCTTCCAGCAAGATGGTGCAACTAGATATACTGCCAGAGGGTCTATGGATGTGCTTAGACTCGCATTTCATGATCGTCTCATCAGCACATTCGGTAATATTCCGTGGCCTGCCCGTTCACCCGATTTAGCGGCTCATGACTTTATCCTTTGGGGTTACCTCAATTCGAAAGTATTCAAGGACAACCCTCCCAAGAACCAGGGATGATTTGAAGGAGCGAAGTCGGCAAGAGATCCACAACATTCCATTGGAGATGCTACGAAACGTCATGGGCGGATTTACTCTGAGACTCCGACAATGTGTGCACCACCAAGGACGCCATCTTACTGACACCATATTCAACAAATGAACATTTTTTTAGGTATATTAGTAATTTCCACTCATGTACAGTACATTCATGTTAAAACAATAATATTTGCTCTCTATTTTTAGTGAATTTTTAAAAACTGCCCGTTTGACTGCCTGGCCCTGTACATCAGCAATAAAAATGGTTTCTTCCAGCATTTATTAAATAAATAGTTGTTCCAGCTTCAAAATGCCGATTCAATTCTAAACGCAGGCATCGAATTCTGGTCATAATAGTCTAAAGATGGTAACTTTAGAGACATGGTATATTTTAAATAAGTTGAAGTTCTGTACTCACTTGAACTCATTAGTACAGGAAGGAAGGTTTAAATAAATAGTTTTGTTTCCATTAAGGGTGTGGTACACATGCTAAATTAAAGCCGTAAATCAGATCGTAATAAATTGTGTCTACAGCGAATACTACTGTGATTTCACACTATATTTAATACAACTTTTTGAGATTAGGCGCGTTGATTTAGTCAAAAGAAATCACCAGAATTACATCATCTTTCTTTAACAAAACTTTATTTTCCCACATGCTTGTTATATCCAGGCCCTGCCCACGATGGTCTTGCTTCGAGTTGTGGCTTCATTACTATAAAGGAGAGAACGCTGGAGTCCAAAATGAATTTATTGCATCTCAATGGAAGTTGCTCGCAGCGAAATGTAATGACGTGAGGTTCAATGACGAAATTCTTTCCTCTCTACGCCATTGAATGCAACAAAACAATGGTAACGTATACCGAACAGTACCAACACTCTTTACGTCTCTGTACTCTCTTTACATCCCCCTTTCCCTACTTTTCTGATTGGTAGGGGGAATTCCAAGAGCTCCCCCCACCACGCACGGTACTAAATTCAATCCATTCCCTGCCTCTATTCCCGATCTAGCTTTGGGGCTTCGGCTTGGAAAAAAAGCACAAAGTCCTCTGATCTTTTGATGTGTCCACCATGGAACGACAATCCTTTTTCCCCAGGAATTTGTTTTAAAAAAGAGGGGGAAAGGTTTATGGTCCGTTAGTTTCGAAGCATCAAGCTTCGAATTTCTCCAAAAGACTGTGCAATGAGTTTGTAAAGACTAGGGATGGAGATAGATGATTCTCATTCTCGTTTCCAATTTAGGAACATCTAATTTGCAGCTTCACTTTACAGCTACCTTGAAAACAAACATAACCTATCCTAAAATTATCGAGAAACTGTTTTTATATCTGAATAATTCATAGAATAGAGTAATGATAATAACACACTCAGTTCACTAAAAAAAATCCAAATGAGACGACGAGAATCTCAGCCTCGTCTCGATTTCACACACGTCTTGTTATTAGCCTCGTCAGGTCTTCAAACTCTTGCTATGTTCTCGATTTTTAGATTGTGGTATCGTAATAGGTTGTTTTAGTATCATTCCCAGTACAAACACAAAAAAACAGTCAATTCATTACTTGTTGATATTGTAAGAAATTGTACTATTGCTGTTCCCATTGTTTCCTCTTTTGAAACATTCACTGTGAGGATGACGTATATTGTATCTACCAATGTCAGTTGGCAACCCTGTCTCAGGAGCACATGCGTAGTGATCTCCCATCCTTAGGCAGCTGCAAGCCTTACGCTCAGTTTGCCATGGAACGTTGACCGGTTCAGACACGAATCGCGACAGTGCAGGTGTTCATCCGAGCAGGTTCCATTCGGCAGGTGAAGCGGGCAGTTTGTGTAGTTTCGGTAACCGACAAGTACAGATTTATAAATAACAACTCTTATAAATAAACTTATACAACGGCCTAGATAATGGGTGTAGCATTAAGCCGGTATTTGATAGCACACCACATTTCATCTTCATAGCTGCAGTAGTTTCGGAGTTATTTCTATGCTGTTCGGCAAAATGTGATTTTACAGCAGACAGTATTTGCATGTTTATTTTAATCGCAAACATTACAGACATGATATACATGTTGGATTATCACTGTATAGAATCATTACTAGGACTAGGATTTTTATGAGCCAAAAATCAACAAAATATGCAAAATAAAATATGCTCTTATGACCTAAAATTGTACAAATATGCCCTTAACTGGACTGTTTCGAACATCAATATCTAAATGCCGAGATATTTTCACATACTATTTTAGTTCACTTTATGGGCCCTCAGGTGCAATGCACAATGAATACGTTCTGGAAATTTTCAAATAAAAATGAAAAAGATTTTGCTGCAGTTAGAAAAAAAATTCGAGTGAACATGGGAGTAAGAACGAACTCACTTCGAAAATGACTGCATATTTCTTGAAATAGCGAAAATATGCTGAATATGACCGAAAATCCATCACAATATGCTCTGTCACGCAGAAATGGCCAAATATGCCCTTAAAAAGCACCTTCATTTCATTACTTTCTTCATAATATGAATTTCTATATGTTTAGGGAACACACCACCCTTACCAAAAAATATGCTAAGTCATGAAAATCCTATCCCTAATCATTACACAAGTCCAATATAAAACTATACTGATGATATTTTCCTTAATTGACTTCAGTAGCAACAGAAAATCGCAGTTTGTGACTTATATGGCTTTTCCTGAACGCTCTATATTCATAGATTATGATTCCCATGTGTCCTGGGATAGTTTCGCTTTTTCATAAAATGTTCCCATATCACAAATTTATCGCAAATGTCCCTCTTTTTAAGCGCTCTTCCTTAAATGAATGGAAAAAAATATTCTGGATGCAAATTTGAATTTGGAGTAAGCAGAGGGATCAAAGTGTCTGTGAGAAATGGTGTGATACAGAAGGTTGTTTCACGTTGGTGGTAACGATTTCGATCACCAGGGAGCAGCACGTAGGCACAGCACAGAGCAGCCACAGCCAGTAGGACGAAAGTACTGTGTGTTGACTTTCAAAGACGATGGTTGGTGTGTGAGTGAGTGTTTATATGGCTCCAAAAATTCCAGTCTTCTGGGAGGGATACATCTGTGCCCTTTCCGACGTTGGTTATAGTTATAGCCAGATAATTAAACAGTGCCACATGAAATCATTCCATGTGTCAAAGAAGGGCATCAATTCAGTGTTGAATCGCCATAAAGCTTGCACCGTACCTGTTGCTGGAACCAGTCAAAGTGGGCCTCGGACATATCGGAAGCCGAAGCGTTCCTCCGATGTTGTGCGGAAAGTGAGATCCTTGGTGCGATGTGAAAACCCTGCAACGCAAAGAGTGATTGCACAGGCAGTGCAATGTGTCCCTGCAACTGTAAATCGCATCATAGCCCAAGATTTACAACTTGTGCCGAAGCACAAGGCTCAAGTTCATAAGTTGTGTGCCTCACATGTCCAGGAGAGGAAGACAACAGTCGGAAACTCTACGAACGCCATCTAGCAGGGGACCGCTGGAAGTATGTGGATGAAGCATGGGTGTATCTGTCGGGTTGCGGTAAAAAAAAAAAAAGGCCATCTACTATCGTCCACGTGATGCAAGAGGTCGATCTGAGTGGGTTCGTGAATGTGCTGAAAGTTTTCCACTCGGGTTCATGGTTGTTGGTGGTTACTGCCATAACGGCAAACTTCCACTGCGCAGAGTGGAAAAAAAGGGTAAAATAAATGCAGCCTATTACCAGACGAATATTTTGGAGCCACTTTACAGACATGATATTCCTTCCCTCTATGGCAGCGACACATCTCGTATTGTCATCCACCAGGACAAGGTTTCCAGTCATACGGCAAAGTCCACGCAGGGATACATGGATCGGATGGCACGTGAAACGGGCATTTGTGCAATCCCTTTTACAGACATCCCTGTGAAATCCCCCGATGCCTCTTCCATAGATTTTTGTGGGTTTCCGTTGTTGAAACGAGCCTTGGGAAGCAGACGGCCCCGCACAACTGAGGGTCTTTGGAAAGATTGTCAGGAGGAATATGATCGTTTGGACCAATGTGTTCTTCAACGCAGTCTCCTCCAATGGAAACTCCGTTGCAGGGTCATTGCTGCCAGACAGGGGTATCACGTGGAGCAACGCCGCTCGTGGCGTCACAGTTCTTCTTAAGGTGAGGTGTGTTCTAACTTCGTTACCATGGACGTGAAACGACCTTCTGTATAGTCGCTTGTTTTACAAAGCTGGGTATAAATGCCGAGAATGTGAAATGCCTAGTTAATTTTTTTGGCACCGTCAGAATCCAATACAGTATTTTCACTAATAAATGCATTGTAGATAGACAAAAAATATTCAGGATTTCTCTTATGCTGAATTGTATGTCAAAATACAACTTCTTAAATAGATCTTTAAATCTGAAATATACGTATTCACGTATTCTGATGAATGTAAAATATAAACTGGACTATGGTGTATTTGTTAAATTTGCAATAATTTATTAAGTAAAAAAGTTCAAGTGCTCCCCTGTGCTATTCACCACGCCATGATCGCGTATAGGGGTGTTAATGGCCCACACTTTCTTGGTTTGATTTGATTTGCTTTATTTTACTTCGCTTTTTTGTTCCACTTTTGGCTAATTTGTGAAGATGGGAGATGAGTGATGACATGATGAAATTGATGAATGGACACAAACATCCACGCCCAGGACGGGATTCGAACTCGGGACATATAGCGTCGTGCGCGATGTGCTAACCACTCCGCCACAGAGGCCGTGCTGACACTTTCTTGATTACAGCCGAAGATGGGGAGTGATGTGATCAGCACCACGCCCTTGACCACCTTTACCCACAGAGTTTTCTCCAGGTACCCACTTTATACGACACTGGGTGGGCGCCGGAGCCGCTTCAACAGGTGGAATGTGCGCCACCCTTTAAGACTTTCATACGAAAATGGTGCATTGGAATTTTAGCTGATTATGTGGACAAACTATTCGATTCAGTACATGACTACATACACCATCTGTTCAGATTAGGATGGAAGTCAAATCATCCTACTTAACCTCGAATATGGAATTGGGTGTTTACAGCATTCGGTATCTCCATCAGGGTTAAATTTATTTATTATTAAGTATTTATTTATTAAATATTTATTAAGTATATTTATGATTTATACGTAATTCGATATATGTACAGAATTTAAGCGTCACAGAGAATTGTAATGACTTTGCGTCCAGTGTGCTCCGGTCTAGTTGGCCATCAAGAAAGCAGTTTCAAGATTGTACTATACTGCTGGACAAAAAAAACCGGACACCTTAATATTTGACATCTGAATTGCAATTACTTATGAATTACGCTCTCAGTTAAGTATTGAACAATTGAACATTCATTATTGAACATTTTGCATAGTTTTCCATTTACTATTTATTTATTTATTTATTTACTCGTATTTACTTATTTGGGACACCTAGTAGGCTCAAAATTAATTTCATTCAATTTTGTTTTAATTTATTGATTTTCAATTCCTGTTGATGTTATTTTGTTTAATGTCTAGAGAGGCATGAATTTTGGTTCATAGTAACCATAGTAACAGATATTATTGATATTGTCATTTCTGGTGTTTATCTTGCAAGTGTATTGTAAGTTTGCTAGCTTGAAAATGAGACGTGAAGAGGTAGTAAAAGCAGTAGCTCTTCGTGATGATGGTCGTATATTGCTAGGGTGCTAAATATAGCACAAAGTACTATCAATGAAGCTCTCAGACGGTATGATGCAACTTGTTCCTATGGTAGAAGACCGGGTTCTGGTCGGAAACGATGCACAACAGCACGGGAAGATCGTTTCATGTGTATCATAGTCTTAACGGAACCATCGTACGACTTCAAATATTGTGGCACGGCGTTTGAGAAATGTTCATAGAGCTGTGGTTTCTTCACGAACAGTTCGTAGAAGACTAAATGAAAGTGGTTTATCATCTCGGAGGCCGGCTACACGTCCCAGGTTGTTAGCACGTCACCGGAATCGAAGACTGGAATTTGCTACACAACACTTACATTGGAATGTGGAGCAGTGAGAAAAGGTTTTATTCTCCGATGAGTCAAAATTCAACCTACGTTCATCAGACGGGTGTGAACAAGTGTACAGAAGACCTAGTGAGCGTTATGCACAATGTTGTTTCGTTGAAATAACACCCTTTCGAGGCGGTGGTGTAATGGTCTGGGGAGGTATTTTTTTACAAGGACGTACAGAGTTGGTTCTTGTAGAGAATAGGGCAATGACAGCTCGCAGGTATATTACAGAATGTTTTGCAGATCATGTAGTACCATATGCACCATTCATAGGCTCAGATTTTGTTTTTATGCATGACAATGCGCGTCCTCACATTGCAAATATTGTCACGGAGTACCTGGACAAAGTTGGGATTACGCGATGAGAATGGCCACCACAAAGTCTGGACCTAACTCTGATAGAGCATGTCTGGGATCAACTGAAACGACATATCAGAAACCGTGCAATAGTTCCAGGAACAATTGAAGAGCTAAGACTTGCTATTCAAGAAGAATGGGAGCAATTGGACCAATAAGTGATTGCCAACCTTATTCGAAGTATGCCACGGAGGTTACAAGTTGTAATTGATGCCCTGGGAGGTAACACCCGCTACTAGACAGCTTATATACCCCACCAGTAGCACTTAACAATATTAAAACAATATATTGCTAAGATTTTTTTTTCTAATTTTTTGGTAGTTTTCTGTAACTTTCGTTTATGTTCTAATTTAACTTATTAACAATACATTTTAATTTGCTTTCTGTTGAATATATTCAGGTTTTTTTTTATTTCCAATAATTTCTGCAACATTTAGTTAGCCTTCGAATCAGAATTTATGCGTTATCACAAAAAATGCAAGTGTCCGGTTTTTTTTGTCCAGCAGTATACTTAGCACTTTTTTCTGTCTTGATAGATATTCACTCCTCAGAAGATGTAATACATATTTGTTTTAATTTTAGTTATTGGATTGCAGACAGATAGATCGAGACAATAATTATACATCAGAATACGCCAACGTTTTTTCGCCCCTTTTCGTATTTCGGTTATTTTACGTCGTATTTCTTGTGTTAATCGCTAAGATGAGAAATAACGGATGAAATGGATAAGAAAAATATCCATACTTGCCCAGGGTTCGAACCGGAGTCCCTGTTTCGTAGCACGTTACGCTGACCAATCCTCCACAGAGGCCGGCTATATAAGGGTACTTACTCTTAAGAATGACGAAAGATATGGAAAAGAAAATTCAGTAATATCATGCTTCAAAGTAATTGTTTTCCTCGTTGGGTAAGGGATTCTTAGAAAATCTCAGCTAATTTTAAAAGGAGGGGGGTTAAGCTCATGTGCAATGGGAAAATAGAACCTACCCTTTTAAATATGTGCATACCATACTATTAACACGACTTAATGTTTCCTGTAATGGCTAATAAATCATTCCGGACGAAGGAGCAGGAAAATCTTGAAGTAATAAAAAAACGGATCCATTTATTCTTTTTCCTCGTTTCCATTCATGAAGAGAGAGAGAGAGAGAGAGAAAGCAACATAGAAAGGGAGAAACTTTCTTCATCTTTTGTTATTTTCGCTAAGGACCATTTCTCCATTTGCATCTCATTCCATTTCTGAATTTAAAATGTGATATCGTGTACACTTACTAATCACGGGGAATAACTGTGGATGAACTCGAATAAAAGTATGATTTATTTCGTTTGTTTTTCTAAAGAGGGGGAGAAGGAAGATAATGAATTTTACCGACGGTTGTTTTCAAGCCGCTTATTCTTAACGTAGAAGAGAAGTCACTGAGTATTTAAGTGCGGCTTTTATGCGTTTTCTGTAACCAAAGTGGTTGGATGATAGGTTTATCGATAACTTGAAGCAAACAATGTATTAGCTGACGAGAAATGACGTCATGTAGATACAAGCTGGCAGGACATTGAGCAATAGCTGAGTAATAAAAAACAGTAAAACGCAGTAGTTAAACGCATGGCTATAAAATTAGGCGGGTGGCAGAAGTTCGCGCTGTTTCCACTTCGGAGCCCAATCACGCATGCATGGAGGTTTAAGAGAATGAAAGATCTCGTTGTAGAGCGGTAGAATTGGTATTTGTAATCCACGTCATACAAACTGACAGTACTTGTTCGAAAGGTCAGGAATGACACAAAAGTGTCCCGGTAAGAGTTCGGCCTGACGCTGGAACTAGGCAACGCAGCCCTGTTGAAGTTGCCACACAGTGCGCGTAAACCAACGACTTTCATTCCGGTCTCGGTTTGCTTTTTCCATATATGGCACCAGCGCAATTCTGCCCAGCCGCCTATTTTCATGACCGTACGTTTAGTCATCATTGTTCATGTTTAAAAGCATTAACTTAAGAAATTTAGAAAAATATAGCTTAGAGGGAAACAAAACTATGAAATCATGCATGTCCTAATTATTGAACTTTCAACAAAAAGTGTATGTTTTGGAGCATTTGTTGACATTTTATTAAACTGTTATGCCAGGCATTAATAATTTTGTCTCATTCGTGTTCTTCGCGAGTGTACCTTCATCAATTTCATCATATCATCACTCATTCTCATCGTCACGATTAGCCAGAAAAGGTAGAAAAGCGACGCGAACTAATCTATTTCAATAAATTAATCAATCAAACTCCTTTATAATAGGAAAAGAATCATACACATATGTACACACAGAAGTATGAAATGATAGAAAGAAAGGTGATATATAGTGTAAGGAATGAGACAGAATTAAATTGATGAAAATAGATAGAGAACAGAGGATGCAAGGGAGAGAGAGAAAAACTGAGGACGAAAAACGAGAAAGAAAGGTAGAATCAGACAGAATTTGATAGATCACGTTTGAGCATCTCGCTTGCTTGTGGAGGCCAGTAAGCATTCGTGTCGAGCGAGCTTCCCGCCAGTATGCATCAGAGTAGGAGTTGAGGAGCCACTTACGTTGAGAGTGGCAACGCTCTCCTTTTTACGGAACCACTTTATTTGTTCTTCTGCCATGATTACAATACCACACTGAACTGTTATTCACAGATCAGAGGACGAGAAGACCGACGAAGCCTTCTGCCATATTCCGCCCTACTTACAATGCTACAGTACCGATGCTCGCTCTGCAGTACTGTCACAAATACATACGAGAGACAAAGATATAAGAAGATAAAGAATCCTAAATGTAAAACGAAATAGGGAAATAAGGAGGAGGAGGGATATAAATATAGTAAAGAGAAAAGAGAGAGTCCTGTAGTCATAACCAGCGAAGCACAGCCCACCGTAAGTATATCTTCAGCTCTGGAGCCCATCTGAAAAAAAATATCTAGAGTCGCCACTGAACGAAAACAAGTCGGAGACATTCTCCAAATTTCAGTTCGTTGCGACCATTAAATACTTGCAGATTAGAATAATGTTATGTTCATTTCTAGACGGATCATGGTTTCGCAGTGGTCCAAGTCGTTCAAGATAGGCTATAACAGAACGAAAAGAGCTATGGTTTGAGCACTTGCGTTCTTCTTGCACCGACCCCATCGTTCGGCTGCAACTAGAAATTACGGAAAGCGATCATCAGAAGGCTGCAATATCTTCTTCTCTGCTCCGACTTCTGAGATCCAAGAAGCTATTGCAAAAAAGAGGGCGTAAAAAAGGAGGGGAGAAAATTGAGCGTAAGCAGAAGACCAAAGAGATGTCCTTATACAAGAAGTGAAATTTGCATTTGAATGCGTTTCCCCTCTCGCCAAAGTCCAGGGTCTCAAACATAGAAGAGGATGAATCTTCGTTTGGCGAGAGCTGTCGATAGGGTGAGTAAAAAGGATCCTTTCCTCTTAGCGCGGAAAGTCTCAAAATGTCCCTCTGCAGAGGGAGAGAATGAGGCAAAATGCTATTGATACCATCACTGGACACCCATTTCCCGCTTCTTCTCTTGTTCTGACCTTTTTTTCTTTAGTATCCTTTTATTGCCAGTGCGAACTTTTATCGTGTCCAAGTTGGTCTGCCTCTGACCCCATTCGAATTTAGATTTACATCGCGACCTTTCTTGGAAGACCCACTGCAGTTATAACAGTTTCCTCCGAGTCTTCCTAAACTGTGAGATACTGCTAAAAGAATACGCGGCGTTTGGCAACTATTTAAGGAATCCCTGATGGAGAAACCGAACGCAGTAAACAGCCAATTCTATATTTGAGGTCAAGTAGGATGATTTGACTCCCATCCTAATCTGGACAAAAAACATTGTAACTGAATAGATGGTGTAGTAGTAGTAGTGTAATTGATGCTATAATAAACTCAACAAATGATGAGCCCCCCTCAAGCAGATTTGGCTACACTTAAACCTTGCTCAACATGCCCATATGAGCTTTTTGCTCAAGTGTAGCACCCTGTCTAATCCAAGATTTTTGTAAAAATGCCCTCGGGAATTTCCCGAAACTACAGTGTACAAATGATGAGCCCTCTCAGATTGATTTGCCCATACTTACAAAAGTTGCATCAGCCAGATTGTTGTCCATAAGCTTGTGAAAAATATGCCCCTTCTTGATATTGTTTTGGATACACTTGAAATTAAGCCAAAATCCTCATAAAACACACACCCACACACACATATTTACTTCCGGTTTAAGTTCAATTGGTCACCAGGCTCAACTTGCATATCTAATATTAAAACAATGTAATTCTTCTAGAATTGTTCTGTGACTCTCTCATTTCTTACATCATAAACATATGATTTTTCCCCTATGAGAATAACACTACATATGGTGTCATCAGGTAATGCCTCATGGAATTCACAGATAATTTTAATGTTTGTCCTATCATTAATCACACCTTGTTTCCTTTTTGAAGTGTTGATGACAAACATGGGTCTCTGTGCTTTGAATTCATCTGGTGTGTAATACATGTCAGTATTGCCAGTAGTGACCCTTTTGTATGATGTAAATGCCTCATATAATTTGAGGAAATCATCCTTGGACATGTCTAAATTATAATTTTCTCTAGGAAATACCTCATTTCTGCCATTTTTAAGATATATGTTCTTGATGTTGCAGTTATCAAATCTACTTGAATTTTTTTCATGATTATTGTGTCTTCCAGTCTGAAACAATACCACCACAAAATCCGGCATGTCATATTGTATACTGGAGAATGAATTTGTAGCATCAAACTCATAATAAGTACCAGCGGCAGGCTTCTGTACACATTGATATGTATAAAATTGTATAGGAATCTGTGGATTTTTTATTATATCAGCTTTGTATTTAAGAGCATAACTGGCTTCATATTCAACAACCGGGATTCTTAGCTCCATAGTCTGAATAATGCACTTGCCTTCATCAGGTAGGGTATTGGGCAAAGCTTCCCCTGTAGAGTTTAATGTGCTGTACCTCATCAAAGCATTATTATCATTGGCAGTTCTTCTAAATGTGATTCTTAAACCACCCTTCCACATAATATCTTTGTAATCTGAGAAGAATCCAGGCAACAGGCGCATTGGAAAGAGCACTGTGTGGATCTTGAATAATATTTTATCACCAGCCTCAAATCCACCTATTTTGTAGTAAGAAGCCTCGGTTTTGGATAATTTTAGTGTGGCCAAAGCTGTGGAGGTAATGCCGGGATAATCCACTCTGTTTATAACAACACCATGCTTTCTGATCTCAATTTCAGAGAACAGATGCGGCACAAAATTATCTACCAATCTTATATTTGAATTTGCCGGATAATCTGTTCCATCGAGCTTTACAACATCAAATTTGATGTATAGATCTGCTCTGTGGGGCTGTATAAAGCCATCCCCTACATCAAGATCAACCTCAATCTCTGTGTTGGGTTGATTTAAATTTGCAAATGTCCTCCTGTTTGGGGGGAATGATTGTAGCTCATAACTCTCAATATTTTCCATTTTTTTGTATGTATTTTTATTTAAATATTAATCTCTATGATTGCAGTTGTTGTGGCTCCAGCAAAATCAACTAATTCTTCTTTTTCATTAGTGACCATCAATTCAATGTAATCTATTCTATTATGGCACACAGGAAAATATAATGTTGGGGATGGAGTGTAGATGATTGGCTCCATAAATTCAGAATTAGGTTTGAATGTTGCAATGATGCCAGTTTGTTTGTGAGTGCCTATGCCATTTGATTTGGTGATCATACCCTCAGCCACATTACAGTGAATATTCAGAGTCTCTATGGCTAAGAATTTAGGTATATTAATAGCAGTGTGTTTGATGGCCGCTTCAAGTTTTGTGTTGTTCTCAAAGCCTAACAGCTCTCCTATAGTACCCAGATCCACTGTTTCTGTAGCAGATACAATCTCTACTCTGTGAGTGACATTTGACTTAACACTATACCTCTGGGTAATTGAGCATTTAGAGTGGACAGATTATACTGCCCTGGAGTGATGAAAATTTTTTGATCCCCTACTGCAATTTTGTTGTTGTGGTGTGTAATATTAGGGATCAAGTACATGCCATAAAATGTTCTGAGAGCTATTGTTTTGGGATACACTATGTCATCTTGCAATTTGAGTTTCAATATTGAATTTTGGCTGGTGAGATGGAATACCCCCATGATGTTTCAGATACCACAAGGCTTTTTGAAAATTTTCAATTGATGGTTTATTTATTTGAGACATATATCTGAGAACAGATAAACACAAATGTCCACAATTAACATCTTTGAAGTTTTGAACACGGACATTATTGTAATAAAGATTAGGTGATTTTAGATATTTTATTTTCAGGTGGAACACCTCCAAATGAATCAAACACAAATGCCTCATTGTTTAAATATTTAAGATAACAAATCCAGTGAGTGCCCTGATTTTTGTACCTATCCAAATTAACAATGCCACACTCTTTGTTGAGTGGTTGTTCTGGTAAAGAATCAGACATGTAAACTCCTCTAAAATTTTTGATGCCCAGTGGCTTGATTAAAGCTTCAATATCTTGGTTTGTAAGCGGCTCTTGTTTTTTTTTAAACTTATTCATGGCTCTCTTAACACCTTTGCCTTGTTTCTCCATGGCCAGGTTATGGCGCTTCAATTCATCTAATTCTGCCTTATTTTTCTTGGCATCTATTACTGTTTTTGCTATGGCAGCTGATCCCCCAGCCAAGCTCCCAACAGCCCCAAGTGCTGCTAAGATGGCCGGTATAGTAAATATGAAACCCCCACATGTGATTTTTTTCTGGATTGTTGTAATTTTTTTAATTGGGGGTACTAAGCAACAATTTCATACCATGGCCCTTTGCAAGACAAGAATTTTTTTTCTTGCGCTGCTTTTTGGTTAAAAGACTGTCAATAGTTTTAAGAGATTTAAGACCTGCATAAGGTATTTGATACATAACACACTTGGCCTTCATTGTAGGTTTATTATATACATATTCACAGCCCCCACCCCAGTTTTTGTTTGGTGTTCATAGCTATGGTGGTTCCCAATGCTGCTATTTTTTCACTTACAGAAGCATCTTTGCTTACAAATCTACCAAATGCAGCCTCTTCTAATTTCTTGTCTGCAACATGTCTCTTGTCAAGATCAGAATGTGTGTTGTATGCTATGTCATGGTCTCTACAAGCAGCATCTAGGGGATTAACACCAGGATCACCTCTGTTTAATCTATGGTCCAATTTTGTGCCTGGACCACAATACTGATAGCCTGGAATGTGTAGTTCAAATGGCAGCTTGTTTATAATGTCATTAACCAACCCCCGGCCCTCAGAAATATTCCAAAATTTGGGTGGTAGAGTATTAATAATTTTTATAAGATATCCAATCCCCTTAGTGTCATTCACTATAAAATTAGACAATTTTGTGCTTATCATGTCCATAATTCCAACCTTTTCATTGTAAAAATTGTGGTTGCCAGCATTTTCCTCCCCAGCTATCACCAATAACCTATCTACAAGTTTCCCGACATCATCAACCCACACAAATTCTTTAGGCAGGGTGTTGTATTGTTTGATTCCACTCCCAGTCTTGATCTGTGACCATATGGGCTTGATTAAATTGTTGTATTTTGCTCCACTGCTAGACTTGACTCTTTTTTGTGTGGGATCATTGTTCTGGTATAGAGCATCTGATTTTATTAATATTTCCTTGTAATGTTCATAGTCTTGATCTGTATAGCTGCCAGGCCTTTTCCTAGTCATCAGTTCCCACAATCCAGGTGTTCCGAGATACTTAACAAAAGCACCTCTTTCTCCAAGATGAGATTCTGAATATACAATTATATCATCTCCCATAAATGTTACTCTGAAATTACCAATTCTATGTATGATGCTACCATCACGCTCTGTGTCAGCATATAAGCCAAAAACCTCATCTTTGTTGTCTTTAGCTCTGCTTAAATATTTTTGAGCAAGAAGACCCAATTCAATAGGATCCAGAGTAGCTTCAATTCTTCGAGGAGCAACAGGACTAGGTGTATGAATACTGGAAAGTGGGGTGATTGGATAATCTAATATGTTCCTTGCAGCTACAGGTACAAGCTCTGTGATCAAATTTTGATTTTGCTCTGTAACAGTTTTGATATTTTTACCTAATTCACTAATAGCATCAATGATAGGCTGTTCTGTTTGTTTGTGTTGTTCATAAATTCCTCGGTTCTGTGATTTCCATCCCTTAAATCTTTTTACAAGATAATCTCTTAATTTAAGATCATCAATGATTGGCCTTTTCATGGTTATTTATATATGTTTCAATGTCTAGAAAATTGTTGATTTTATTTCTGTATTTGCCACTATTGGGTTTTCTTGTCATATCAATTGTGACAAACCCATAACTGTCCTGGTTCCAGCACCTACTGCAAAACTTGGAAAAATTATTGTAGCTCAAGTCCCCACCTACATATTCATCATGTATGTGTTTGAGGTTGGTATGATCTTGATGAAACACACATATAAAATTGCTGTTGTCTCGGATCAGCTGCTTGGGTATTTTTGAAAAAGTCTGTGCAAGGTAGAAGCAATCAATGTTTTTGTGTCGGCCCTGTGTAAAGAAATTTCTAACCTTGTTTTGATTATCCAGTATAATATCATCAAACACAACAACAGAATTATCGAGACATTCATGAAGTGGCTTAACATCTGGTTCAAAAGTGGCAATATCCAATCCATCATATAGCTTCATCAACTGCTGATATTTTAATTGTTCCAAGCTCTTAGAGAAGATATACAAGTGCCTGTTTTTCCAGTCTAACCAGTTGGGTGCCAATAAAAAATTATCAATCATTAGTGTAGTTTTACCACAAGCCGATGGCCCAACAATAAGACATCTAATATTTTCAGGCAGCAACTTGCCATTTCTCTTAATCTGCTCTTCAGGTTCTGGCAGCCTCTTTATAACATCCCAGGTGCTCATATTATCACTTTGTCTGCATCGATCCAGCTGTGTTCTGGAAGTCCTAGCCATTTGACAAATAACTTGTTGCCTTTTCTGCGGATGATTTTTTCTATGAGATATGTGTCAGGCTGTTTAGTTTTGCTGAGTTCTTCTTCATAGAATCTGCCTTTGAGAATTTCTCCTCGGTGATCTTTTATTATATATGTGTTAAAGGTCCCAGGTTTAATTTGAACCACTGTAAATAATTCAGTGCTCCAGTTTCTTGTAAAGCCTCTTTTGAATAAGTGCTTATATTTGCTGATTCTTAGTTGATCACCCACCTTGTATTTGGCCTTTCTTGTTGTTGGCTGGTATCTAGGATAATAAACAGTCCTGATCAATTTTTGCTCATCAGATGAAGTTACTTCAGAGGGTTTCATGTTGATTGTGGAATGAACCGAGTTGTTATATTTATGTAGAAGTTCTGGAAGAATATTAATCCATTTATAATTACCTTGAAGTGTGAATTGTTTATACATAAGATTTTTTAGGATTTTGTTGAATCTCTCTACAATTGAGGCTTTGAGATCACTGTAACTCGAATAATGTTTCATTGACTGGCTTTTAATAAATTGTTGGAGCACAGAATTATAAAATTCTTTGCCATTATCTGTTTGCAAATAGCGCGGTGATCTTCCACTCTGATTGATGATTGTCCTGATGGCTTCTGTAACACATGCTCCAGTCTTGGATTTGAGTGGCACAGCCCAGGCAAATTTTGAAAATGTGTCTATTACAGTAAGTAGATACTTGTAGCCCTTGTTGATTTTGTCTAAGTTTTTCAGCTGTCCACTTGCCATCTCAATCAAGTCCCCTTGCCATAAATCATCTATGCCTTTTGTGACTACTGGCAGTCTCTTATAATTATGTCTGGCTTGTCTGTGTAATTCATCAACAATAATTTGTCTAGACATAATATGAAAACAAGAATATTGCAACTATGGGTTGTTCAGCAGCTGATACAACAGGATTTTCTAAATATAATTTGTCCCCTATTTGTATTTTAAATTCCAGAGAGCCATCATCTTCAACATAGGCTGTTTCTAATGTATTGGGATCTGTAAAATCCTCTAACTCTACACTGGTGATTTTTGCTTTGTTGTCAGCATTTGTTATTGATAAGGTGGGGTAGTGGTGTGCCTGTGGTTGAAGCCAATATTTGATCTTGATTGGTCTCAGTGTGCCCCCAACAAAAAACTGGTAATAAAATTGTGCAGGGGACAGCATATATATTTTGCCACCTGGTGTAAATGGTGAATCATATTCTTTGTTGGGGATGCTGTACAATTCAAGAATTACTGTATGTTTTGATTCTCGATTATGCCTGTTATTTCTTTTTCTGCTGTAAGCAATCTGCTTGTTACAGATTCAAGGTGCTCATTGATGGTCCTAACAACATCATCATGGCCTGGCTTGATTTTTATGTCCAAGAAGTTTCTTGTATTGTTGCACAATCTCTTGTAGCTGGGTGGCAAAAACAGACAGAGCATTTGCTTGATTGGATTCCATGGTCCCTAGCTGTTGCTTGATATTAGCTACAATTTGTTGCAAATTTTCAATAACTGCCAATTTTTAATTTTGAGCAGTAAGATCATGGACCTGTCTTCTGATATCCTCAAACAGGGCATGCAGTTCATTAATATGTTGATTGGTTGGTAGAGTGGCCACTGTCTGAGTAAGTTGTTTGATCTCTGCCTGGATATTCTTGATATCTTCTGATTTCAATATCCTATTCACAGCTCTCTTAATATTTTTAAGTTCCTGTGATGTAGGCAGATTTGACACAGTATTTTGCAAAGATTCAAGTGCCAATTTCACATTATTTAATTCAGAAGCATCAGCCACATTTTGCATAGCGTTTTGGAGCAGGGCTATATCTGCCTGAGAGGGTGTTGATTGTTGTAAAATTTCAAGCTTTGTTTGGATATCATCGATCAAGTGATGAAAATGTGATAGTTCAGATTCAGTGTTGAGGTTTTCAAGCTTTGTGATCTGTTCCTGGACACTGACAAGTGTGTCTACAATACCAGGCAGGTGAGATTCTTGTACATTTGTCAAATCACTTTGCACTGCTGCTATTGTACCCTCAAGATGAGTTATGGTACTTTGAATTTTTCCAAAATCTTCATATGTTTCAAGTTGCAGCTTAATGTTGGCAACACTCCGAGTTATTGCACTCAAAGCATCAGAAGATGGCAAGTTGTTCATAAAATTTTCAAGTGTCTCAATTTTTTCTTTAACCTCGGCTATGGCATTGTTCAGAGGGTCGAGATTAGGTATTTGGAGTGATTGAATCTGTTCCTTTAGAGTGGAAATCACTAGATCAAAATCTTCTTGTGATTTTATGCTTTTGACAATTGTTTGGAGCTGTGTCTGGACATTATTAATCTGTTCTTCTAATTGTTGTTTCAATTGCTCAGAGTTGTTAGCCTGGGTCTTAAATTTGGCTTGAAGAGCTGCTACGGCTTCTTCTAAACTTTGAAAATTATCTAATGTGGCCAGGTCAGTATATTTCTGAAGCAGCACTTTGAGTTCAGAATCAATTTTAAGAAGAGGGTCCATGCATTGTGATTGCAAATTTGTAATTTCTAATTGAAGACTGGCATTGAGTGTGGTTTGTAAAGCTTGTAAATCACTTCTTAATTTCTTGACTCTGACATCAAGCATCAGAATCTCATCACTGTGATCTTCATGTCTTGTATGGCCAAATATATCATTAGGCATTTTTGTTTTAGTGGTTATTTATTATTGAATATCTGATTCTTAATTCTATAAAAAAGGGTATAAGCTTGTCATATGACCCAGGGACCTCAATATATAAGCAGTCACCAGCAGAAACAGTATATACAGTGCCAGAAATCATGTTTGAGTGCTTAATTCTATAAATATTTCTCCCTACTGAAATTTTGACATTACCCTCAGGGGTTGTAATAAATTGCAATTGACCACCTACAGGTAATTGGTAATGATTTAAATTATTGTTAAATATGTACAATGTTTTACCTGTTTCATCATCAACGTCTGTAAATATGCTGTTCAGATGAATAATTAACAAAGCACTCAGTTTAGATATCATATCAGAAGAGGGTTGTGGTGTTGGCAGCTCCATAATAGCCTGTTTTTTGAACCCAAATAAGTTCATAGGCATGTTTATTTATTTCAAATCATGCTCTGTAATTGGGCATTGATTGCCATTTTTCAAATCACAATGCCCCCATGGCAAAGTATGTATGCCACATGACAAAATACATCTCTTATCATCATGTGGGTCCAGAGCCACTTTTCTTACAATATTTGAAGTCAATAAGTGATCCACACTCTGAATTCTGGATTCTGATGTTCTGATTGTGCTACATGATTTGAGACAATTTTTGTAATCCTCAAATTCAAGCTCTTTGTCCACAGTCACTCTGCCAATGCCCTTGGCCTTTTTGGCAACAGCACCACTACATGTTTCAAAACTGTACATCTTGGCTCTTAACCCAGCAAATGCCACAATAACATCACCAAGTGTCTCATCTTTTAACTTGCCAGGCACCTTTTTGTTGTGGTGTTGAATTTTTGAATGTTCACTGGTATCAAAGTATTGAAACAATTCAGGCTGTGCAATATCTTTATAAACATCTTCTGTTTGAATATCAAGAACAAAACTATCAGTGTCCATGTGCATCAATTTTACACAATCACCATACAAAGGTTTCAACACATCATAATACAATTTTAACATGTGTAATTTGGCCAATTCCAATATCACAGCCCCTACATAAATAGGCTTATCAAATTTGATTTTTGTTCTTTTCATGTTGAAAAGTGCCATATTTTCATCATAAATTCTTCTGTAATTGAAGTTGGGCTTTGCAATCAATTTTTTGCTCCGGCTGGGGTCAGTAATTATTTTAACATCAATATGTTTTCTGACATTTTCAATTGTTTTGCCATACACTGAATTGACCATCAATTTAAACAAGGTCTTATCAAATTGGCTTATTGCTGATGTTCGAAGCTCTGTGTTTGTATCAATATATGGCTTCAACCATGTTGAGTGCCTGAACCTCAAAACTTTTCCAACTTTGGTCACTTGAACACCATGACTCATCAGGAACTGGAGGTTTTTGTAATATATGACATAACCCTGTTTCGGCTCTAGAGTCATCATCAATTTCTTCTGTTTAGAGCCAGGTGAGCACTTAACCTCAGGAATTGGGGGCAGATCAGAAAATGTGCTGTGTAAATTATCTGGAATTGTCAGATCAACCTCTAAGAAGAGGCCATAGTTACTATCATCAAAATCCTTAAGATCTTCAATATTGAAATTTTCAACCCACTCAAGCCCTGCATATGGCAATTTATCCATCATAGCATAACCATACAGGCTGTTTGCATCTACATACAGTATATAATTTGATGGCAGTGCTGGATCATAATCAGGAATATATTTGTTATTTGCTCTGGCATATCTCTGAGAACATTGCACCATGCCTCCTCTTATATATTGTTCCATAAACAGATGCATATCTTGATCCTGGATCAGATCCAATTGCATTTTAGTGTTTAAAAACATTGCAAACCATGCTAGGCCCGGAGCACTGTAAAAATACATTGGATCCAGCTTATAATTTTGCATGGAAGATTTTCTGAATGCCTGCAGTATATCAGCTAAGAGGGTCACATCAAGTTTTAAATAAGCCTTGTGATAATCACCAAATGTCTGGCATTTTAAATTGTTCCACATCAACTGGGCATGGTGATAATCATCATCAGTGATTCCAGATGCTCTGATTTTGCTGTAAAACTCTTGTTGTGGTGGCAGAGAACACTCATCAAATTTAGAAAAATCTGTAACATAATCATATGGATATACACCCTTCCGCCTAATTAATTTCAGGTCCTGATTTGGAAACAAAGCACATGTGATTTTGAATTGATCATCAGATAATTGAGTGGCCAGTGTAGCCAGGCTAGCCGATAAAATTCTGTATGAATCAAGAAATCTTAAGTGAATAGAAACACCATTAACTTTAATTATTTTGTTAATGGCAATATATTTCTCATCATTTTCAGCTAAAATATTTAAATTCTGCTTGTTAAACCCCTCGTACCTGATCAAATGATGAAAATCATAATTGGATGCACCATGGCAAAATATGGGGACAAATTTTGGTCTCTTGATCTGAATATTACAGCTTTTACACAGGGCCATTAAGAATTTACCATCTGTATGAGAATGGTGATGAACCTTGATTTTTGTATCTGAAAATTCAGAATCACATACCGGGCATTTTTCTGCATTGTTGAAATCTTCAATCTGTTTCTCTGTTAAAGGCAACATGGGTTTTGATTTTAATAAGACATTAGATGCTATGTCACGGCACTCATTTTCTATTCTATGTGCAAATTTTTTGATGGCATCTGCTCCCATGTATAAATCTTCTTTACTAACAACACCATCCTGTACAACCACATAACAAAAGCTGGAAGGTTCATGTAGCTGGTATGGTGTAATTGAAGATTCTTCAGGATCTGGGCTACAGAATGCAAAAGGTTTGAGATTTGATTCAAAATCACAGACTATATATGCTGGGTGTTCCAACAAGGCTTTAAACTTATTGAATTTTGCATTTTCACTTGGCATTGGCATCACCATATGAACAGGTTTATAGTTGCCACAGTATTTCAGATGCTCAATTAACTTGTTTTTGGCAATTTCTGCATTCTCTTCCCGAACCCCTTTCACCATTTTTTGACCATCAAATACAGACAAACATCTTCTGCACAACTTGAATATTCTATTAAATTTGTCTAGTTGTGTTCTGACTAAAGCTTCAAGATTATGTATCAGAGTGTAATGATTTGTGCCTTCCCCTTCAATTAAGAGCAGATCAATCGGAATAGCAGATTCATCATCAAGTGTACTGATTCTGAGAGGATCTATCAAGCAATTGTCACGGCCAGTAGAACAAGTAAATACATTAATAGATAATTGTTTGCCATTGATGTGCCTGGCCTTTTTTTCAAATTTATCAATATTCTGAACAGACATTGGATATTCTAAACCCTCCATTGCTTCATCAAAATCATTTTCATGCTGTTTATAATAACTTACTCGCTCAGGATGCCTTGAAACTGGATACAAAGCAGCTAAAATACACCACAAAAAGCATTTCTGGTCATTATTTTTTATATTAACCACGGCTGTTTTGTTTTTGATATTGGCAGGTAATGGCACATAAGTGGAACCTTGTAATGGGTTGAATTCAGAAATATTAACATATAACGTGTGTGGAGATCCGCATAGGCTCCATCCAGACTCTTTTGCTGCAAATTCAGAGTGTTTAATATTCAATTGATCTATTAAACTGCTTATTATTTTCTCTGAATTTGCATTTGAATATACAGGTACAGTTTCTGTTATGTGGGGCTGTGTAAATTTTGTGCCATTTGGCTTCTTATATTGTGTAAACAATTTGAGGGACAGCTTATAAGAGCCATTTTGTGCATTTAGAATTGCCAGCACATCAGAATTTATACTGTTCAAAAAATTCTTAATGTCACATCTTGGCTCTGATATAAACCGGTGATCCCTTAATTGGCCGTTAAAACTGCTATGGATGGGTTCATAGCGTGGCTGCTTTGCCGGTCCAGCATTAGGAGGTGTTTCATGCCTTCTTTTCAGACCAGATGTAGATGGTTGAGGGGGCAATGTTGATGACTGTACAGAACAAGAGCCCACATGTCTATTGAAATATGCCTTGCTAAATATTTTATTGCATTTAAAACATATTTTAGTGGGAGTTCTGAATTTGCCTGGGTTACAATTCTTTTGGTGTCTGGCCCAATTGGGGCTGGATATATTTTTATTACACTGATTGCAATATTTTTGATTTGGCATTTTTTGTTGTTGGTTTATTATATAAGATTTCCTGGGGTTCAATTCAAAATTTTATACTTAATATATATATATATATATATATATATATATTGTTCAGCTGTGTGCTTTGTTTATTTCTTGTGTATATTTAATATGTTAATATTGTTAATTTTTATCCTGGGTTTATTATATAAATTTTTTTGGGTTTTAAACCAAAATTCTATGCTTATTATGAGAGGTTGTAAAGCCAATAGCCTGCAAGTGGAAAAAAAAGAATAAATATTGATCTAAACTGACCTTCCACAAATACCTGCACGGACATGCATGTCTAGAATGGTAATGACCTAGCGCTGAGTGTTATGTATTGATTTTTGTATAACAGGCTGGGACAGATATAAGCCTGACTCTAAATGTGAGTGGATTACAACAAACAAGCTGGATGCAACAAATATCAGATTTTTTATACAAAATATAAGCCCTTTTGTTCAATATACCAGAAATATATTTAATATGAATAATGAGAATTAAACCAAACAGGCCTGTAAGTATGAGAAGCACTGTAACAACACATCTGTTCTCCTTAGCCACTCTCACAATACTGGCTGATGCAATTTTGTTTGCACGGAAAGCCTCAATACTCGGAAATATCTGTAAGCACTGACGCAGAGGAGAATCACTTGAAACATGCAAAGCAAAAATTCAATACTACTGTGTCGGGAATTGTGCACATTAATCACTTTGATCTAAACAAACACTAACACAGATGAGAATCACTTGAAACATGCAAACATATGATGTAAGAAATGAGAGAGTCACAGAACAATTCTAGAAGAATTACATTGTTTTAATATTAGATATGCAAGTTGAGCCTGGTGCCCAATTGAACTTAAACCGGAAGTAAATATGTGTGTGTGTGTGGGGGGGGGGGGTGTTTGTGTGTGTGTGTGTGTGTGTGGGTGGGTGGGTGGGTGGGTGGGTGTGGGTGTATCTTAGCTTAGTTTTAGGTGTGGGCAAAAAAAATATCAAGATGGGCATATTTTTAACAAATTTATGGACAACAATCTCACAGAAGTGCCTTTTATAAGTGTAAGCAAATCAATCCGAGGGGGCTCATCATTTGTACACTAGGATTCAAAATTCTTAAAATTAAGAGCATATTATACTTGAAGAATTGGGGAATAAGGGCATCTTGGCATAATTTTAAGTGTGGGCAAATCGGGCTGTTTAATTATATGAGCTCATCATTTGTACACTTGTAAGTGGTCCTGGTTCTATCATCAATTACACTACTAATACTATACACGTATTTAATATAATTTTCTGGATTATTGTGGGATATCTTCCACCTTTCTCCCTCCTCGCTTCCATGGTTATATTTGTTTGTTTGAGTTGGTGTTTTAAGTCCACTTTATGCACAGTAAGGCTAATCGGGACTGGACATACAGTTTAAAGTGGGATCCGAACCACTATGTGCCTCCACCGGGTATCGAAATACATGGTTATATACCTAGGTAGATAACATTTAAATTACCAGTGGGTAGGTCTTGAATCTTTTTAAAAATTCCAAGCCAATCCTAGTTTCCCTTATATTGACAGACCACGTTAGAACTTTGTCTCTCAAGGCCAGACGGACGGGTCAGACGGATTTAATATATCTACTTGCATATCTTATCAATCGATCAAAATTTGTCTGTACAACTCTGGTAGTTTTCGACGTATTGATACTTGGCACAGACGAGCACGATATATCAGGTTATTTCTTCCACTTTGCTGGATAAGCGTCCTAAAGCCAATGAAATGAATATCATATTCAACAAGTTATAAACGAAACATCAAAGTCGAACAATTCTATACAAAACATATGTATATAGGCTTACCTTAACCGCAAAAGGTGTCATAGGTCCACAAGTTGCACGTCCTGTCGAAGATAAAAAGTATATGCATGAAAATTGAGTAAAAATTTCACTACATATTCTGTTCAAGTAGAAAATGAACTGCAAATTTCACTGCATACTTTGTTTAAATGGAAAATGAACTGTAAATTTCACTACTTATTTTGTTCAAGTAGAAAATTAACTGCAAATTGCACTACATACTTACTTCAAGTAAAAAATATACTCCAAATTTCACTACATACTTTATTCAAGTTGCAAATGAACTTCAAATTGCACTACATAGTTCTTCAAGTACAATATGGACTGTACATTTCATTACATATTTTGTTCAAGTAGAACATAGAAAACAAATATCACTGCATGTTTTGTTCAAGCAGAAAATGAACTGCAAATTGCGCTACTAATATTAGCAGTAGAGTGTGAGAAGGCATATTGTTGCTTATACAGTTCTATGAATGATTCACAACCCGTAGATGGTCACCTCATCCAATTATAAATTGTTCACAATACACTGTTGGTATCTTGTAAAGTAATATACGAGTAGTTCGACCTCGGTAAAACATTACTCATGGAGCATATTATAGTTACACAGTAAACGTAACTCCAAACTTGTTTATCTTTTCATCCGACTTAGTTTTCGATACATCGACAGCTAATGATCCGATAACATTTTTTCCTTTCCTATTTTCTGTTTTGTACCCCCTCTTCCCTTCACAGCACACAGAAGTGAAAAAACTAGATTTTTTCCCCACCTCTTTACGTATTACCCAGTCTTGTTTAACAATACACTTTGAATACTCGCTGTAACCACTGTCGAACAAAGTTAGACATCCACATCCAACGATTCTAACAATCTGTGCAATGAAATCGGAATTTTATCGGACGCAATTTTCAAACTTCATATGGATTGAATAGTTTCCAGGGGACAATATTAACCTCCCCGCTCCTCCCATATTCCAATGTACACTTTTATTCAGTTCGGATGTTCGATCGGTGTAAAATTTTTCAAACAACTCCGACCATTAAGGGAGAAATATACGCGCGAATGTGATGTAACATGCATAGCAATATGGTACAGATTGCAGCGATCGACGCTATTCCCTCCGAAAAAAAACCAGTAATAATTTAAATGGCATTTAATTACCTATCCCTTCGTCGACAAAAAAACATTCATTTCCAATCAACAAAGGGAGAGGTATTTACTGAATGTGGAACACAGTTCGTGGATATCTGAAAAACATGTACAAATCCCAGCGACAGACTGGATATTTGCTTATAATTTTGCCAAGGCTACTACATCCTGTGGTGTGGTAATGGATGGTACAAAATGTATCTGGAAAATGATCTGTACATGGTAGAACTAAAAGTGATACCTAGAAAGGGTGCTCATATGGAAGGTCAGGAGAGCCTTGAATAAACTTCCTAGAGTAAGGGAAAAATATGTGCCTACCCTTTCCCTTTTCTCCTCTCTCATATTTGTATCTCGTTCCACTCTTTTTCTGTTTCAATTCATTACTAAATTTTCCCATTCTTTCTCCACTCCTAGAATCTACTTTTTCCTAATTATCTTTCTTGTTGAATATTTGTTTTTAACATCTTTTCTTGGGTTCTTCCCGCTCTGTCGTTTGTTTCTCCCTCTCTTCCCTCTCTCTATTCCTCTCGTCTTCTGTCGCTTTCTTTCTTATATTTCTATTCTTATCTCTCTCTCTCCCTCTCTCTCTATCTATCTCTTCCACTTCTCCCTCTCTATTTATCTTAGGATGAAAAAAACATGTCAACATATCCCACTTCAGAACAAATCCAAGAGAGAAAGGACCACTCCAAGGACGGCCATTCTCCTTCGTCATAAGGAACTGCCTCTATCAAAGATCTCCTTGGAGATACTGGGACGCCCTTCATACTACCCAGACAGGAGTGGAGAGGATAACGTTACCATACAAGATGATTATCTACGCTTTGAGGTGGTCACTACAGGATATCCACACATATGAGAAGGTTAGAGGGACGATTTAGACATTTCAGAATAACGCTGCATTAAGAAACGTTCCATTTTGACATATTAACGCAAAGAAATTAATATAAACTAGAAAACGTTCCTTGTTCCGTAAAAATCAGCCTGGACCTTTAGCCTGCAACAGGAAAGTCAATTCAAAATTTCCTCTCCTTCCTAAAAATACACAAATAATTCCAAATTCTGAAAAATTCAAATTCAAAAAATTACGTGTTGAAAATTCCTCCGAGAGTATTTAAGTATTTCAGCGTATGGTTTCCTTTTGCTTTGGTCTAGTTATGTTTCTCAACCACCACGCCACGACTTGGAATGGGCCTAGTATTAATTATACCGGGCAGCGAGAGGTTAATTAGTTCCAGTGGTTGAGAACTATTTTGAAAATTATTTTATATTTGTCATGAAGCCTAGACAGAATCGAAACATTTATCTTCATGATTATGTCTTAGTATATACTTCAATGATTTATTATTATATTTATTTCAGCTAAACTGCATGTTGTACACGTTTTATTGTTCTTTCTATCTGACGAGGTTTCAATATATTCTAATAGTTTTCACATTGTTCCAATTCTAATTTCAATAATTATACATTTATGGTGATATCCTTTTATTTCTTATGCTAAGTATAGATACCTAACTGAAAGTAAAAAATGTCCCTTCAGATAAAATAATGCTCATAAATATTTAGTATAAAAACAATGACGAACATTTTGTAATTTCAATTTTGGGGCAATTTCGTAATGCGGTAATTCTTTTAAAAATGAGATTTGTAAATGAATACATTGAACATTACTATTTTTCATTCTGTTTATCAGGTTTTAAAAATATATATTTCAAAAAAATTATATATTCCAAGATATTGAAGATATACCTAACAAGTGTAATTTTCAAGAAACTGAAGAAATCTTGTTTGAATGAAATCTATATTGACGAGTTGACAACAGTAGGTTGAAGCTAGAAAAGGTATTGAAATATACTTCGTGACTTTTCATGGTGAAAAACATTTGAATGGGGTCTGCAAGACCCCCGCTACTTACCCTTACTCTATCAATACAGAACACAAATTCCAAAATTTGGTTTGTATGGTTCATGGTCACGGCAGAGGACAAATGTATAATCGACAGAAAGCTTTATCTCCTCCCATTCCATCTCTCATTGACAAGCATCTATGTAGAAGGAATGCTCCTAGATGATTCTTTAGTGCATTGTTGGATTAAACAATGCAGGGCGCACCCAGCCGTGATCATCATTGTTTTAAGTACCAACAATATCAGCATAGGTGCATTGAAACAGGTGAACAATGTGGGGCTAAATAACGGTCGAGCCTCACACAGGGTCTTTCTTTGTTTGTTGCATTGTTGCTGCGTTCTTTTCAACAATATTTATACCGGAGTTCCCTTTTTTGTTTCATTTTCGCCAGTTCCCGCGCTCTGCCCCTGCTACGTGAACGAGCTAAAAGGGCGTAAAATGATCCATCTTACTGACGGGGCCTCTTGTTGTTATTGCTACAGCCATTAATCACTGGTTGTGTGTGTATCACAGGCAGGCTGCAACAAATTAACGAGTTGCACGTGCAATTGTCAGCCCCCTGGTCTCTCTGTTTTGCCCCCATCAGCGTGTTTGGTGGGTCCGACCCTCACCACAACACCTGTCCTACAAGCGACCACTGCCCATGGACACTCGGCTCTGCAGTGACGTGCGGTGGAGTGAGGAGAAAGGGTGTTGTAGACGCCCGGAAATATATAAATAGCGTTAACGCGCTGCGGAAGTAATTAAGCATGGAACAAATGTGTGGGTTTTTTATGGGTCATGTTATGATTTGTTCTCTTCCTTGGTGGGTACAGGGGTGTTGGGGGAGGGTAGTACACTTGCTAGAACTTTTTTTAAGCTCGCCAGGGGATGATCACAGCAGTAAAGAGGGTCCCCAGAAATTTCCTTGACCCAAAATATTACTGACACCTCGGTAATCTCAGGTTGGATTTTTTCCGACAATGCCCCTGCACAGAGCAGCTCTGGGACTCACCAACCCCATAACCAATTGGTGTCTCGGTTAATTCTGGGAGGTGATTTGGTCGAGATGGAGAATGTAAGGATCCACACCTCCACACCCGCTATGTGCTTACATGGCACGGTGCAATACACGGGCAATAGCTTTTCCTCGGTAGCCGAGTGCGTTGACTCGAGGATTCCGGGTTCGAAATACGTGTGCATGTGTACGTGTATAATAATTTTACTCCACAGAACCAAGGTACAGTAAGTACTATATATAAGTAAAGGAATACCGATAAAACAAGTACAATGTTACTATTCGGGCCGAATCATAACCTATGTTTGAGTTTGAGTTCTAAGTCCACTTTATGCACAGAAAGGCTAATCGAGATTGGAGCTACAGTTTAAAGTGAGATCCGAACCACTATGTGCCTCCACCGGGTATCGAACTCGGGCCTCTTGATTACAAGGCGATGGCGCTTTAAAGCGGTCACTACAGGATATCCACACAGATGACTTCGCAAGTGTGACACAAGATGGAAGAATACATTCAAGAAATGCGAATGCTTTTGGCTTTCGTACTAAAGTGTCTTAAAACTGTACGTATATTACCAGCATTGTTTATCCACCCCTTGTCATTGAAACTCTATACTTTGTATTGTTTCCTCATCTAGCAGTTGAAAACGTCTTCCTCTACTAAGATGAAAACATTTTCGTGGCTCTTGAAAATTCATTTCATTGGAGCAGTATACTCTTAACTGAAAGCACCATGTTTTCATAGTTCATAGTTACAGCAGCAGCATCAATTGATTGATTTGGTGTTTTAAGTTCACTTTGTGCACTGTAAGGCTAATCGGGACTGGACCTACAGTTTAATGTGGGATCCGAACCACTTGTGCCTCCACCGGGCATCGAACACGGCACCCCTTTATTACAAGGGGACGAAGCTACCACTGCTCCATCGGGGAGACTGCAGCAGTATCAACAGTGAATGATAAAATGTATGAAATAAGATTTCAAGAGGGGGGGAGTAAAGCAGCAATGGGTGCATTTTATTCCATATGATGGTATTTGTCCCACTCTATTGTCTCTAGAATCTGTAGACCATTGCTGCGGAGAACGGTAGAGAATGGGAGATAGCAAGTGGCCGGAGCAAAGCAGTGCGCGCTGCTGCAAACGGCTCGAAGCGGCAGCCGCGTTGTCCCATCCGTGCCCTCCTACACGTTCATTGGTCGAACCTCTCGAGAGTCTACTTGCGCAGAGGTCATGTTTTCGTTCGCTTGCTCCAGAGATTAAGGGGCAGAATGTGTGTGTCAGATTCGTCCCTCAGATTATACTGAAATACACATTCAAATGTCATGAGATTCTTTATTTGAACATGTCAAAACGTTGAGTGAAATAACAAAGCATTGTCAATTTAATTTGTCAACTTTATCCCGCCGACCTTCATACGTTCTAATGTTTTATGATTAAACGTATTATTATTAGATTTGGTACTCTGTCGTTGTATTATTCTTATTATTAATAACTCAGTATTACTCAGCGGTGAGCGATGAGACTCAGTGAAGTACACAGACTCCTCTCAGGTACAGGGATAGTGTTAGGCAAAGACAATGCTTCACAGCACAGAGGAATTAAACCACATTATTGCAGTAGACAAAACGAAAGGATTTTTGCTTTATTTATCGCGATTATAATGCAAACAGGCTTAGTACAAAGGGAAGGATTTCGCTTTGTCGATGAATTGACTCAACTAAAACGCATAAACTCAATGCGTGGCTATCGGCATGCCTATGGTCACATAGGCCTAGCTTGCGCCCCGAACTACCATACCAAGATGTATGCACAACACCGAGGAGTTCTTTTTAAGTTAAAAATTTTCGACGATCTGTGGCGAATGTGTGTTATTTCTTACGCGATATCCTCGCTTTTATACTATTTCAAGAACACAGATTCAAGTACAGATGAATCACTTACTATCTACAAAAAGATGCTACAACAAAACTGACATCTACACACATTTAGAAATACAAATTCAAATAGTGCACTCTCTCAAATATAAAGATACATTGAATTACTCATAATAGAGCATAATATACAATAAATATTAATATATATATATATATTACAAACAAGGTGCAATTTACATATAATAACCCAAAAATTACGCATTCTACCACAACTGTATACAAGGGACATATTTTCTACTGGTGACTTCACATAAAAACATGGATCATATCAACCTAATCGGTTCTGAACTTGCACTGCACTGTGTTCCCACCTATCATCAAACCCAGGACTACGAGGCGACATTGCTACTCACTACACCAGAGTTTAAGCTTTGTTTACTTTTAACAGCAAGTGGCGTCCAAAATGTTAATCCCACTGGTGCGCGTTTTCTCTTTGCTGTTTATAGATTACGGGAAAAGTTCCCCACTTCCTTTCCCTCCATAGTTACCCGCGCTTTCTTTATGGACCCTTTGTTCTGACTGAGGCCGCGCAAGGAAACAGTGGGTAGACCGTTAGCCGCAGAGAGGCTTTTAACGTATAACCTCAGGGAGAAGTATATTATGCAGCCCAACCCTCCATATCTTGAAGTTACTGGAGTTAGCACGCAGGCAATACAAAACCGCTGACGACTTTCTGTTGTTTGATACTCGATCGATGCATGCAAATCTGCTTAGTTGGAATGGTAAAGAGGCGAGACCGAGAGGCCCCGTGTAAAAATACCAAGACGGAAACGATTGATTGATTTGCTTTATTTTACTTCGCTTTTTGCGCCACTTTTGGCTAATTTGCGAAGATTGGGATTAGTGATGATATGATGAAATCCATGAATGGACACTCACAAACAACAGGCCAGGATTCGAACTGGGACCCCTGGCGTTGTAGCGTGATCTGCTAACCACTCCGCCACGGGGGCCGCCACATAGACTGTCCATAGATTGACATGAAACCGAGATGTGCTGCTCTAGGTCGGAACATGACCGATTCGTTCTGCTCGTTCGCTCATCTCTTCCTCTAAGAAGCATAAAATAGCCAAACACAACAAAGAGTTTAAGTTTACTTGGACAAATATTTGCAGGTGAATTTCAACTGCTTCTCCTTTTGAGCTGTCCTAAACGCATCCAGCATTTTATCAACATTTTATTCCAAACTTTATTGGCAACATACTACTTTGTGCGTCAAATACTACGTCCGAGCCACAGTGCAATGTGCTTCCATCTGGTTTTAAACACGGGACTCGGTGAAAAGTTGAAACTGATGAGAGAAGAATCACAAACACATATGGTCAGGACTCAACACAAGCCCCATAGAGGATTATACTAGCTGTGAGTCAGGCGCCAGAGCCTTGTTAGCTGGAAGAATGCAATCTAGGGTGTACTGCGTGGAAGAGAGGTTTCGTAAAATTACTCGCGAAAACTGAAGCCATTTCGGAAACTTAAAGGGGTAGAATGTATAAGCCCATTGTAACAGCGAGTACGACCCGATACATCCTCGATCCTCTTACGGAGAGTTGATTTCTACCGACGTATGAAATGGATAGATTTGTAAACGACTCCGCCACGTAAAATTGTTGCCAGCGTCGTGATCTTTGCATGCTCTGTGCAATCTTCAGGGCAATTCTAAACAAGAAGCAGACTCAGAGAGGGAGAGAGAGATCTCCGGAACTTGGTTGTACGTGGTAAGAATGCGCAGCAAGGAAGCACTCATGCAGAATTAGCTTGACAAATGGGCGTGGAAAAGGGTCATAATGTACATAAGCAACAATCCCGTACGTATGGAGGCATGGAGAGGTCTTGGAGGTTTGCCAGACGAGATTCCCTCCCCATGTCCCGGAATTACCCTCTCGCACGCCACGCTTTCGGCCAAATAAATAAAGCACATCCAGTGCTATGAACCTGCAAGATTTCTGCCTCCAAATTCTCCAGCCTCTTGTGTTCGCGAGTCGAGAAAGCGCGAGGGTTGTTTCCTCGTTGATGAAGTGTCCCAGTCTTAACCCCAAGCAGCAAGGTGAAGCAAGGACAATATACAAAGGTACAGCTGAAATTCTGTTGAACTACCGCTGTAATGCTCGGGTGTGGCCACAAATGTGCGCTTTTACTTGAGTAAATATTCATACCTTCTCAGTCAATTTCGTTATTTTTGGACAAGTTGAGAGATTTGTAATGCATATAAATACATGTTTGACATGGGTGGCGCTAGAGGGTGTTTGCACATCCCTTCCACACACCCAATTTTTATCTCAATAGTAATAAAAATTAAGAGAATGTATGTTAAAATATATGATTATTATAATACACATTGTAATAAAGGTCTCTGTTTCGCACTTTCGATGGTGATACTTTAATTCAGAAACTAGCCTACATCTGCCTCTCCCCGCAACTTATAAAACTACTTGCTTCATATTTACAGAATAGACGACAATATGTCATGCACCAAGGACTAAGGTCCTCCTATTACATAGTCAGCTCTGGTGTCCTGCAAGGTTCGAACCTAGGTCCCCTGCTGTACTTGATTTTCATTAATGATTTACCCGACGCACTAAAAAACTCCTAAAGTTAAACTTTGATGACGATGTCAAAATTTTCAATCACATTAAAAGCGGTCAAGACTGCACGAAATTACAAGACGCACTTAACGAAGTACTTGATTGGTACAAGAAGAAGGTTAATCTTAATCTCAAGAAATGCAAAGTAGTATCATTCACACGTAACAAACATCCCATCCAATACTCATATAGCATTTCCGACGTAGAAATCTCAAAAGAGAATACTGTAACTGACCTTGGATTACATTTGGCAAAGCTTTAAATTTCCAGACACACACTGCGCGCATCCTCAGTGAAGCACACAGGAACCTAGGATTTGTGATGAGAATGGGTAGCCAGTTGAAGTAAAAAGAAACATTTTTGCTACTTTACTATACGTTTGTCAGATCAAAACTTGAATATGCCTCAGTCGTTTGGGACCCGTTATTTAAAAAGGAAATCGAAAAATAGAGAAACTCCTAAATAAATTCTTAAGGTATTTAGTATATAAATTAGATGGCATTT
Organism: Lepisma saccharinum; assembly: GCF_977018435.1. Taxonomy (NCBI): domain Eukaryota; kingdom Metazoa; phylum Arthropoda; class Insecta; order Zygentoma; family Lepismatidae; genus Lepisma; species Lepisma saccharinum. Next base: position 91,175,765 of record NC_139231.1, on the reverse strand, counting down.
ATCCAAAATTCACTTCGGGTGACCTCTTACGCAACATGCTGAGTGTCCCGTCCTTTGAAAAAAGAAGACAGATGCACCAGTAAACCTTCCTTTCCAAACATGTCAATGGAAAAACAGACTCCTCCGCTCTTCTCACAAAAATTAACTTTTATGTTCTATACTCAAAATTAAGACCCAGAAATGATCTCTTCCAAATTTCATACGGTAGAACGTGGATGGCTGAAACGGATCCCATTAGGAGGATATGCGTGTTGTACAGTGTCTCTTAAAAGTTTTAGGACAACGACATTTTAAACTAGGCAACCCAATTTACACAAGCCGTTGGTGGGTTGCGTGCAGAGTTAGGCTCAATTTCAGGGTTGCCACATGCACAATAGATATTTATAAAATACGCGAAAGAAATATAAACAAGTATTATTGTATAAAATTATTAAAAATATCACTATTATATGCAAATGAAAAAATTCTTTCTGAAAGAAAAAATAGGTTTTCTAGTATTTCATCGCTGATGAGTCTACAGTAAGGAAAAGAGGTGAGAGGAAACGAAAGGTTACAAAAGAGAGGAGAAAGAGAAAGCGAAAGGAGAAGAGGAAAAGTAGAGGAGAGAAGAAAGATAGGATAGACGAGGAGAGGAGATGTAGTGAGGAGAATGGAAAAAGATTCGAGGAGAGATGAGGAAAAAAGAACAAAGAAGAGAAAAGAGGAGGAAAACGAGAGGAGAGGAGGAGACGAGAAGACGGAAGTGGAGAGTAGAGTAAAGGAGAGAAAAAGAGAAGACCGAAAAAAGATAGAATAGTGCAGTGGAGTCGAAAATCTAAGACAGGAAAGGAGATAAGAGGAGTGGAGAAGAGTGGGATGGAGATAAGATGCGAGAAAAGTAGGGAAGACGATATGAGATAAAGCAGAACGGAAAGAGGGGAGAGAAGAAGGAGAAGGAACTGGAGAGAAGAGGTAGTTGCAGAAAATATCGTCTGAGCGTCAAGAATGGATGCATTGGTCAAATTATCGACATGAAACATTCAATAACATTTTGAAATGTACTGGAAAATATATTAAATTGGTGCGAAATGCCTTTTGGCTGAGTTCAGAGCAAATTAAAATCTTCCATGTATGATCTTTGATTTTACCTGCGATTACACCACTAAAAAAATGAATGTAATTTTTAATATTTATAAGAATTATTCAATTTTTCTCCACTTCTCGGTTCGTTGAAATGGAGATTTTGTAATTCAATATTCCCCTCCCCCATCGTTAATTCCAAACTGAATCATTCCGTTTCACACGGCGTGGACAATGAACACAATCGGATATGTCTAAAACTTACGAAAATTTTCTGCCACCGGAAGGGTTTGAACCTACGACCATCAGATTGACAATCCTAAACGGTAGCCACTACCCTACAAGCTTTAGCTCCTTAAACCAGGTAGAAGAACCACTACACCACGCCTTTACCTTCGAATGAAACAACAATTTTTTTTTAAGTATTCTGTCCCTCCAATATTGTAAATTTCGTTTGGTATACGTGTAGTTGAACTTTACTTTAATTTTGATTTGCTTTCTTGTAGTATAACCGATATCTTCGAGAAATAATTTTCGAAGTGATTAAAAACGAGAATATTGGTAGTTGTGAAAATGCGAGTTATTTCTTCTAACTTATTATTGTGATTAGACATTATTAATGGAAAATATCTAGAGGCTTGAACATTACAGGACGATGTTCTTTTCCTGTGATACTGGAACAGACAAAATGCTTGTTTACTGATGCAAGTCTTGTGTCCAGAACAGTCTTATGAAATGTATTTGCTGTTGCGTAAGATAACACGAAATAATTACACCGTGTGCGAACTACCAAATCTGTGCAACGTTATACGTAAACAGGCGGAAAATTTTATTCATAAAATCACTTCACATTTGACAGTATTAGTCAAGAGAGACTCGTGGGACACTGTGTTAAGGTGCTGGACTAAATCCTTCTAATTTTTCTTCCTCGAAGAATAACAATTTCTAAGGAAGAGCAACAGTGATGATCTTTCTTACTTCTTTTAAATGCTTACACTTTCCTTTAATTGGGTTAAAAATAAATAAGAATATTGCTTGCATTTCTGTCATTGACGTAGACCAGAGAGAGAGAGACAGACAGACAGACAGAAATTACAAAATAGTTCAAATAGTGCGAGCGCCATTAAAAAGTCATGACAATTCTATGTTGATGACAGATTCTTTTATACAAAAGCAAAATTTAAATTTTTACTCATTTCAAAAATCGACGATGTTATTTTCGTATTTATTTATTTATAGGTTCACATTTAAATATTTTAGGGTTCGAGGGGGAAGCATGGGCCACATGGCCCCTCCCCTGGGTACTGACCTTACGTAGAGAGTGGAAGAGAAATTTTGGAGAACCTTTCTATTAAATTTAGTATTTACATTCACCTTATGCTCAGATAGGTTAAACCGTTTATTGACAATCGTGAACTTTTCGTTTAATAGATAATATTTGGTTTTAAACGACGGGAGAACATTGGTCGAATTTCCTTTCTTGCTCTTTTGAGAGAATATATACTTCTACAATAGCAATCGCGTTCGGAAACCGTGAAAAAATGACTTGGTTTTCTAAGGCAGACAAGCTTGGTAGTGTAGCTTGCTCGCGATCAAAGTGACTCACTCACGCTATTCAAGGCCGCTTCTTATCGCAATACACTGTGCTTCCATGCACAGTGTCTGCACCCAGCACGTTACAAGTGACCAGAGTCGGATTTTAAAGATAATCTGAAGAATGGTAGATTTCATCAAAGGCGGCTAGGTAGGCACCAGCTCAACATACAGTAGTTTAAGTTATAATTCCTGACAAACAAAAAACCGTATTGAATAATTATTGGGATAGTAATACGTGTATCCGCTCCTTTTTAACAATGTAACCTCGAAGACAATCTGTATTCCATTTATTTATATTGGCAACTTGGTCAACCGGAGGTTATTTTATCGCCTTCGATAATCGAATTGTCTGATCGATTATTTTTTGTTTACCCAGGAACATGCCTCATAGGAGATTTCCGAGACCGGGTTACGCTACTCACTCGTAGCTCCCCAATTTTTTCACGATGGTGGGTTGCCAACGGTTCCATACACAGGCCGAGAACCTAGAGAGTGAGCATAGGCGGACTCGAATCCATGCCGTCCTGCAGTCGGAGGCCACGGAGGAAGACTTTTCTTATTTTACCTTTGGCTAATCGCGACAATGAGGATGAATAATGAATAGAAAAATAAAGAAGGTCACGCACAAAGTAGAGGACGATCTTCAACCTCTTATGTGACGAGTTCAAGCCCTAAATATGAGGATTTCAACCTTAGACAACCTCAATTTCAAAATTATAAACAAAATGCCTACTTACACTAAACTTCTCATCAAGGCCAAAATAGTTTGTAACTGTGAAACTACCCCTGAATACAAATTGACATTTTCTTTCCATGTGAGTAAGAATTAAATGTGTGCTATACAGAGATAGATGATACCTTTAGGAGAAACAATTAACTGTATTCTGTCCCAGCATCTCTGGAGCAAAGCCGCGCATAGCGGAAGAGAAGTGGAGAGAGGGGAGAGGGGATCGAGTGGACAGAGCGAATCAGTGCACGCTGCTGGGAAGGCTGGTAACTGCAGTGGCTTTCCTCCCTCCACGCAATCCCATTCCTCTCACGTGTTCATCGCTGCTCAGATACTTGTTTTCGTTCACCTGCTCCAGAGATAAGTGGGACAGAGTGTAGTTCACATACATGTAGCAAGTAAAGAAACTTATCCCAGAATGAAAATTCCACATAGTTTTAAAACGTTTGTTTAAGCAATGAATAACTGGAAACGGATCACACATAATTCCCTTGCCAAATCTAGTGGTCGAAAATTAATTTCAAGACATTTCATATCTATTCACCATATTCCAAGTTATAAGGAACTATTTCGTAGATGTTCATGAAACCGTTATAAAATTACAAATAAAATATATTCACAAGCTTAGATATACTAATACGAAGAAAGAAATTCAGAGTTAAATTTCAAATGCATGTGTATAAAGTAATTCTAGAAGTACAGAGCTATATCTGAGTATTTAACTTCTTGTTTGCAGATAACGTTTACAATATTGAGGCGAAAGAATAATTAGGAACTGTAGCTCCAAGAAATCAAAGGGCGTAGTGTATTGGTTAGAGTTCTTGAAAGCATTGCGGTCCCACGTTCGATCCTCCATACTAGATGTTCCTTAAAAAAGAATCCCTTCTATTAAACAAGAGCATGGTAACATTATTTGTAATAGCAGTATATAGTGGCTACATTGTTCTGCATATGGAATTTATAAAAAAAATAAACAAATAAATGAATTGACACACGTTCAACGGGATATTTTTATATATAAGATCATGGATTATGATACTCTAACGATAATTGTGTACTGCTTCAAAGACATTGACAAATATTAATGAAATAACTATTTATATGTGTGGCAATTCAGGACTTGTTAATTTTACCCCTTTTCCCACTTGAGTTCAGTGCAAGCATGTGTGAAAATTTCAATTTTGCTTTTGTATAAATGAATCTGTTTCTTGTGCAAAAGTCTTCAAGCTGCAATATTGGGTGGTTTTAGTTTTATAATCATTGATGCAAGGCTACCAGACGTCCGATTCACCGATTTAGTCAGGACAGTACGTTATTTTCAATTCCTGTCCCGACTTTTTCGAACTGCAATCGTGATGCTAAAATGTCTCTTTATTATTGTTTTTTTTTGTTAACTCCCAATTAGACATGTTCTCTATTGTATGAATAATTCTAAGTACGCAACATAGAATTATTATGACTTTTTAATGGCGCTCGCACTATTTGAACTATTTTGTAATTTCTGTCTGTCTGTCTGTCTCTCTCTCTCTGGTCTACGTCAATGACAGAAATGCAAGCAATATTCTTATTTATTTTTAACCCAATTAAAGGAAAGTGTAAGCATTTAAAAGAAGTAAGAAAGATCATCACTGTTGCTCTTCCTTAGAAATTGTTATTCTTCGAGGAAGAAAAATTAGAAGGATTTAGTCCAGCACCTTAACACAGTGTCCCACGAGTCTCTCTTGACTAATACTGTCAAATGTGAAGTGATTTTATGAATAAAATTTTCCGCCTGTTTACGTATAACGTTGCACAGATTTGGTAGTTCGCACACGGTGTAATTATTTCGTGTTATCTTACGCAACAGCAAATACATTTCATAAGACTGTTCTGGACACAAGACTTGCATCAGTAAACAAGCATTTTGTCTGTTCCAGTATCACAGGAAAAGAACATCGTCCTGTAATGTTCAAGCCTCTAGATATTTTCCATTAATAATGTCTAATCACAATAATAAGTTAGAAGAAATAACTCGCATTTTCACAACTACCAATATTCTCGTTTTTAATCACTTCGAAAATTATTTCTCGAAGATATCGGTTATACTACAAGAAAGCAAATCAAAATTAAAGTAAAGTTCAACTACACGTATACCAAACGAAATTTACAATATTGGAGGGACAGAATACTTAAAAAAAAATTGTTGTTTCATTCGAAGGTAAAGGCGTGGTGAACTACTTTAATGACCTTTTAAATGTCCATGTAGGAGATAAATCAGAAGTAAATGAAGTACACACAGCAGAACCTTTAGTTCCAGAACCTAACTTGACTGAAGTTAAAGATGCTATTAAAAGGCTTAAGAATAACAAAGCACCTGGCATTGATTTAATACCAGCTGAGTTAATTAAATATGGTGGAAATTCATTAATATGTCAAATTCATAAATTAATTTGTTTAATATGGAATAAAGAAGAAATCCCTCAACAGTGGAAAGAATCCATAATTGTTCCTGTGTTTAAAAAAGGTGATAAAATGAACTGCAATAATTACCGTGGAATTTCTCTACTCTCAACAACATACAAAATATTGTCTAACATTCTTTTAACAAGACTAACCCCATATGCTAATGAAATTATAGGTGATTATCAATGTGGATTTAAACGTAACAGATCAACTACAGATCAAATTTTTCACATCAGACAGACACTTGAAAAAAAGTGGGAATATAATCAAAATGTCCATCAGCTATTCATTGATTTCAAAAAAGCATATGATTCGGTCAAAAGAGATAAATTATATAATATATTAGTAGAGTTTGGAATACCTAAGAAGCTTGTTAGTATGATAAAAATATGCACCAGTGAAACAGAAAGTAAAATTCGTGTGGGTAATAATGTGTCTGACAAATTTATAATTCACGATGGGTTAAAACAAGGAGATGCATTATCTCCATTGCTCTTTAATTTTGCCTTAGAATATGCTGTAAGGAAGGTAAAAGAAACTAAAGAAGGACTAAAATTAAATGGTGTGACTCAGTTGTTAGCATATGCAGATGATGTAGACTTACTGGGGGATGATATAAATACGATTAAGAATAATGCTAAAATATTTTTCAAAACTGCTAAAGAGATAGGTTTGGAAGTTAACAAAGAGAAAACTAAATATATGCTTACAGGCCGAAACCAAGTGTTACGTAATAACCAAAATCTAATTATTGATAACAACTCGTTTGAACCAGTTTCCAAATTCAAATACTTAGGAGTAATATTAACAAATGAAAATTATATTAAAGAGGAAATAAAAAGTAGGCTTAATTCAGGAAATGCATGTTATTTCTCTCTTCATAAACTTTTGTCTTCTCGTTTAATATCTAAGAAACTAAAAATTAAAATATACAAAACAGTAATTTTGCCTGTAGTATTATATGGATGTGAAACTTGGTCCCTTACATTGAAAGAGGAACATAAATTGAGAGTATTTGAAAATAAGATCCTTAGGAAAATCTTTGGACCTAAAAGGGATGAGGAGACAGGTGAGTGGAGAAGGTTACATAATTTAGAACTACATAATTTGTATTCATGTCCAGATATTATTAGAATAATTAAATCAAGAAGACTTAGGTGGGCAGGCCATGTGGCACGAATGGGAGAGGAAAGAGGAGTTTACAGGATTCTTGTTGGGAAACCAGATGGTAAGAGACCTGTAGGAAGGCCAAGACGAAGATGGAGGGACAACGTTGAGATGGACCTAAAGGAAATCGGTAGGGATGGAAAAGAGTATATAGATCTTGCTCAAGATAGGGACAGATGGAAGGCCTGTGTTGCTGCAGCCATGAACCTTCGGGTTTAAGAAGGCTAGAGAGTTAGTTAGTTAGGCGTGGTGTAGTGGTTCTTCTACCTGGTTTAAGGAGCTAAAGCTTGTAGGGTAGTGGCTACCGTTTAGGATTGTCAATCTGATGGTCGTAGGTTCAAACCCTTCCGGTGGCAGAAAATTTTCGTAAGTTTTAGACATATCCGATTGTGTTCATTGTCCACGCCGTGTGAAACGGAATGATTCAGTTTGGAATTAACGATGGGGGAGGGGAATATTGAATTACAAAATCTCCATTTCAACGAACCGAGAAGTGGAGAAAAATTGAATAATTCTTATAAATATTAAAAATTACATTCATTTTTTTAGTGGTGTAATCGCAGGTAAAATCAAAGATCATACATGGAAGATTTTAATTTGCTCTGAACTCAGCCAAAAGGCATTTCGCACCAATTTAATATATTTTCCAGTACATTTCAAAATGTTATTGAATGTTTCATGTCGATAATTTGACCAATGCATCCATTCTTGACGCTCAGACGATATTTTCTGCAACTACCTCTTCTCTCCAGTTCCTTCTCCTTCTTCTCTCCCCTCTTTCCGTTCTGCTTTATCTCATATCGTCTTCCCTACTTTTCTCGCATCTTATCTCCATCCCACTCTTCTCCACTCCTCTTATCTCCTTTCCTGTCTTAGATTTTCGACTCCACTGCACTATTCTATCTTTTTTCGGTCTTCTCTTTTTCTCTCCTTTACTCTACTCTCCACTTCCGTCTTCTCGTCTCCTCCTCTCCTCTCGTTTTCCTCCTCTTTTCTCTTCTTTGTTCTTTTTTCCTCATCTCTCCTCGAATCTTTTTCCATTCTCCTCACTACATCTCCTCTCCTCGTCTATCCTATCTTTCTTCTCTCCTCTACTTTTCCTCTTCTCCTTTCGCTTTCTCTTTCTCCTCTCTTTTGTAACCTTTCGTTTCCTCTCACCTCTTTTCCTTACTGTAGACTCATCAGCGATGAAATACTAGAAAACCTATTTTTTCTTTCAGAAAGAATTTTTTCATTTGCATATAATAGTGATATTTTTAATACTTTTATACACTAATACTTGTTTATATTTCTTTCGCGTATTTTATAAATATCTATTGTGCATGTGGCAACCCTGAAATTGAGCCTAACTCTGCACGCAACCCGCCAACGGCTTGTGTAAATTGGGTTGCCTAGTTTAAAATGTCGTTGTCCTAAAACTTTTGAGAGACACTGTACAATACAGTCTCTATTAATACTCCTGACATTGATCTAATTAGACCTAAAAAAATCATATTACGTGAACCCTGTATAAAAGCATTGTAACAAAGTATGTTGTATACTTTATGATATACCACCCTTGTATTATATATTGTTGTTATGTAAGGATTATTCTGTTCCTTTTTATAGTTTCTTTTCTCATTGCCTTTGTTTTCTCTTTCCAATTCTTTATTACTTTTGTTTTGTCAACATGTATGTGAACTTAACCTCAAAGCACTGTAACTGGGCATTTGCCTCTAGTGTTTAATAAATAAATAAATAACCATATCCAAATACTAATGTAACTGCAACTAATTGTGTAACGTAACTCTCTTTACTAGAATTAAAAAATAATGAAGAACAGTCACGAGCATTTATATGTTCAAAATAGTTCTAAATTAGTTACGAAAGTATACTTTTTTTCCCTCTGATTCTTTTACAGTCTTTTAATCATGTATATTATCTTTATGGAAAATTAGCATACAATATGTTAGATAAGTTTTAACATTTTATTTTAATCTGTACCTGCCAAAATGCTGCTCCATACAGTTATAAAAGATGGAAATGAATCATAACTGTAAACACGAAGATGACAATGATAATAATAATAATAATAATAATAATAATAATAATAATAATAATAATAATAATATGAATCGCACCCCTCGCAGCAGGCTCCGCGCCCCACGAGCACCCCTAGATTAAAGATCCATTCACTGCATATCATATTTGAACAATTTATGCTCTAGTTTCATTCGAAGATATTTTGGGGGAAAGGATTTAAACCCTAACCTCCCAAAAATAAATGTTTATTGCCAACATAAACAAAAATCTGGTCACCAACGCTTCTTTTCTTTATTCAAAATCTAATTTCGCAACGACCACGATGTAGAACAATGTCAGAATCGTTGAGCTTTTCGTAGGACACCAGGAAATCAGATAATGAGAAACTAAAACTTTTAAAAATGCTCAAGTTTTGCTCGAACTAAACAAGCTTAGTTTTCTGCGAAAAAAGTTTGAAATTCGATGCATGCTGGACAAGGACAAATGACGGTGTTTTGCGGAACTAAAAACCCTAATTGCCGGAAAGCTTTCCGAAAGGCTGAAACTTGAATCTGAAACAGGGTAGAGAAAGTTCGAAGATTGAAGTCTGGTGAAAAGGACTAAGTTTCTTTAAAAGATCACGGAGACTTATGAGAGGAGGGCCAACTGTGGTAGGAGGAGTTCAACCAATTGGTATGTTCCTTATCCGAGGACCGAATCGATGATATCGTTATTAAAATTCAGCAGGTACATACGGGAGAGAGTCAAATGAAAATCTAAAAAGTCTGACAAAAATTATAGGACAGACTGTAAACTACTCAAATTTACATGACGTATCGACTGTTATTTACAAAACGACCTCAATGCTGCAACACGGATCAAGTGAGCTTCACAACACCACTCTTATCATTTTAAAGATGGCGCCTCCTGCATACACATGCACCAGCAAAGAGCAGTGGTTTATTGCCCTCTTGAAGCCTAAAACGTATAGACATTCTACAGCAAATGAAAATTCAATGTCTCTATGCATGCTTACCATGCCAGCAAGTTTACAAATAGCGGAGGAAGTTAGTCAATGGCCTCAGTCCGCACGAAGATGGATGGAAATACCTTCGCGGTGGCTCATAAGTGGCTGCACATAAATTCAAAATATTCTTCTTCTTGAGACTATAAATTGGAGTATGTCAGCAATGGGTCTATGCTAAAATTCAGCAAACGTATGTAGTTTGAACTTCTCAACTTAACCCGTGGCTCTACAGCCCGTAAGGGTCTTGGCCTATCTCCAGACTTCAGTCTCCCTCCCACAATTCTACCTACAGGTGTGGAGATCATCAACCAGTAATGGGGTGACGTGTGGTCTGCACGTCGAACCACCAGCCGTTATAGGAGATATCCGTGACCGGGTTACGCTATTCACTCGTAGCTCCTTAATTTCCTCACGGTGGTGGGTTGCCACCGGTCCTATGCACAGGCCGAGACTGAACCCAGGCGGATTCGAACACATGCCATCCCGCAGTCGGAGACCAAATCACAGCGCCTTAGACCACACGGCCACGGAGGAGGATGCAGTTATGCAGTTTTACATGCATAAATCTACTAGAACAGTTTTCACATGCCCGTGTGGAATACAGAGTGAGCAGGGGTATTGTAGCGTTGTAAGATGGACTGAGCAAAACATGAGGCTTCGTCGGTCGCGTTTGTGCGGTGGAAAATCTCTCTTCGTCTAATTCGTGAGTAACAGTGCAGTGTGGCATTGTAATCACGGCAAAAGAAACAGAAGGTGGTTCCATGAAAAGAAGCGCTCCTTCCCCCGCAGTACTATTAATCTCGCAACGCAGCGACCGCCTACTACTACTACTGTACTGCTTACTGGCCTTGAGGTGCAGTACCCATTAGGGAAGCTCGCACTGCACGGAGCTCTCGTTGGTCTCAAGTAAAAGCGAGTTACTCAAGCCTACACTATAGTGTAATATGATATCATTTGGAGACTAATAAGTTTGTGCATTTTAATTTGAAACCATCAACACACAGAGCAGTGACTAGAATTTGTCTGCTATCTTTATCGTTCTCCTGGCGTTGTTAAGGCTTTCATCGCTCACTCACAATGAAAGTTAGTAACTATTAGCATTGTTAGTATGCAGTTTTCTATTGCAGAAATTTAGATGTTATTTCTTTCAGTAAGCTGTAAGGCTTCGTTCCTTTAGCCGAGAACGATCTTGGTTCGAGATTGAAGGTTAGAGTTCTGGTTTGGGGGTGGCCGACCTCCGTGACGGAGTGGTTAGCACAGCGACGCCAGGGGTTCCGGGTTCGGCCTGGGCATGGGTGTTCTTTGTGAGTGTCCAGTCATCAAATTAGCCAAAAGTCTCAGAAAAAATAAGAAAAATAAGAAAAATCAATTTTGGCTTGGGTGTTTATTCATCGATTGCATTCTCATGGTCGCAATTAATATAAAGAGGCAGAAAAGCGACGGAAAAAGAACAATGAAAATACTAGAAAAATATGAAACCGTTCGCTGCTTCCCCCATTTCCCAGAACTCTGAGAAAAACATGATAAAAGTGTCCTCCAGAAATAATAGGTCAAGTCGGCTCTTCCGAAGGATGATATCTTCCTATCATGAACAATTAATATCGAGTAGACAAAGCGGATAACAAAAGTAAATAATTGCCTATTCCAACATCCCCCCTTCCTTGTGCGTCCTCTCTTCCAAATCGGATTGTCGTCCCTACCTCCTACCCCCTTCTTCCCCCTCCGGGCCTCGAAATTGAACTGAAAAGTAAATAAACCGATTTCGTAGGTTCCCCAAGCAGGAGACGTGATCTCCGTTTACTTCGCTGCCTTTTCAACAATCTCCAACATCGGCACGTTGTCAAAGCGACGCTGTTCGGTGTATTTTGAAGAAGAATGGCCGGCCTTGTAACTGACGAAACGGGAGAATTGGAAGTGGCGCCACTATAGCTTTTCGGTAATGCAGTCTCGACAACAAGTTGTTGGGGGCAAAAAGTAAAGTGTTCCAAATGTTTTAGATAGTCCCTTTTCTTTACGTCGCTTATCTATCTCTCTAGGTTAATAGTGAACTACGAAGATGAAATAGTGAATTGGCACTCTACTCTAAATTTAAAAATTTATACGGCGCATCACTAGTATTCGTACTTGTCTGGAACAACGAATTTTGAGTTCCTGCGCAGACCACTATAACAAATCTCTAAAGCGTTACTTAAAATCTATCAGTATATAATATTGTGCAATATCATTTTAGTTATATATAACCAAGGTTGGAAAATCGTTAAAAAAAATGTGTCTAAACGTATATACCGTATTGACCCCAAAATAAGCTACACATTTTTATCCAAATTTAAAGTGGGAAAAGTTAAGGTGCGGTTTACATTCGAGACCTTGCTTTTACATTTCATCATAACGTGTTGTTTAAATTTGATGCTCATTTTTCATTTTTAAACACTTAAGAGTGCTAATCACGTATATATACGGAGTTCCCGAACTTCTCTAGTGTGCGGATCACGTATATATACGGAGTTGAATTCAAAATTTATTTCAACGGTCATTTGCTGTACATTTACGGAGTTAGCAATCCTGAGTAATCTTTGGACATCGTACTTCCTCATACTGCCACTAGATGGTGGGCAAATGCTGATAATGGTTCTGTTCGCGTCTTTGTCTCATAAGGATATGCTTCCTCCCTTTTCTACAGTTCCGGCGATTAGGGGGGCGAGGGGGGGGGCAGTTTCTCCCCAATTTTCGCCACTTTTGCCCCCGCACTATGCTAAATCTTATCTACAAAGGGAAATATACTGTCTTTGCCCCCTAGTTTTGGCACCTTGCCCCCCCCCACCACCAGTTTTTGGACCCAATCGCCGCCACTGCATGTCGTATATCTTGTCAACTTTTTATTTTTAGTACATTTTATATCATTTATGATGAAACGTCCAAGGTAGCCATGTGGTTATAATGTAACATATCATATATCAAAATAAAGAGGAAGAATCAAACTTTTCAACAGTGTATGTACATAGCCTATATTTTACATTTTTAGTTTTTGACATATGATTTTTTAAAAAGTAGTGAAAATGGTCAGCATTCTTGGGACCGAAAGCAACTTAGAGGTCAGGGCAGTGAAAAATGATGTTAGATAACTATAGGTATTTTCCACTCTTACGGCCAGTCCTAGTTCTGGCAAGGGAAGTGGGGTGCGGGGATATAGCCCAGTCAATGAAGGACAAGAAAAGGGCTAATGTCGGGGAAAATTCCGCAAAAGCTGAATTTTGGTCAGTTGTTAGAACACTACTAGTAGTGCAAAATCCCAAAAGTCCCCGCCCCTCCTCGCGGCGCTTCCCCCCAAGCGCTCCCCCTCCGAACATCAATTTCGCAGACTCTCAGTTATTGACCTACATCTCCGTAACCAATAATCATAGGCAGGTAATCCTTTTTTAGTCTTAATCCTCATTAAATGGGCTACAAAAACAATTCTGTTTAATTTTTCGATAATGTTGGTGGTTTTGCCGTAATTTAAAAAATAATCTTCAAAAAGTGATTTTTCTCTAGAACTTTCTGACGTTTTTGCCTTGTAACTTTTGAACAAATTAAATGACAAAACAATGTTGCGAATAAAAGTTGTAGCCTAATTTATAAGCTATAAAACGATATCAGTTTTAATATATTTTAATGACAGATGCGCCAGAAAATGTGTCTCCAAATGGAGGACAACACCAAAGAAAGTGTATTTTTATCACAGTCCGTCGGTTAAGTCCGGAATCATTGACTTTTCGATAAAAGCATGAGACTTGGTAGAATCAATTGTTATACCACATAAGACATGTTCAGTGGAGTAGCCAATCGCCATCTGCGTGCTGATGGCCGCCATCTTGAAAAGAGTCCTCCATATTGGATATTTTTGATTTGATATATCTCGGGAATAATCACCTTTCAACTTCAGGATTTTGCAGAAATGCTTCAAATAGTGAAAAATGTTTACGTACTTGTTGCTAGTAAAGTTAATAATGGTTCATACCATTCCTAACAGGAAAAGAAATGTGTTGAAGGGAAATTATATACGTAGCTACATATTGTTTTCCAAATACTAGATATTACAATAAAATTGCTATCGGACATTTTTCTTCCCTCAATCTCTCCGATTATTGCCTTTTCTCCTCCCCCATCAAATTTTTAGGGTGCGGCTTTTATCAGATTGCGGCTTATTTTTGGGCCAATACAGCCTATGTGCTGAGAACAAATTCGCCATGTCTTAGCTTTGTACAGAAAAAAAATATTCCGCATATGCTCTTCACCACAGCCAGTGTCAGCCGCTAGCAAGGGATTTAGATGTCTGCAGGTTTGCAGCATGTAAATTTACCTAAGGAAGAGAATTTCATATTTCAATGCGAAAGGAATTAGCGCTAAAATATTGAGAGTGAAACAAAAATTCAGCTGTTTATTAACCGAGGGACCAACCACAAATTCTAAGTTCATTTTCAAAATTTCACGTCATTCTTTAATATCATTCCAGCTTATTCCAGTCTAGTCTGTTGGGAACACGTAGCTGATGCCGGAAGCGCAGGTCGAACGCTCAGATGCGCACCACACACCATTACGCAACAAAACAAGAACTCACAGTGTAATCTTCCTATTGGTATCATTGTTGGAAACAATAGCGCAGAGAAGTAAACAAGCTGAAGCCAGTTATATTCAATGGACAAAATTAGCACCTTTTATCAGTAATCCCATTAGGAAAGAAATGTATTCGTCCATTAGCGCTTATGTGGCGCTGTGCTGACAGTCCAGTGATGCCCATTGTTCGGTGATGCTGGAGTACGGAATTTGTCATTCGCGATTGTAACAATGAAACGGACTATAAGCAATTTGGACAGGCTTTCTGCGCGCTATTATTGACCTATTCATCCCAATACTCACCCTTATAACAAGCCATGTATTGTTTACCTGCCATTGAATGTGTTCCATCCATTAGTAATCATGTGTGTTTTGTATGTAACATGTATGTTATCATTCCCACGAGTTGCACGATTTTGTGAAGGGAGATCTCTCAGGAACTTCAACAACAGTTGCTCCTTAGGAGGAAGTGGGGAAATACTGACAATTTCAAGTCACGTCAAGAAAGAGTACTTTGCTTGTTGCTGCTCGCTTGTATTATAATTGCTTGAATTGGGGAATAACCTATAAGGAAGAGTACAGAAACAACGTTGTGCCACTTTTTCCCTAGGCACTATAGCCTCTTAATGCTAAACCTTCTCTATCAGGAACAAAGTAAACAGTCCTTGCTCCCCCAAGTTTTGACACCCAATCTCCGTTACTGTGTGCAGGGAGAAATACTTCACTGCGGTAGAGTTCTCCCAGGTAACTAGCGGGCGGATTACCCAAAACGAACGGGCCGGCAAATGGTGGGCGGGTTATCCTCAAAGCGAGCGGGTGGACGAGTTCTGCATAACAGGACGGGCGGGTGAGCTAACACACAAAAAGGAGCAGGCCGTCAAGCGGGGGAGTTACCCTCAAAGCTAGCCGGAGGGTTACCCTCAGATTGAGCGGATGGATTAATTTCTCGAGAACGAAAGAGGACAAGCGGGTCATTTCAAATGTTCGATGGTAGGTTCCCCTCAAAGTAAGCCGGCAAGAGGATAGGCCCGGCGAGTTCCAACCCAAAGCGAAACGGGCTTGTGAGTCTCAGAGTTAGGGGATGGGTAAGTTCCTATGCAAAGCGTGCGGGAGGTGAGTTTCCTTGCAAAACAAGAGGAGAGACAAGTGAGTTAACACACAAAGCTAATCTGGCAAGTGACCCTCAGTAGGAACGGGTAAGCAAGTTCCTCTAAGAAGCGAGCGGGCCTGTGAGTCTCCCTAAAAACAATCAAACAGGCGAACGTTTCCCCACAAAGCGAGCAGGCACGCCGTAGAATTCTCCTTTAAGGTGGAATGTAAAGTTAGATGCTAACAAAGGGGACAATTGTCTCAAGACACAAGCAGTATATGCAGCCAAGGTTTTAGATGAACTTCGTGTTGTCAGAACGGTTGGTGTTGATTCCCCTATATTTTCTGACGGGTTAACTATTGCTAATACAATTACAATTGTAAACAAAGCGTAATTTTATTCCCTCTGCCATGAATGTTGCCTCATAAGCGGGTATTGAGATTCTCTACATCTGCATTAATGGAGATAGTGTAATCGACACCACCCTCCTGCCTCCCCGATGGCGCAGTGGTAGTGTCGTCGCCTTGTAATCAAGGGGTCCCGGTGGAGGCACAAGTGGTTCGGATCCCACTTTAAACTGTAGGTCCAGTCCCGATTAGCCTTACTCTGCATAAAGTGGACTTCAAACACCAAATCAAACAGACACCACCCTCCGGCTACTTTTACCCGTTCAGGGTCTAGCACCAAGTACCCATTGAACCGAACTCTGATGCCTGTTTAACCAGGCGCCATCTCGATGGTCGATTGTGTTAAACAATCGACTTTTCAATTCAATCGACATTTCTCGGTTTGAGTCTGAGCCTAGACAAGGGCACTCCTTTATGATTCTCCCTCATTATTTTTATATAATCATCATTCATCCTCATCGTCATGACTAGCCCAGAAAGCTCCCTAAAATCAGGGAACTATTATAACAAGTTATATTTCGGTTCATATTTGATTCCGTATTGTTTAGACACATCCTGTAAAACCCATGAGTTCATAGGCTTCATATTAAGTAACCATATCTAATTCTTCGATAAACAAGTTGGCAACACTTCCTACCTGACGTGCAGCGGCTGGCGGTTATTGTGTCCCTTAAGTGGTCAGCTCTGGCGATATTAGAACTGGACAAGACAGGTTCGGGAGTGGTTCCTTCTCTCTTTCTTTTTTCTCCTCTTTGTTCCTTTTTCCTTCCCGTACGTTGTTGAAGAAACCTTCCTTCACGGTTCACGGATATCTTTGTGAACAATATTGTGAAAGAATCTTCCGCCTCTTTTTTTTCCTCTTCTATTTATCCATATTTTTCCTTTTTTTATTGGATCAAGGATATTTCTTTTTGGGGGCTTGCTTTATTGCTGTCCAAGTCTTCCGAAATAATCCGAGCGGAAAATTGTTAAAGGCGAATAGCACGTAGTTCGGTGTAGGTACCAGGAAATGAAATAAGCAGTATACTAACCGTACCGCAAAATAAATGTTTCTGTGTGTTATTGTATAATGGTAATGTATAGTATATAAACACGCTTCCAAAAGTGGAGCACGCGATGGTAAAAACCAACAAAAATGAAGAAGTAAAGCTCTGATTGACACCAAATTGCACATGAAGGTAGCAAATGTGTTTATGCATTAAATAAATCAAGAATTGTGTACAATGATGAAAAAAATATTTAAGTTGTATGATGACGTCACATTTGGGTCATTAACATAATGATGTTTAAAGGCAAACAAACCAAACGAAACTTACAGTAATAGGGTATGTGACCAAAACAAAACTTACATTAATATGATATGTGACCGACCACCCCGAACCTTCACACAAACTTTACAACGATTTTCCATGCTTTCAATGAGGTGATCAACCATCGCAGAGGCTAGCAATGGCCATTCCTCCATTAGGGCAGTTTCCAACTCTCTGAGACTTGTTGGAGGAGGTAAACGTGCAGAGACAGCACGCCCGAGGGCATCCCAAAGGTTTTCAATGGGATTAAGGTCGGGGGAATACGCCGGCCACTTCATACGAGAAATGCCATAGGTACAGATGATTCACTCTCTGCTTACAAAAAGGAAGCTACACATTAAAACTGACATTTACATCCGCAGCGATTTTCAGCCACTCAAATTCAAATACGGTTTAGAAAATTTGCATTGCGTGCTTAACTTTTGCAAGGCAGTGTATTTGCATATGTTTAATGTACGGGGTGAAGGAAAACTTAGTAAACAGGGATACTTTTATGACATTTTCGGTTTAGGGCCAACCTGTAGACAATCATGGAAAAAACGACAAAATCCATAAATGTAATTAAGTAGACCAACAATAAGTACATCAAGGCAAACGTATTTTCTTAACGCTTGTTGTTCTTGCCCTCGGGAAAAGGGCATTTTTATCCTGTATGTATGGAACCACACAGTAGACAGACACTGACATTCATTTTTCTGTAGGACAAATACCTATAAACCAAGCTCAATCTGTATTGTACCGTGTCCCTGTCCTGCATCCACTATTCGCTTTCACAGTGACTGCAGACTGACGACAGGAAGCATATTTACAAAATCCATGCTGAAATCACAACTGTAGGCATGGCAACAATCGATAACAGCGCGTTTCTTACGTGGCGCAAAGTTTCATTAGCTGATTCCTTGCTGCAACACTGCGAGAGAATTTGTTTGTAGCGTACTGAGTTAAGGCTTTTCTAGATTATTGTATTTTTTTCCATTTCAAGAACCTTAGTTCCTATAGGATCGAATTCTGGTCATTTCTTCATGATTTCCTTCCAGAATTAAATCTGTTGCGCTAAGTTAGGTGTGTTAGTTTTGATACTCTGTTAGAGATGTTTGAGATCCTACTCTTTCGGCATTTAACTGGCTATATATTGCATGTTACAGTTGGCATAGCTGTTGGGTCATGTAAAAAACGCGCTACTATTGGTTGTTGGCATTAACAACGCCTACAGTTGCGATCTCTACATAACTTTTGTAAATATACTGAACAATTTTGATTGAGTTGGTGTTTTAAGTCCACTTTATGCACAGTAAGGCTAATCGGGACTGGACCTACAGTTTAAAGTGGGATCCGAACCACTATGTGCCGCCACCGGGTATCGAACCCGGGACCCCTTGATTACAAGGCGAGGACACTACCACTGCGCCATAGGGAGGCTCAATACACTGAACAGCAATATACTAAACGTACGATCGCAACTACAGTAACCCCCCGAGTTACGTAAGTAATGCGTTCCGTAAACCTTTACATAACTTGAATTTTACGTAAGTAGAATTTGTAAATTGCTTAAGTGTAACTTCGTAAGAAAGTGCAATATTTATTATTATTATATGTATGTATATTAATTACACAGTATTATTTTATAAACGAAACGTCATGCAGCAGTATTTACTCGGATATAAACTATAAAAGTATGAAAAATATATACAAACTGAAATCACACATTTCAAATAAAAAAAATCTATTGTGAGAGCTACGTACAGAATCGGTATTTATGCATGACGTTCGCCAGTCTATATTAACCATCCGAATCTCACAAATAAATAAAACTCAAAATGAAATAATACCCTGAAGCTCAAAAAAATTAGAGCTACAGAGCAGCATCCAATGAACGAATCTTGGGTAGATTTTTAATAGACTCTGAACATTGGAAACATCTCTCCTTCGTGATACAAAAGAAGGCCAGGGTGCAGCTATCTGCAAGAGGGGAAGCCAGATATTATGTCTATATAATTGTGACAATAGATTAACAATTCTGTTAAGAGACGTAATGGAGGCAAAACAATAAGCGTGAAATGCGACATTTTGCGACACCTTCCACATTCACCTGATTTTAGACCTTCCGTGTTATTCCTCCTCCGCGAACTGAAAGAAAGGATATGTGACAACCGTCTCCATAACGACCAGGGGGAGATAAATGCGATGGAAACATGGTTTCGGATGCAGGAAAATACCTTTTACAAAAATGGGATCTCCAAGTGTTGATGTTTGTGGGAGAAGGGTATAACTCTGGAATAATGACATGCGTCCAATACATGAACTTCCTGTCGTTTGCATCACAGGAAAAGAAAGCCTTCCGACACCCCCTGAAAAATTTCCAAATTAGACGTCTATATAGGCGAAAATTGGAGAATATTAAGTCCACTTAGAAGTACAAGCAAGGTAGACATACATTGATTGGCGAGTTATATTTTTGTATTATTAGCTATTCACTTTTTATAAGACCATGCAATATTTTTGATAGAGAGTGAACTATTATCCTCTTGTACTTGCTAAATAAATTGGTACTACCGAACTAATAGACTTACTGAAAGGTTTCTTGCATTAGAACTTTCCTGGTAGATTGTTAAATTAAGGAGATTTAAATTTTAACTCAGTTATTTTTAATATCAAATTAATTACACGTTGTTTTTATCAGATGTTGTAGGGCTCAATTATCGTGTACAAAAGTATGTACAATAATTATCTACTTTCCAGTTTCATTTCATTTTCGTAATCAATCAAAAGTGATAATCACGCGCTCCCATCTATGAATGAAAAATACAATTAGTTAGTGCCTGCTGCTATGTATACACAACTGAAAGGTGGAGAAGGAACGTCTAAAACGTATT
This sequence comes from Lepisma saccharinum, assembly GCF_977018435.1. NCBI lineage: Eukaryota > Metazoa > Arthropoda > Insecta > Zygentoma > Lepismatidae > Lepisma > Lepisma saccharinum. Next base: position 91,155,473 of record NC_139231.1, on the reverse strand, counting down.
ATCTTTGAGAAATAAGGTATTGTTATGAGAAGGTTGTATCCTGTATGCATTATTTTCAGCGCCCTAACGGATGTAAGGTGCCATGGTCAAGGGGCGCACGAGATATTGCCTGCTAATGGTTGTTCCATGCCTCTTGTGTGACGTACAGGAATGCACCTCCGTATGGGCCAATCACGTATCCTTTTTCCTCTTATGTTAATGTGGTACAGCATGACCGGGTGCGGACAAAGCTGGAAGAGATGCCCCGCACCTAAAAACTACACTGGCCGAGTTACCATATGTAAGTTTGGGGATTTCTCGGATACGTCGGTCGGCAACACTTTTGCGGAAAAGAGGATAAGAGAAGAAAAGGAGCCGCGTTATTGTGTACCCAGATACAAGGTCAGGCGATCCCGTTCCATTACTGTCTCGTTGACAACTTCTGCGCTTCTTTGGGGATGTTTGTCCCGCGCTCATTCAGAGATTTAATATGTTCCGGCAGATGAAGGTGAAGTATTGTCAACAGGATTCGTCCTGCCATCCGAGGCAAGATTGCTCCGGTCTCCGAACTGCTCTGACGTCCCAATAAGGCAAAAGAAGGAAGACTCGAGTGCTGCCACCCGTGGAAGTTGCGGACAATAGGCGAAAGAGCGTACTCTGGAAAGGGACGCCCACACGTAGAGTACCATACACACACCTTCGCCTCGTGGATTGAAATGCCCGATCTGTCATTGTGGTCTGCTTTTTCAAAGCTTGATGTTCATCTCCGAAACAACCGCGAAAAGGGAGCTAGAGAGGAAAGTGAAATTTTCGCGCCAAATCGTTTCGCGATTTATCTGACGCTGAATTGGTTCATGCCTCTGGCGATTTATCTGGCACTGAATTCGTTCATGACTCTTGAGATTCATGAGTACTAAATTGGTTCATGCCTCTAGCTACTTATCTGGCACCGAAATGAGTCATGCCTCTAGCGACTCATCTGGCACTGATATGGTTCAAAACTCTCGAGATCTCAAACTTTTGGAGATCTATCCGACTCTGAAATGGTTCAGGACTTTCGAGATACGTATCTGGCACTGAATTGGTTCGTGCTTCTGAGATTCATCTGGCACTGACTTGATTCATGCCTCTCGACATATATGGAACTGAATTGGTTCATGCTTCTGAGATTTATCAGGCACTGACTTGGTTCATGCCTCTCGACATATATGGAACTGAATTGGTTCATGCCTCTAGACATAGTATCTGCCACTGAATTGGTTCATGCCTAAATACGATTTGTCTGGCACTGGTATGGTTACTGCATCTCGAGATTTATCCGGTATTAAATTGGTTCATGCTTGTAGACATATCTGGCATTGAATTTATTCATGCCTCTATACTCTGTTCTGGAGCGAGCGAACAATTGCCAGTCTCTGCGCAAGTAGTTACTCGAGGGGGGTCGAACCAATGAACAAGTGCGAGTGAACGAGATTACGTGGAGGGGAAAAGCGACTGCGGCCACCAGCCTTTGCATCAGCGTGTACTGCTTCGCTCCACCTACTCACTTTCTTTCCTTCTCCGCCGTCATGTGCGACCATCCTCCAGAGATTCAAGAAATAGAGTGTAGCAATTTATCTGGCACTGAATTCGTTCATGCCTCCTGTGATCCATCCGCCACCTAATTGGTTCATGCTTCTCACGATTTATGCAACACTGAATTGGTTCTTACCTCTCATGCTAGTAGTGTAAGTTAGGGGTTTCAAAGTAGTACTTAGTAGGTATGGTCTTTTTTTACCAATTGAATATCACTTTTTGACATACTTTGACAATTTTTTGTCGATGTTTTAGCGTTTAGCGATGTTTTAGTACAAATTTTCACTATACTCATTTTTCCCCCACTCGTACTTGGTAGGTATATCATGATGTTACGTGATACAACTTAACCTATCATTTTTTTATGATTATTTAATTTTTTTACGACCCTAAGTGATATAACTTAACCTATCATTTTTTTTTATTTAGGTACTGTTTGAACGTTATTATTTGAGGATCATATTTTGTAGGTATTTTTTTTATCAATCGAATATAAGTTTTTGACATATTTTGACAATTTTTTGTCGATGTTATAGCGTTTAGCGATGTTTTAGTACAAATTTTCACTGCACCCATTTTTTCCATTTATACTTGGTAGGTATATCACGATGTTACGTGATATAACTTAACCTATCTTTTTTTTAGGATTTTTTTAATTTTGTTTACGATCCTAAGTGATATAACTTAACCTATCATTTTTTTTATATAACCTAAAATGTGTTGGATGTTGATTTTTAGTATGTGGCAATTTTTTATGAATTTTAAAACTGTTCCGTGAGCCTTTCGTTCTTCACGTCGTGGACGAAGGACTTCTCTGCAATCAGGATGACACTGCATAGGGTATCCTCGGGCAGCGCGTCGTGGAACTCGCAGACGACCTTAATGTTGGTTCGATCGTTGACCACCACCTGCCTTCTCTTAGATGTGTTGATGACGGTCATGGGTCTCCGTGCTTTGAATTCGCTGGGCGTGTAATACATGTCCACGCTTCCCTCGGTCACGCGTTTGTAAGCCGTGTAAGCTTCGTAAAGTTTGAGGTAATCGTTTTTGGTCACGTCGAGGTTGTAATTTTCGCGCGGGAACACTTCGTTGCGTCCGTTCTTCAGATAAACGTTCTTGATCTTGCAGTCGTCGAACTTGCTGGAATCTTTTTCCTGATTCTTGTCCCTCCCGGTCTGAAAAAGCACCACGACGAAATCTGGCATGTCGAACTGTATGTTGTTGAACTGCGTCGTTACGTCGAATTCCATGTGACTTCCCGACGCCATCTTCTGCACGCACTGGTAACCGTGAAAGTGAATCGACACCTGCGGACTTTTCAAGATCTCCGCTTTGTACTTGAGGGCGTAGTTTGTTTCGTATTCCACCACCGGCATTCTCAATTCCATGCTTCGGATGACGCATTTCGCTGCTTCGGGTAAAGTGTTGGCTATCGGCGTGGTGCCGTCCGGACCCAAAGTAGCGTATCGCATCAGTGCGTCGTTGTCGTTGGCTGCTCTTCGAAACGTGATCCTCAGTCCTCCCTTCCACATGATCTCCTTGTAATCCGAGAAGAAACCTGGCAGCAGACGCATGGGAAAGAGCACCGTGTGACTTTTCGTCGATATTTTGGTTCCGGCTTCGAATCCCCCGGCCTGGTAGTACGCTGCGTCCGTTTTGGATAATTTCAACGTTCCCACTGCCGTCGACGTGATGCCTGGATAATCTATTCTGTCGATGACGGTGTTGTGTTTCCTCACCTCCACCTGCGAGAACAGGTGGGGCACGAAGTTGTCCACGAGTATCAAGTTTGCTGCTGCGGGAAACGCGTCTCCGCTTTCTTTCTTCACCACGTCGAATTGAAGGTAGAGGTCCGCTCTGTGAGGATGAATAAACCCGTCGCCTACGTCCACGTCGTATTCGATCTCCCTGTTTGCCTCGTTGAGATTGGCGAACGTGCGACGGTTGGGAGGGAAAGATTGCAATTCGTAACTTTCGATTTGCTCCATTTTACATGTATGGTTATTTATTATACGTTGATCTCCACGATGGCCGTCGTAGTGGCACCTGCGAAATCCACCACGTCTCCTTTCTCGTTCGTCACCACCAACTCTATGTCGTCTATGCGGTTGCGACATACTGGAAAATAGATCGGCGAAGAGGGCGTGTAGATGATCGGTTCCATGAACTCGGAACTTGGTTTGAAAGTGGCTATGATTCCCGTCTGCTTGTGACTTCCTAACAATTCGTCCGAAGATTTCGTGATCATACCTTCGGCCACGTTACAGTGTACGTTCAGAGTCTCTATGGCCAAGAATTTAGGAATGTTGGTTGCTACGTGCTTGATGCCAGCTTCGAGTTTGGTGTCGTTCTCGAAACCTAAAAGTTCTCCCATGGTGCCCAGGTCCACGGTGTCCGTCGCGGATAGGATTTCCACTCTGTGCGTGACCGAATTTTGAGAAAGGTATGTGCCTTTGGGTAATTGAGCTTGCAAAGTGGAAAGATTGTATTGTCCTGGCGTGACGACGATGTGTTCGCTTCCGACGCTAATTTTGTTGTTGTGCTGGGTGACGTTAGGTATGAGGTACATGCTGTAGAATGCACGCAGAGCCACGGATTTAGGATAGACGATGTCGTCGTGCAGCGTGAGTTTCAAGATCGAAGATTCGCTCGTGAGATGGAACACGCCCATCCTAGTGATGCTGTTTGAGGTTCCACAATGCTTTCTGGAAATCCTCGATCGTAGGGTTATTTATTTTAGAGAGAAACGCGAGCACGGAGAGGCAGAGATGACCGCAGTTCACGTCTCCGAAATCTTGAATGCGTTCGTCGTTGTAGTATATGGAGGTTTTGTTTGTTTTCAGATAATGAATTAAATTTGTAGGTGGAACACCTCCGAAAGAATCGAAAACGAATGCTTTGTTATTGTCATTTTTGTGGTAACATATCCAATGCGTGCCTGGATTTTCTTGACCGTCCAAGTTGACTACTCCGCATTCTTTTTTTTTGATGCTTGAAGGTAACGAGTCGGACATGAAAACTCCTCTGAAGTGTTTGATTTGTAACGGTTCGATTAGAGATTCAATATTTCGGTTGGTGAGTGCTTCTGTTTCTTTTTTTTAAACTTCTTCATCACGCCCTTCCCCTTCTTCTCCATGGCCAGGTTGTGACGTTTCTGTTCTTCCAATTCCGCCTTGTTCTTCTTCGAGTCGATGACGGTTTTCGCGATGGCGGCACTTCCGCCGGCCAAACTTCCAACGGCCCCCAATGCTGCCAGGATGGCCGGGATGCTGAATATGAAACCTCCGATCTTTTGCTGTTTCCGCGAACGCTGCAATCTTTTCAATTGAGGTGTGCTGAGCAGCAATTTCATTCCATGTCCTTTCGACAAGCAAGAACGTTTCTTCTCGCGTTGTTTCTTGGTGAGTAACCCATCGAGGGCACCTAGATTTTTAAGATTGGAGTATGGTATCTGGTACACGACACCCTTGGGCTTCATGTTGATGCTCTATGTGTTATTTTCACGGTATGTTATTTATATATATATTCTGAGATTTTTTTTGTGTAGTTTTTTACGGTATGTTATTTATATATTTTCAAGGCCTCGCAGTCGTTACACAAATTCTATTACGTGCTTCGTTTTCTTGCCAAGAAGTTCCTTTGTCCCCTTGTATACGATTTGAGTTTTGTTCTCGATTAAAATAGATAGCTTCTCGTCGGATAACATGTTAGCGTATCGATCTGGTAAAAATAGACTGTATTGTGCGTTGAGCAACAGGCGTACCTTGGGACCATACTGGGTAGAAACGATTGAACCGGAAGTTATCGTGTAAGGTTTGTCGACTTCCAATTCCTGAATTTTTACATACTCGACTGACAAATTTAGCATTTGTTTTAATGTTTGGAGATCGTTTATTTTTTCAGTTGTCATATCAAAGAAAAATTTCAAAGTGTTAGAGAGAAATTTAATTGCTTTTTTTTCACGATGTGTGTTATTTATATATACCAAAAATTATTTTTTTACGATGTGTGTTATTTATATATCAAGTTTTTTTTTACGGTATGTTATTTATATACCCCACCCCAATTTTTGTTTCGTGTTCATGGCGATGGTGGTACCCAGTGCGGCGACCCGTTCACCCAGCGATGCGTCTCTGCTCACGAACCTTTCGAAAGCTGCGTGCTCTAACTTTCTGTCTGCTTCGTGACGTGCGTCCAGATCCGTCTGCGTGGTGTTGTAGGCGATGTCGTGATCTTTGCATGCGGCGTCCAACGGATTCACACCCTTGTCTCCTCTCTCCAATCTTTTCTCGAGTTTGGTACCCGGCCCGCAGTACTGGTAGCCAGGTAGATGCATCTCGAAAGGTAACTTGTTGATGATGTCGTTCACGAGTCCCTTTCCTTCGGCCACGTTCCAAAATTTCGGAGGCAGCGTGTTGATGATTTTGATCAGGTAACCTATGCCCTTGTCGTCGTTCACGATGAAGTTGGAAAGTTTCGTGCTGATCATGTCCACGATGCCAACCTTCTCATTGTAGAAATTACGGTTGCCTGCATTCTCTTCGCCGGCTATCACCAACAATCGGTCCACGAGTTTCCTAACGTCGTCCACCCAAACGAATTCTTTGGGTAACGTGTTGTAGCGTTTGACGCCGCTGCCTGTTTTGACCTGGTTCCAAATCGGTTTGATGAGATTCCTGTACTTCTCGCCGCTGCTCGATTTCACCCTATTCTGCGAGGCGTCGTTGTTCTGGTACAAGGCATCCGTCATGATCAGAATTTCCTTGTAACTTTGGTAATCTTCGTCGGTGTAATCTTTCGGCTGCTTTTTGGCGACGAGTTCCCACAGTCCCACCGTACCCGGATACCTGTTCCAACTATCCTTGTCGCCTAAATTAACTTTAATGTCGTTGCCTTCGAAGGTCACCTTCGATTTCCCAATCTTCCACACCACACCACCGCCTTCGCTGGTTTCCATGCTGGGATACAATCCGAACACTTCATCCTTGTCGAATTTCCCCGTGCTCAGGTAGTCTCGTGCCAAAGGTCCCAACTCGATTTTATCCGAAGACGACGACGTGCTACCAATAGCTCGACGTCGTGCCGGTGCATCCTTCAGTTCGAACGGCGTCGAAGGAATGCTCGAAATAGGCGTGGGTACGGCGTAACTTTTAGCTGCGAGCGGTACGAGTTCATTAATCAAATTTTTATTTTGTTCCGTGACACTTTTAATTTCTTTACCTAGACCGCTGATGGCATCGATCACGGGTTGATCCTGACGTTTCTTCTCTTCGTAGAATCCGCGATTCTCGGATTTCCAACCTTTGAAGCGTTTCGCGAGGTATTTTCGCAACTTGAGATTTTCGTCTTCGATTTTTCGTTTCGTCATGACGTTATTTATATACGTCGTTTCTCACAACGTTGCAACGTTTAGAAAGTCGTTGATTTTGTTTCTGTATTTTCCGTCGTTGGGTTTCCTCGTCATGTCGATCGTCACGAATCCGAAATCGTCACCGTTCCAGCAAGTAGAGCAGCAGCCTTCCGAAAATTGATTGTAGTTCATGTCTCCGCCTACGTAGTCATCGTACGCATGCTTGAGGTTGGTGTGATCTTGACGAAACAAACATATGAAATTGGCGTTGTCGCGCACTAACTGTTTTGGAATTTTGGAAAACGTTTGAGCTAGGTAAAAACAATCCATTCCTTTGTGACGACCTTGCGTGAAAAAGTTGCGAATTTCATTTTGATTTTCCAGGATGGCGTCGTCGAACACAACGACTGAATTTTCACGACAATCGTCGAGTGGTTTTATTTCCGAGGCAAACGTTGCAATGTCCAGACCATCGTACAGTTTCATCAGTTGCTGGTATTTGGATTGCTCCAAACTTTTCGAGAACACGTACAGGTGCCTGTTCTTCCAATCTAACCAATTCGGTGCGAGGAGAAAATTGTCCACGAGCAGTGTCGTTTTCCCACACCCCGAAGGACCTACGATCAGACAGCGGATACTGTCGGGAAGCAACTCGCCGTTCTTTTTCTTCGTTTGACTTTCCGGATCCGGTAGACGCTTCACCACGTTCCACGTACTCACAAGATCACTTCGTCCGCGTCGATCCAACTCTTTTCCGGAAGTCCCAGCCATTTGACCAAAAGTTTGTCACCTTTCCTACGCAATACTTTCTCGATGAGGTACGTGTCGGGGTGTTTTGTTTTAGAGAGTTCCTCTTCGTAAAATCTTCCTTTCAAAATCTCGCCGCTACTATCTTTTATTATATACGTGTGTCGGTTTCCGGGTAGAACTCGAACCACCGTAAAGAGTTCCGTGCTCCAATTTTTTGTGAACCCCTTCTCGAAGGTGCGTTTAAATTTGCTGATCCTCACCTGGTCTCCAATTTTGTATTTAGCTTTTTTTGTCGTGGGTGTGTACTTTGGACAGTAAACGGTAGAAATTAAACGCTGCTCGTCGGACTTGGTAACATCGGCTGGCTTCATGCCTATTGTTCTGTGTACCGTTTCATTATAGGTGTCGACGAGTTCCGGCAGGATGTCGACCCATTTGTAATTTCCCCGAAGCGTGAATCGTTTCCACATGTGTGTTTTCAAGGTTCGATTGAATCTTTCCACGATGCTGGCTTTGACGTGACTGAAAGTCGAATAATGTCGAATCTTGTGTTTTTGAATAAACTTTTGGAATACGGCGTTGTAAAATTCTTTACCGTTGTCCGTTTGCAGAAACCGTGGTCGTCTGCCTCCGCTTTCGCGAAAAATTAATTTGAATGCTTCCGTGACGCACGTTCCCGTTTTCGCCTTCAAAGGTAGAGCCCATGCGAATTTCGAAAACGTGTCTATGACGGTGAGGAGGTACTTGTTGCCCTTGTTCAATTTATGTACGTTTTTCAAATTACCGCTACTCATCTCCACGAGGTCGCTTTGCCAGAGGTCGTCGATGCCCTTGGTTACCACAGCCAAACGTTCGTAGTTGCGGCGCGCAGGTTTATGCAATTCTTCGACGATGGCTTGCCTAGACATTTTCTTAGAGATTACGTTTCAAGAGAAGCACAAGCGTGATGGGATTCAAAGAGGGTGGCACTTCGCTCGTGTTTTGAATGATCAGCTTATCGCCGGCACTCACGTCGAAAACGGTGAGATCTTCGTCTTCGTGTATTTCATATATGTTGCGCGTTTCGTTCCAACGTGCCAGAGGAATATTTCCCGCTTTCTGCACACCACGATTCGATATCAAAGTCATGGTGGGAACGCTAGCTTTTCTGCCGTGAGACCAGTACGAAAATTCGTTTATCTGAATCGTGCCATCGAGGAGAAACTTGTAGTACGGATGATAAGGATGCAACATGTACAGTTTGTTACCTTCGACGAACGTGGAGATTCTTTGTTGATTGGGTACGCTGTTGATTTCGATGGCTTGCAGAGAATGCAGTTTAGCGAATTTAGTGTCGACGCCGAGCAGATTACTGTGAACTTGTCCGAGTTTATTTTCGATGGGCAGCAAATGCTCGACTATGGTATCCGTTACGGCAGAAAACGACGGTTTGATTTTCACTTCCACGTTCAACTGCTTGTAGTTTTCGTTGAGTTCTTGCAACTTGGCACCGAAAGAGGCCAGCGTCGATTCCTGCGTGGATTCCAGCACTCCAACTTGATCTCTGATGTTGACGACAATGTTCTGAAGGTTCTCGACTTGATTCAATTTCGAGCTCTTCTCGGTAAGATCGTTCACGATGATTCGCATCTCTGTAAACTGCGTGTGAAGGTCGGCGACGCTCTGCGAAGTGGGCAGCGTCGACACCAGCGAACTAATTTCGTCTCGAATCTGTTCCACGTTCGCCGTTTCCGTTTCTAGTCGTTTCAGCATTCGAGATATGTTTCTTTTCAAAGCGTGCAATTCTTTGGAGGTGGGGAGATTGGCCACTTTACTCTCGAGATCGCTCAATGAACTTTTGATGTCGCTCGAATCGGATAGTGCCGTCACCGCCGTTTTCAATTTTTCCAAATCTTCGCTCGAAGGCACGCTCGTCCGTAACGATTCCAAGTCACCCTGTATGTTGTCGAGTACGTGATGAAAATGAGCGAGATTCGTTTCGACGTTCAAATTTTCTAAATATTCGATCTTCTGCTGAACCGCGCTCAACGTGTCTTGAATGCTCGTCAACGCTCTCGCTTCAGCGTGAATATTTTTAATTTCTTCGTTGATCAATTCCAAGGATGCCTGAAGCGTAGCGATGGTGGTTTGAATGTGTTCGAAATCTCGATAGGCCTCCAATTGAATTTTTATGTTCGCAACACTTTTACCGATGACCTGCAGTTCGTCCGACGATGGTAGGTTCGTCATTGTATCTTCCAAAGTCTGCAACTTGGATTTAATTTCTTCCAACGTGCTGGTGAATTCTTCTTGTAATTTGGAAACGACGACATGCAAGCGTTCTACATCAATATTGTTCACGACGGTTTGAAGTTCAGAGAAATTCTTTTCTATTGCGGAAGTTCGTTCTTCGATTTCGAGTTTCAATTTTTCCAAATCTTCATTTTTCGATTGAAATTGCTGTAATTTGGCCAAATCATTTTGAAGCGAATCCACGCTCAACTGTATATTTTGAACGTTGTCGTAAGAAGGTACGTCGACATAATTTTTTATGAGCGTTTTCAGTTCGGAATCGATTTTCAGAATGGGGTCGAGACATTGCGTTTGGAGCGTAGCGATTTCCGACTCTAAACTTTTGTTTAAGGTCTCCTGCAAAGCGATCAAATCGGTCCTCAACTTCTTAACTCGAATGTCCAACATGAGAATCTCTTCTGCGTGGTCTACACGCTTGGTGTTGCCGAAAATGTCGTTAGGCATTTTTGGTTAACGGTTATT